>NW_024038883.1:600000-927500 GCF_016077235.1 Cyprinodon tularosa | reverse complement strand
GGATGGATGGATATGATGGATGGATTTATATATGGTGAAAGGATAGGATATGGATGGAGGATAAAATAAATATATATAAATTTTTATGGAAATATATGGATAATATAAATTTATTTATAATATAAAATGGTTTGGTTGGGTGGTGGTGGATGGTGTGGTGGTTTGGGGGGGATGGTTAAAATGGTGTGGGGGGGGGTGGAGGATGGATGGATGGATGGATGGTGGATGAAAGGAGGGATGGATGGATGGATGTGGAGGATGGAAGGATGGATGGTGGGATGAATGGGGGATGGATGGATGGATGAATGGATGGATGGAGGGGATGAATGGTGAATGGAGGAGGTGGATGGATGGTGGTGAATGGAGGTGGATGGGGTGGATTTTGGGTGGGATGGAGAAGGTTGGAGGTGGTGGTGGAGGAATGGGTGGAAGGATGGATGGATGGATGAATGGAGGATGGATGGTGATGGATGGTGGGTGAAAGGGGGATGGATGGTGATGTGGTGGGTGGATGGATGAATGGGGTGGATGGTGGTGGATGGATGGAGATGGATGGGTGGATGAATGGATGGATGGATGGTGGTTTTAAAAGGATGGAAGGGGGATGGTGGTGGTAATGGATGGAGGATGGTTGGATGGGGGGGATGGATGGGATGGTGATGGATGGATGGGGGTGGAGGATGAATGGATGGAAGGATGGATGGAGGATGTTGGTGGATGGTTGGGTGAATGGATGGAAGGGTGGTGGTGGTGAATGGTGGAGGTTGGGGTGGATGGATGGGTGGTTGGGTGGATGGGAAGGATGGTGGATGGTGGAAGGAGGAAGGATGGAGGATGAAGGTGGAAAGGTGGATGGATGGAGGAGGTGGTGTGGATGGAGGTTTGGGTGGATTTGAATGGATGGAGGATGGATGGATGGTTTAAAGGATGGAGGTGGGTTTGGGATGATGGGTGGGGAGGAGGTGATGGATGAAGGATGGATGGTGGAGGATGGATGGTGGAGGGGTGGGGGGAGGATGGTGGTGGAAAAGGTGGTGGGGATGGATGAATGGGGATGGATGGATGGATGGAAAGGATGGTGGATGAAAGGAGGGGTGGATGGTGGTGGATGGGTGGATGTGGATGGAAGGGTGGATGGATGTGGATGGAAGGTGGTTGGGATGGAGGATGGGGAAATGGTGGAAGGATGGGTGGATGGATGAATGGATGGGGGTGGATGGGGATGGGGGGGGATGGATGATGGATGGATGGATGAATGGATGGGAAAGGATGGGTGGATGGATGGATGAATGGATGGAAGGGATGGATGGATGGATGGATGAATGGGTGGAAGGATGGATGGATGGATGGATGAATTGATGGAAGGATGGATGGATAGATGGAGAAGGTGGGAAAGGTGGATGGTGAAGGATGGAAAGGGTTTGGGTGGAGAATGGATGGTGGATGGATGGATGGATGGATGGATGGATGGATGGGGTGGAGGTGGATGGATGGATGGATAAAAAGGTGGATGGATGGATGGGAAAGGGTGGATGGATGGGATGAAAGGAGGATGGATGGATGGAGGATGGATGGATGGATGGATGGTTGGGGTGGGTGGTGGAAGGATGGATGGATGGATGGTGGATGGATGGAGGGAAGGGGTGGTGGGATGGATGGTGGTGATGGAGGAGGATGGGTGGATGGATGAATGGAGGATGGGTGGGTGGATGAAAGGATGGATGGATGGATGGATGGAGGATGGATGGGGTGGAGGATGGAGGAAGGGGATGGATGTGGATGGATGGTGGAAGGGATGGATGGATGGTGGATGGGGATGGATGATGGATGGATGGATGATGGATGGAGGAAGGATGGATGGATGGATGGGGGAGGGGTGGATGGATGATGGATGGATGGATGGATGGAAATATATGGGTGGATGGATGGGTGGTTTGGATGATGGTGGAATTAATTTATGATGGGGATGGAAATATGGAAGATGGGGTGGGGGGATTTAAATGGCGGTATAAATAATAAGATATTGGTGGTGGGGGTGGTGGGTATGGTAAAAGTGGATATGGTGGATATGGAATGGTGGAATGGATAATGGTTGGTGGATGGGTGGAAATAATGGGATGGGTGGTTTTGGGGGTATATATGGGTATAAATATGGTTTTTTTGGATGGTGGGAAATGGATGGATATGTGGAGGGGTTTTGGTGAAATGGATGAATATGGATGGATGGATAAGGGTGGTGGATGATGGATAATATGGTTTTATATTAAAAGGGGATTAATGGGGTTTGGGGGGTTTTTATGGGTGGGGGGAAGGATGGATGGTGGTGATATATATATTTTAGGTGGATGGGGATATGGATGGAAGGATATAAAATGGGGTTTGGGGAAATTTTTGTGGTTTTGGTGGATGGGTGGATAAATGGGGGGAAAAAGGTGGTGGAGGATATATATGGATGAGGGTGGTGGAAATTTTTATTGGAAGGTGGTTTGATGGTATGGATGGGGGAGGTGGTGGTGGTTTATTAAGGTGGTGGGGTATGGAAAGGAGGTGGTGATGTGGATATGGATATATGGGGTGGATTGGATGGATAAAGGATGGATTTTTTTTTTGGGGTGGTTTTTGGATTGGTATGGTGTATTAATGAATTATTGGAATTTCCAGAAAGGTTTTTTTTTTAAAAAAAATTTAAATTTTTTTTTTATTCCCATTTTAATAAATATTATTTTTTTATTATGTTTTCATTTAACCGGGGTTTATGGGTTAAAATTTCTTCCTAAGGGAAAAAGGGTTTTCTTTAAAAAAATTTTTAAAAATTTATTATAAAAATAAAAACCTAAATGGAATAAAATGAATAAAAAAAGGTTGTGAATTTAAATTTGTTGGGAAAAAAAATTAATTTATTTTTGGCCCATGGTTGAAAAAAAAAAAAGTGTTTTCTATATTAAATTTTTGGAAAATTTTATATTTTTTTTTTATTATTTGAATCTTTTTTATTTGGTTTGTGTTTGGGTTTTTTTTTAAAGTAAAAGAAAAATAAAAAAAAAAGAACTTTTTTTAACTCTTTTTGTGGTTGGGGGTTGTTTAGTTAAATGAAAATTGTGGAAACCCCCCGTGCCCGGGACCCTTTGGGGGATTAGGGGGGTTAAAGGGGGGAATGAAAGGGGAACCCCCGGGCTTTGTGTGGGAAAATTGGGAAAAAAGGAAAAGGTTTGGGGAGTTTTAGGCCCCGTTTTTTTTTTCTTTTATATGGGAGAGAAGAGGGGGGGAGGGGAGGGGCAGCTTCACCTCCTCCCTCCCTCCCTCCCTCTCTCTCTCTCCCTCTCTCTCTACTTTGCATATTCCGCGTGCCTCGCGCGGCCATATGGGAAAATGCAACTGAAGGAATTAGCCGCGCGCAGGAAGGAGCACGCGACGGAGCGCTGAGAGTTTGAGACCAAAACAAACCCCGAAAAGTTTGATTAAAAAAAAAAATAACGAGGAGCGACGAGAGGAGGACACGAGGCCGGGAGGGGGGGAGAGAGAGACGGCTGCGGAGACCCGAAGCGACCCGGGAGAAATATTAGACCCGGTCCGAGGAGCGGAGAGGAGCCATGTACTGCGCCTACACCATCCCAGGGATGACCGGCAGCTCCCTGATGTACTACTATAACGACAAGGCGGTAAGGAGGAGAGGAGCAGCAGGAGGAGAGGAAAGGAGGAGAGGAGGTTCCTCCTTTGATTTTTAGTTAAATTAACGGAAACAGAAAAAATGTTATTAATTTATCTCAGTTCCTCTGTCTAAACTTTATTCCGCCGTTCATTAAAAAAATATGTTTTAAAATATATTTAAGATATGTTTGAAATATATTTAAAGAGCATAAATGCAGAAAAATAATAGCTTTTATCTCAGCTAAAATGTCTTCTTCTGTTTTTTATTTATTAATGAGGAAATGTTTTATCTTTAGCGTCACAACATTTTATAATTATAATTACAGTCATTTATGTTTAAATAAAATAAAAACACAAATAAAATAACCTAAATAAAATACATTTTTTAATAAGTTTAAATTTGAAAGCTAAATAAGGAATAAGAGCAGCTTTTACTGCAGTTTGTTTACATATTGGTGTGTGTGTGTGGGGGGGGGGGGGGGGGGGGGGCTAATTTAAATCCTAATTTTAAGCCCAGATTTTACTGATAATACTGAATAATTTCTATTAATTTAAAACTAAACCTGTTTTAGGAAAATCTGCTTTTCTTTGGTTTGCTTTTTGTTTTTCTGCTGAGGGAATTATTTTTATTTTGTCCAACCGGCTCTCCGTAGAAACACAGGTGAGAAAATCTCCCTGCAGGTCCGAGGTGCAGGCTGACCTCTCGTGACCCCGTCTGTCTCCCAGTGACCCGCACTTGTAAAACCAGTAACAGGGGGGCCCGCTGCCTTCAGGTCCCAGCAGCAGACGCTGGGATTTCCTACAGATTCACCTGTCAGCGAAGCGGCGTGGATTCCTCCTGGATGCAAATATTTAATTCCATAAAAATATTTTGTTTGAAAATTTTACCTTGAAATTTTAATCTGAATTAAAAGAAATATTTTATTTTTGGTTCCTGATTTTTAAAAGCATTTTATTGATTTTTATTGTGATAATTCCAGATGGAAATGGATCCTTAAAGGAGGATTTTCTCTCCGTCTTTGTTTCCGGGCGTCTCGGATCGGCCGGTGCCACGGGGCCCCGGCGTGGCACCGGCGCTTTGTTCGGCTGCTGGATGGCACATTGTGCCGCCGGTTTTGATCTGGTGCCAACCTGCCCCCCGGCCTATTTGTGCCCGCTGTTTGCTGGCAGACGGACAGAACCCCACGGAACACCAGAACCGCCCCGTTTGGGCGTTCCAGAGGTTCCTGGGAGCCTCCTGGATGAGACGCGGCTCTGGTAAGCTGCGGGGCCGAGGAGGGACACCGGAGCAGAGGCGTCTGGGTTCATTTCTGCAGCGAGGAGCGGCGAGCCTCGGCATGCAGGCTGAGCCGGGAGAGAGGAGCAGAGGGTTGGAGGCAGAGGAGGAGGAGGGAAGCCGAGGCCGCGGCTCCGAGCGGCGGCTGTCGGCTCACTGACTTAAGCTGCGGCGGCTTAATGAGGCAGCAGAGAGCAGGGCTAAAAACAAAAGGCCTCATTTGGACGGACAGCCGGCTTTTCTTATGCTAACGCTGCGTCTGAATATTCAGCCGCTTTTAATGAGGAGAAGCTCGGCTGCCAAAGTCCTGCAACTTATTTACAGCGCAGGAAAAAAACACCCTGAAGAGGGAGAAACCGGCCCAATAAATCTGATAATAGGATTAATTCCTCTGTTTTTATTACAATTCTTTTAAATTCTTATTTTTTAAGGGGAAAAAAAAGGAAATATTTTGCTTTAATTTTCTTCCTTTTAATTAGATTATTTATATTTCACCCAAACGACTTTCAATAAAACACATTTTTATCAGATTCATTTAAAACTAATTTTTTTTTTATAAACCAGTAAACAGATAATTATATAAATGTTATAAAAAATATAGATAATGTGGTTGGAAATCGTCTTTCCGCGCCTTCAGGCTGCGTCCGGCTCATGTGGTTCTGATCCAGGTCGCCTGCAGACGTGTTTACGTGTTAATTTGACGCCCTGCTGTAGGGAGGCGGCGTCTGAATGGCGAGGACTCGCCGGACGGCTGAGTGCGGCGTGAGCGGAAACATCCTGGGCGCTGCGTAAACCCAGGCTCCGTTCTCTGAACGCCGTTTCTAAGCTGGATTTCTCTGCTTCTTTAATCTGATATTTCCTGACATGCTTTTATTTTGAAGGGCTGAACAGCGGCCTGTTGGCGGCGAGAACAGATTCGCTCATGAGAATCTGAGCGTCCGGGTCAGCCGGGTCTTCTGGGGCTGTGTGTGTGTGTGTGGTCGTATATGTTACGTATTTAGGATGTTTCTGGTGTGTTTACTGACCTTCTGAGGACCAACAGGCCTTATGGGGACCAAAGGCGGCTCCTGATGCAGCAGATCCTCGTTTTATTAGGAATATAGAGACAATAGTCAGGATTTAATGCAGTCACTAAAATGAATGGAAGTCTCAGTGTGGATAGAAATACAAACTGTGTGTGTGTGAGTGTGTGTGTGGTCCATCTGGTCCAGTTAAAGCCTGACGCATCATTCAGGCTTAAACTTAATCCCGCTGCATCAGATTATGTGACAGTGATGCTGCTGATGCACTCAGGGCCATCAGCTGCAGGTATCGGCCTTCTAACATGGGCTGCTGATGGAAGCAGGAAGGTTCCAGAATAAAAGCAGGACGCTGGTTCCTCTGAGGAGCTTCAGCTTCAGGGATTAAACCAGCCTGACATCACAGCTTAGATCCAGAATCATCGGACGATGGTGAAAACCGTCCTCTGGGACTCTGCTGCTGTGAAGCCATGAAGGTTTTTCCTTTCAAGGAAACTAGAAGTGTGACTGAAGAGCTAAAGGCCGGCCTGACCTTTGACCCCACATCTGCAGGCTGTGGATGGTGGCGGCTGACGGCCAGAAACTGATGATCCTGCTCTGGATTTCCACCATTGTTGTTTTGGAACGCATTTTCTAGGCCTTCAACTAACGATTATTAATGAATCGATTAATCTGTAGATTATTAACGGATCGATTAATCTGTAGATTATTAATGAACCGATTAATCTGTAGATTATTAACGAATCAATTAATCTGTAGATTATTAATGAACCGATTAATCTGACGATCATTAACCAATTGATTAATCTGTAGATTATTAACGATTCAATTAATCTAGATTATTAACAAATCGATTAATCTAGATTATTAACGAATCGATTAATCTGTAGATTATTAACGATTCAATTCATCTAGATTATTAACAAATCGATTAATCTAGATTATTAACAAATCGATTAATCTGTAGATTATTAACAAATCGATTAATCTGTAGATTATTAACGAATCAATTAATCTGTAGATTATTAATGAATCGATTAATCTGACGATCATTAACCAATTGATTAATCTGTAGATTATTAACGATTCAATTAATCTAGATTATTAACAAATCGATTAATCTAGATTATTAACGAATCGATTAATCTGTAGATTATTAACCAATTGATTAATCTGTAGATTATTAACGAATCGATTAATCTAGATTATTAACGAATCAATTAATCTGTAGATTATTAACGAATCGATTAATCTGTAGATTATTAACGAATCGATTAATCTGACGATCATTAACCAATTGATTAATCTGTAGATTATTAACGATTCAATTAATCTAGATTATTAACAAATCGATTAATCTAGATTATTAACAAATCGATTAATCTGTAGATTATTAACAAATTGATTAATCTAGATTATTAACAAATCGATTAATCTAGATTATTAACGAATCAATTTGTAGATTATTAACGAATCGATTAATCTGTAGATTATTAACGATTCAATTAATCTAGATTATTAACAAATCGATTAATCTAGATTATTAACAAATCGATTAATCTAGATTATTAACAAATCGATTAATCTGTAGATTATTTGATCAAATAGCCAAAGTTTCTTTAAAGAATAACTTTATGAAATTAATCAGGTGAAACTAAAACTTTTCGACTGAAGGAGTTCTGGATTATAGAGCAGATTTTTTTAATCTTAAATGTTTGTATATTTTTTATAATCTTGGTCTAATTCCTGGTGTCAGCTAAAGGAACGTTTTACCGTCTCTATACTGTAGTTAATTATTAACCAATTACTGAATTAGTTAACGATTATTTCAGTAATCGATTAATTGGATGAATTGTTTCAGCTCTGATATTTTCCCTCTAAAGCTCAGCCTCCATCAGAGATCTAGAAAGAAATTTCTATTTGCTTTATTGAATAAATAGAAAAAGATTTTTATTCTGTCTATTAAGGATTTATGAGACTCCGTTTTACTGTAAATGTATTTTCTCTTGTTTTAGGAACGTAAAAGAATTTACTGATATAAAAAGATGATTTATGTTTAAAATAATAAACAGTTTGTTCATTTTAGACGCAGAAGTTCTAATGATTTTATTTTAAGGGCAGAAATCTTCAATCCTTTAATAGATCATCTTATTTAAGGCCTTTTTACTTCATACTTTTTAAATCAGGTTTGCAGATTAAGGAGAATTTTCAATCACAAATATAAAATTCTTCATCTTGGAAATTAAAATCTTTTCAGATTTGATGAAAATCTATTTTCTTTTTTTAGGGTATTTCTATTTATTTTGTTGCGTTTATCGTCCTTATTTCTACCGAGTTAAACCATCGTTCTAAGGGTTCTATACCTGCTGGTCTGCTCTGTTCCACAGGTGAGTCTATGTGTCATAGCTCTAGGATGAGCAGGAAGTGGCTGAGGGCCAAAAGGCGGCGCGTCTGTGAACTTCTCTAGTTTGGAGAACAGACCTTTAGACGATTGAATCGTTGGCTGGGACTGATCTACATATCTAGATCTACCATAGAGAAAGTCATCTCTATAGAATCTAAATAATCTGCTGAATCTTTACAAACATTTTCCTGGTGAAGGCGGTGATTGGCTCGATCTGTTGCCTTGGACACGTAGATGTAGAATAGGTAGAATGTGAATCTGAAGGTCATGGAGACGAACCTGTGAGCAGTTTGAACTTTAGATCCACAGGAAGTTAAAGATCAAAGGTTGGTGAACCTCCAGGAAAATATTCTGTTTATTTTATTTCTATGTCTCCAACTCATCAGAGGACGTTTTGTTCTAGAGTTAAGCAGAACGTCCGACAGACGCGTTCAAACCCGCTGCTGGCGTCCATGTCTGACTGGTCTTAATCTGAGCTGGACTGAGACCAATAATCCTGATTAATCCAAAACCGGTAATTAAATCCTCATCATCTCAGCCTCTTACCCAAAAATAACACAATATTTTACTTATTATAATGAATAAATATCAGATGAGAGGAAGTAATCATTTTATTAAAAATATATTCTTGAAAATTACAAAGAATAAATTTATTTCATTAATAAATTTCAATATATTTAATTTTCAAAAAGGTTCATTTTGAAACTTATTCTAATAATAATTATTCGTATTCAATATTAGAGAAAAAGAGAAACAATAAATGAATTTATTTTATGGGATGTTTCTGTATTTATCATCTATTGTGGCCCTCAGGGGTCACAGCTATAGGAACGTTAAACCATCCTGGGACCCCCCCTCCTGGGGCCCCCCCACTTTAGGAACCCCTGACCTAGAGCTATGCTGCACAGACTGTAAAACGAGTCGTTTGCTGTAATTTTGACAAACTGTAAAAATATAAACCAGTCTGAATATATTTTGATAAAAAGCTGAATCTATGAGGCTAACATGATGCTAACATGATGCTAACACGATGCTAACGTTCACTGAACCAGGATCAGCTTTCGATTCGCCTCCCAGAGAGCAGGAAGGAAATAACAGCTGCATTTGAAAATCAGTGATTTTTATTTACTTATTAAATTTTTTTGATTATTGTGAAACCTTTAGAATGACCTTCATCATCATCATCTTCGTCATTAAATGTCTGATCTTCATCATCTCCTGGAAATGAAACTTTTTCATGTTTAAATGTTTGCGTCGCTTTTCGGCTTCAAAGAAAAAAACCTGCTGGCAAAAAGCAGCTTGTTTTTAATCTGGAGGAAACGACCGGAACCAGACTTTGGTCATCAGTGGAAGGATGCTAACACTAGCGCTCATTGTTATTACCATGCTAACATTAGCCCACCCGGCTATCTGCATGCTAACATTAGCTCATCTTGCTACCTCCATGCTAACATTAGTCCACTTTGCTATCTTCATGCTAACATTAGCTCATCTCGCTACCTCCATGCTAACATTAGCCCACCCGGCTATCTTCATGCTAGCATTAGCTCATCTCGCTACCTCCATGCTAAAATTAGCCCACCCAGCTATCTTCATGCTAACATTAGCTCATTTCGCTACCTCCATGCTAACGTTAGCTCATCTTGCTACCTCCATGCTAACATTAGCCCACTTTGCTATCTTCATGCTAAAATTAGCTCATCTTGCTACCTCCATGCTAACATTAGTCCACTTTGCTATCTTCATGCTAACATTAGCTCATCTCGCTACCTCCATGCTAACATTAGCCCACCCGGCTATCTTCATGCTAGCATTAGCTCATCTCGCTACCTCCATGCTAAAATTAGCCCACTTTGCTATCTTCATGCTAACATTAGCTTAGCTCGCTACCTCCATGCTAACATTAGCCCACCCAGCTATCTTCATGCTAACATTAGCTCATCTCTCTACCTCCATGCTAACATTAGCTCACCCAGCTATCTTCATGCTAACATTAGCTCATTTCGCTACCTCCATGCTAACATTAACTCATCTTGCTACCTCCATGCTAACATTAGCCCACCCAGCTATCTTCATGCTAACATTAGCTCATCTCTCTACCTCCATGCTAACATTAGCCCACCCAGCTATCTTCATGCTAACATTAGCTCATTTCGCTACCTCCATGCTAACATTAGCTCATCTCTCTACCTCCATGCTAATATTAGCCCACCCAGCTATCTTCATGCTAACATTAGCTCATTTCGCTACCTCCATGCTAACATTAACTCATCTTGCTACCTCCATGCTAACATTAGCCCACCCAGCTATCTTCATATTAACATTAGCTCACCTTGCTATCACCAATCAGGTCATCATTAGTGTTGTTGCTTGGTAACAGTGGTAAACCATGGAAACAATGGTATATATATATATATATATATATATATATATATATATATATATATAGCAAAAATATAAATGTTTAAAAACTTGATTTAAACATTTATATGTTTGCTTTTTTCAGTTCATATAAAACCTATGCAGAATATTAGTATAATGGATTTTATTCCTGTAAAGTGCAGCCATTTGTTTGTATAGAAATGAAAGGAGGTGATTTAGCCTGATGGCTGCAGTCTGGATTTGCTCCATGTTTCCAGCATAGACTCAGGTTAAATAGAGCGGCTCTCTGGTGGGATCCAGGTTTGGAACGGACGTCTCCTCCTGGTTGAAGCTTCAGCCTCTCAGAGCGCTCCGTGTTTCAGCCCAGCATTCCTCACATTTCTGGGAATTTCCATCCCAGGTCGCAGGTTTGATTCTGGGTTTGAACATCAGAACCCAGAAACAGCAGCTCTGGCTGGCAGCCATGTTGGAAATGTGTGGCCTCTGACCTGCCGTCGTCTCCCTGAAGAAAGGCTCACAGCTTTGGGTTCTGATTCTGAGAGAAAAGTCTCACAATTTATGGCAGAAATATTTCCTGAAAGCTTCAGTTTTTCACTAAATTCTGATTAAAATGCTGATAATTTTCCCAGCAGCTGGGATTATCGTCGCTGGTTTGGGTTTGGGACTCGCTGGGCTTCACTGCAGAAACACGAGCTTAAGGTTTTTGGCTGCAGATGAAAGCGGCGTGCCGCGCGTCTCTGTGTGACACGCCGGTCCGCTGCGCCATGCGGGCCCAGAACCGCTGGTTCTGATCCGGCTCCTGCTTCATTTTCATCATAGTTGGTTTAAATTTCAACATGTGGAGAAAAATTTCCCCGTTAGACTGAATTTAAAGGTTTAGATCTAGATGACTCAGAAGTCGTTACCACGACGACGGCACGCCGACTGTAAAACACTCACAGCAGTAACACATTTATAAACGTGGAATAGATGTTTATTTTTATCCATTAAAGATCAAACAGTTTCGCTTTTATATGGTTAAATGTTTTAACATTTTGCATTTCATTTCAAATTTGCAATTAAAATGTTTCTATTATAAATGTTTGCTTATTTAGAAATTTTATTTTATTACAAATATTTCCTTTTAGATTAATTAAAGAAATGATGGATTGATTCATGGAAGGTGCAGATTTATATTTAGATAAACGGAAAAGTTCAGCAGAGGGAAAAATATGGAAGTTCCACCAAAAACATCAACATTTTAACAGATTTATAAAAAAAAAAAGAGAAAAGTTTTCCCTGATGCAAAAAGGAAGAAAATACAAAGAAAACTGATAAATTTCCTTAATTAAAGGCTTAAATAGAAAGAGAATAAAAGAATGAAGACTGTGATGTTGTGAAAGCGGGAAGCACGGCTTGGAATGACGCTCTTCCAGAAACAGGAGTTTATGATCCATAGAAATAGAAATCATTTCCTAGTGTCAGTTTTATTCATAAACTTTCCATTCAGAGCGACCGAACCCAACCCAGTATGACGGTATGCAACTGGGTGACCTTTGACCCCACATCTTAGCATGAAAGTTACTCTGAATTAAAAACACTTATTGAACAGTATGTAATAATTTCATATTTAAAATACTTTAAGAAGTTTGAATTCTGAATATGAGCGGACTTTCCTTTTTAAAAATCTAAGAACTTTGAGAGGAAATCCTCCATTTCTTCTTCTCCTGTGATCAACGATGATCATCGTCTGATGTTCTGTCAAACGTTTTGTTGGCGACTGCAGTCTGTTTAGTTAAGCCCCGCCCTCTTCTGCCGCTAATGCCTGCTGATGCATATTTCACACAAACTGCAGGAGCTCTGCTGCCATCTGGTCATCTAATATTCAACATTTTTCAGACTTAATTAAATTGAATCGGTTCTTTGCACTGCTTTAAACTGAATAGTTTAACTTCCTCTCGTCTTTGCATATTATGATAGAACTTTATTGATCTCACACTGGAGAAATTCCCTCTCTGCATTTAACCCCTCCCCTTGGGGAGCAGTGGGCTGCCATTGTGCGGTTCCAGTGGGGTTAAGGGTCTTCCTCAGGGACCCAGAGTGTCAGTCTGTGGGGATCGAACCGGGTACTGGCTCCCCTCTCAGAGCACAGAGCGCTGCTCTAACCACTAGACCAGTTCTCCTCAAAGCTTAGCGCCCATCATGGAGCACAAACCCGCGACCCTGAGATTCAGAGTGTCACGTTCTACCGACTGATCTAAAGCTGGGGAAGCAGCTCACAGCAATAATTCATTTGTTAAAGTCGTAGGGAAGTCGTATTTAAATGTCATTCTGGTTTAAACATGTATATAAATGTCTTTATCAGAACAGATTGTCCCAAAAGTTAGTTAAAAAAATCCTGTCTTAAAATCTTTTTTTTCTCATCTTCTGCAGGCCAGGTAGTTCTACGTCAGCCTGAACACCTAAATTGAACCAATCATATATCAACGGTCATCTGTCAATCAAATGTTTTCGGTCATAGCATCTTGATTCATATGTCGCAGCTAATATACGCAACGGTTGAAACCAGAATCCTTTCCTTTCCCATTGAGTTGCGTCCCAGTGTTCACGGGGATGGACGTCTGTGTCTTCGGCAGGCGTAGAGCTAACAGAACTGGCAGCGTTGCGAGGCAAGGGCTCAAACATGTACGGCTGGAAGCCTTCTACACCAAACCAAGCTTCTGCCGCCCTGGCGTCCTCTTCCACAACATCTTCGTCCCCGCTTTCCTCCTCTAAATAAAAAATGGATGACGGAGGAGACTCATCCACGACCTCCGACACTAAACTCTCCTCCTCTTGCATGTTTCCGCTGTCCATAGCGTTCCTTGACAGCGTCGTTTCTAAGTCACCAATTTAGTGCTACTTGGTCCCAATGGAATTTCCCATTGGGAACCTGCTAGCACTAAGTTGCTAACTGGTTAGCAAGATGCTTCCAACAAACCGGCCACAACCAAACTTGCTTGCGAACCTTTAGTCACAACAATCCCGCCCCCTTGATAATCGACCAATCACATTCATTTTATTCACTAGTGTAAAGTCGGGCACCACTGGGAGAATTCGGAAATGCTACGGTTGGAACGGCCGCTTCCCTACGACTTTAACTAATAGGATTTAGTATAAATCACCAAACCGCTAAGCGGATCATGCATAATCAGAACCATCCATATCGGCCCATAGTTAGGGGAATCAGGATTCTGGTTCTATCAAACTGGGTCAGAATCAGACCGTCTTTGCCTCTCTTCCCGTCTAATGAAACCAAAGCGAGCGGCTGAGCAGGAAGCCTGGGCGTCCTGCAGCGCTGCATTGATGTTCTGCTGATGGATGGCTCCATATGGTCCACGTTAGAGCGGCACCTGATCGCAGAGGCGCAGCAGCGGCTGCAGAATCAAAGACAACAAAGAGAAAAGAAGAGAGCAACCAGAGGAGGATCCTGCAGAGCTCTTTGATCGGCCTCCTTTATTGTTCCGCCGCGGCCAAATAATGGCGTCCTGATTGGATCGCTGGCAGCCAGCGGGCCACCATATGTCAGCCATTAGAGGCTCCCTCCGCTTCTCCTGCGACGCCTCGTTTGGTCACAAACATTCAGGCTCCTTTCTCTGCAGTTTATTGGAAACAAGGAGTCGTTTAAAGGTTCCGAGCCGCCAAGCAAATCTGGAGTCCTGATTGGTTACCATGATGGTCAGGCTCTGGGTGAAAGGAAGCACATCCCAGTAAAACCAGTTACTCCCCACCGATTTTTGACAGAACTACTGCCTGATCAGAATGGTTTAATGTTCAGACCAGAAACTCTGTGTAGAACCTCCCAGTAAAGGATCCATTCATGAATGAATCAGTCAGCATCAGGATCTGGGACTGTGGCGCGCCATGACCTCTGACCTTTTGAAGCTGTTCGATCGCCCCCTGGTTCTCTGTCTCCTCTCCATCAGGGTTCTGCCTGTGGTCCAACAGCAGAACCATCAGATTTACAGAAGGTTCTAGGTCCTCCTGGATGTGATGATCCGGTCAGAATAAAACGGCTTATTCTGGAAAAACACCTAAGAAGCCTCCAGAGTTGATAGAAGAGCATCAGATGGTGATGATGATGGTGATGGTGATGATGATGATGACGATGATGGTGATGATGATGATGATGATGATGATGATGATGATGATGATGATGATGGTAATGATGATGGTGGTGTTGATGGTGATGATGATGATGGTGGTGATGGTGATGATGGTGAGGATGATGATTATGGTGATGATGATAACGATGATGGTGATGATGATGGTGATGGTGATGATGATGATGATGATGATGGTAATGATGATGGTAATGATGATGGTGGTGTTGATGGTGATGATGATGATGGTGGTGATGGTGATGATGGTGAGGATGATGATTATGGTGATGATGATAACGATGATGGTGATGATGATGGTGATGGTGATGATGATGATGATGATGATGGTAATGATGATGGTGATGATGATGGTGATGATGGTGATGATGATGGTGATGATGACGATGATGGTGATGATGATGGTGATGGTGATAGTGATGGTGGTGATGGTGATGATGGTGAGGATGATGATTATGGTGATGATGATAACGATGATGGTGATGATGATGGTGATGGTGATGATGGTGATGATGATGGTGATGATGACGATGATGGTGATGATGATGGTGATGGTGATAGTGATGATGGTGATGATGATGGTGATGATGACGATGATGGTGATGATGATGATGATGATGATGATGATGGTGATGATGGTGATGATGATGGTGATGATGATGATGATGAAGGTGATGATGGTGATAATGATGATGGTGAAGGTGATGATGGTGATGATGATGATGATGGTGAAGGTGATGATGGTGATGGTGATGATGAAGGTGATGATGGTGATGGTGATGATGAAGGTGATGATGGTGATGGTGAAGGTGATGATGATTATGATGATGATGATGATGATGAAGGTGATGATGGTGATGATGGTGATGATGTTGATGGTGATGATGAAGGTGATGATGGTGATGATGTTGATGGTGATGATGAAGGTGATGATGGTGATGATGGTGATGATGTTGATGGTGATGATGAAGGTGATGGTGATGATGGTGATGATGATGAAGGTGATGATGGTGATGGTGATGATGTTGAAGGTGATGGTGAAGGTGATGATGGTGATGATGATGATGATGGTGATGGTGATGATGAAGGTGGTGATGGTGAAGGTGATGATGATGGTGAAGGTGATGATGATGATGATGATGATGATGATGATGATGATGATGATGATGATGATGAAGGAAGCTGGTTTTCAGTGTTTTTATCACTGAGGAACCGTGGGCCGAATGCCCTCAGTGTCAGAAACCTGCTGTTGCCATGGTGATATTTAGCGGATCAGAGGCAGAGCTCAGTAAGGCCGGTCCAACATGTAGGGTTCTGTGATACAGAGCATCCCTAATCCCAGAGATTACTAATCTGAGATGATCTGGGAGGAGGACGTTCAGAGAAGGAGGGTCTGATTCAGGAGGGATTAGTGTAAAAGAATGCCACACTTTTCAGATTCTCCCTTCTATTGTGCTGAACTGTGAGTCATTAAAATCCATATATATTTTAATCTGACAGGAGGGTCATTTAATCTGATCAATAATCTGATTAAACTCGTTTGATCGTTAAAGTTGGGTCGTTTCCTCTGATGCTCATCAGACGGACCTTTGACCTGCAGCACAGCTCGCTCTGCGAGTCGTCCTCCGGCGGCGGCCATCTTAGCGCTCGGATCGGAGTTGAGTGATCCGACTCTTCCCGCCCGTCTGCAGCGGGCTTCAATAATTAACATGCAGCAGCAGCCATCTTAGCTTTTTTGGCATGGTTCTGGTGCCAGCTGGTGCGTTGCCTCAGCAACAGAGTCCCAGCGACCCGCGGCGGCTCTTGGCGACACGTTGTAGCGTGCCCAAACTTTGTGAGATCTGAATGTGAAGCAGCCATCTTAGAGGAGGAGGAGGAGCGATGAAGGCTGAATTTAAATATTTCTGTGGGCTGTTATCTGCAGTCGGTCGTTTCCCTGGAAGTCGTTCCTGTTTCCAGGGCGATGCACATGTGCAGGGCGTATGGCGTCCAGAGGAGCGAACGTGTCGCTGGTTATTTATTTACGCTGATTGTTTATTAATGAGGCTTTATTTTGGGTCCTTGGAAGGAGAGCCAACAGCAAACTGCTGCCGCTCTCAGAGCTGTTCTCTTGTCATGGGTTGATGGGAGTTCTCAGACGGCGCGTTCTGATTGGCTGGTGGGGTTGTAACGGACGTTTTGATTGGCCGCATGTTTGCCTTTCTTCTATCTTCCCCCTTTTTTCTTCCTCTGTTCTTTCATCCAGATGTAGGAGATGTTTGGATCTGAGCAGCAGCCTGTTGGCTGGAAGGACAGACAGGATCAGAGCTGAACTACCTGATAAAACAGGTTTGATGTTTGAACTTAGGAAAATAAACCCGACTGAAACTGATTTAACCCGACTGATTTAAAAATGGTGGAGGAGAAAAGGCCTGAGGAGGAATCAGAAGGATTTCTGTTCAAAACCACAGATGAAGATTTTTAGATCAAACAGGAATCTGTGATGTCAGCAGCTGATGGATGGATGGATGATGGATAGATGGATGGATGGATGGATGGATGGATGATGGATGGATGGATGGATGGATGGATGGATGATGGATAGATGGATGGATGGATGGATGGATGGATGATGGATGAGGATAGATGGATGATGGATGGATGGATGATGGATGGATGGATGATGGATGATGGATGGATGATGGATGGATGATGGATGATGGATGGATGGATGGATGATGGATGGATGGATGGATGGATGATGGATGGATGGATGGATGGATGGATGGATGATGGATGGATGGATGGATGGATGATGGATGGATGGATGATGGATGGATGGATGGATGGATGGATGGATGGATGGATGGATGGATGGATGATGGATGGATGGATGGATGGATGATGGATGGATGGATGGATGATGGATGGATGGATGATGGATGATGGATGGATGGATGGATGATGGATGGATGGATGGATGGATGGATGGATGGATGGATGGATGGATGGATGATGGATGGATGGATGGATGGATGGATGGATGATGGATGGATGATGGTTGATGGATGATGGTAGGTGGATGGGATATTGTTGATATGGATATGGATGGATATGGATATGGATGATGAGGGATAGATGATGTTGATGGATGGATGATGGATGGATGATGATGATATGGGATGATGATGTTGATGATATGGATGGATGATTTGATGGATGTATGATGGATGGATGGATGGTTGTGGATGATGATGATGATGGATGATGATGGAGATAGGAAATGGTTGATGGATATGGGATGTGTATGGTTGTTGGTTGGGATATAGGATGGATGGATGATGGATGGATTGATGGAGGAGGATGAGGAGGTTGGAGGAGATGTTGATGAGGGATTTGTGGATGTTGTTGTTGTTGGTTATGGATGAATGATGATGATGGTTGATTGGTTGAGGATGTGGATGGATGGAGGTTGATGTGGGTTTGGATGTGTGAGGGGTTGGATGATAGTTGGTGTGGAGATGGATGGTTGGTTGATGTTGTGGGAGAGTGGTGGTAGGGTTGGAGTTTTGATGAGGGTGGATTTGGTGTGAGGTGGTTGATGGTTGAGTGATGGATGGTGGATGAGGGTGGTTGTGTGGATGGATTTTGTTGGGGTGTGGGTTGATGTGATTTGGTTGATGGTTGGATGGATGATGATGGTTGCATTGTTGTATGTTGTTGGTGGATGGTTGGTGGTTGGTTGATCGGATGTTGGTTGATGAGGGTGTTTGGTGTGGGTTGTTGGTTGGAGGCTGGTTGAGATGGGTTGGATGTTGTTTTTGGGTTGTTGGTGGTTGGTTTTGGGTGGGATTGGTGGGTTGGGTTTGGGTAGATGGATGGATGGATGGTTGGTTGGTGTTGAGGGATGAGGTTGGGTGGGTTTGATGGTTGGTTGGATGATGTGTTGTGTGGATGGTGTTGTGTTGTGGTTTTTGTTTGGTGATGTTGGTGTGTATGGTTGTTTTGGGATGTTGGTTGGTTGGAGGTTTTGTTGTTTTAATTGTGTTGATGTGGTTGAGGTGGTGTTTGTTGATTATGGATGGTTGTTTGGATGAATGGTTGATGGATGTTGAACTTGTGGATGGGTGGTGGATTGGGTTGGATTTGATGGATTGTGATTATGATGGAGTTGAGGAGGATGAGGGATTTGGATATGATGGAGATAATGTGGGAGGATTGATGTTGTTGGAGGTATGGATGAGGGATGGAGGATGTTGGATATGGATGATGTTGTTGGAATGATGATGTTGTTGGTGTATGATGATGATGGTTGATGGTTGGTTGATATGGTATGATGGTTGATGTTGCTATGTATGATGGATGATGGTGGTTGGAGTAGAAGTTGGTGATTTGATGGAGGTTGATGGATGGAATGATGATGATGGATGGTTGGATAGATGATGTTATGATGGATGATGGATGGATGGATGGATATGGTTGGTGATGGATGGTTGAGATGTCTTTGGATGATGATGGATGGTTGGATGGAGGATGGATATGTTATGTTGGTGGATGAGGATGGATGAAGAATGGTTGGGAAGGATTGTGGATATGATGATGGCATGGAGGATGGATGGATGATGGATGGATGGATGGATGATGGATGGATGGATCTCCAGCAGCTCTGAGAACCCTTCAATGGTTCCACATCCAAACTGGGAACCAGTTTAAACCGGTTTAAACCAGCTTCCTGTGGAACACCAGCTGTGAGAAACTTTCAGCTTCTTGTTAATTAGTTCGTCATTGATTATTTATAAACAGCCTGATGTCTCCATGGCAACAAGCTGTCATCTACAGCCTGGAAGCTAGGAGACCATGGACACTCCTTCCTTCCTCTGCAGCTTCCTTCCTTCCTTCCTTTCTTCCTTTGCAACGTCCTACCTTCTTTCCTCCCTTCCTACCTTCCTTCCTTCCTTCCTCTGCAGCGTCAGTCATTCCTTCCTTCCTTCTTTCCTTCCTTCCTACCTTCCTACCTCCCTCCCTCTGCAGCGTCCTTCCTTCCTTCCTTCCTTCCTTCCTTCCTTCCTTCCTTCCTCTGCAGCGTCATTCCTTCCTTCCTTCCTTTGCAACGTCCTACCTTCCTTCCTACCTTCCTCCCTTCCTACCTACCTTCCTCCCTCCCTCCCTCTGCAGCATCATTCCTTCCTACCTTCCTTCCTACCTCCCTCCCTCCCTCTGCAGCGTCCTCCCTTCCTTCCTTCCTCCCTTCCGACATTCCTTCCTTCCGTCCTTCCTTCCTCCCTCCCTCCCTCCCTCCCTCCCTCTGCAGCGTCCTCCCTTCCTTCCTTCCTTCCTTCCTTCCTACCTTCCTTATTTTCCTCCTTCCTTCCTTCCTTCCTTCCTACCTTCCTTATTTTCCTCCTTCCTTCCTTCCTTCCTTCCTTCCTTCCTTCCTTCCTTCCTTCCTTCCTTCCTTCCTTCCTTCCTTCCTTCCTCTGCAGCGTCATTCCTTCCTTGCTTCCTTTGCAACGTCCTTCCTTCCTACCTTCCTCCCTTCCTACCTTCCTCCCTCCCTCCCTCTGCAGCGTCATTCCTTCCTACCTTCCTTCCTACCTCCCTCCCTCCCTCTGCAGCGTCCTTCCTTCCTTCCTTCCTTCCTTCCTTCCTTCCTTCCTTCCTTCCTCCCTCCCTCTGCAGCGTCCTTCCTTCCTCCCTTCCTCCCTCCCTCCCTCTGCAGCGTCCTTCCTTCCTCCCTCCCTCCCTCTGCAGCGTCCTTCCTTCCTACCTCCCTCCCTCCCTCTGCAGCGTCCGTCCTTCCTTCCTTCCTTCCTTCCTTCCTTCCTTCCTTCCGACATTCATTCCTTCCTTCCTTCCTTCCGTCCTTCCTCCCTCCCTTCCTCCCTCCCTTCCTCCCTCTGCAGTGTCCTTCCTTCCGTCCTCCCTCCCTCCCTTCCTCCCTCTGCAGTGTCCTTCCTTCCGTCCTCCCTTCCTCCCTCCCTCCCTCTGCAGCGTCCTTCCTTCCTCCCTTCCTCCCTCCCTCCCTCTGCAGCGTCCTTCCTAACTCCCTCCCTCCCTCTGCAGCGTCCTTCCTTCCTACCTCCCTCCCTCCCTCTGCAGCGTCCGTCCTTCCTTCCTTCCTTCCTTCCGACATTCATTCCTTCCTTCCTTCCTTCCTTCCGTCCTTCCTCCCTCCCTTCCTCCCTCCCTTCCTCCCTCTGCAGTGTCCTTCCTTCCGTCCTCCCTCCCTCCCTTCCTCCCTCTGCAGTGTCCTTCCTTCCGTCCTCCCTTCCTCCCTCCCTCCCTCTGCAGCGTCCGTCCTTCCTTCCTTCCTTCCTTCCTTCCGACATTCATTCCTTCCTTCCTTCCTTCCGTCCTTCCTCCCTCCCTTCCTCCCTCTGCAGTGTCCTTCCTTCCGTCCTCCCTTCCTCCCTCCCTCCCTCTGCAGCGTCCGTCCTTCCTTCCTTCCGTCCTTCCTTCCTTCCTTCCTTCCTTCCTTCCGACATTCATTCCTTCCTTCCTTCCTTCCGTCCTTCCTCCCTCCCTCCCTCCCTCCCTTCCTCCCTCTGCAGTGTCCTTCCTTCCGTCCTTCCTTCCTTCCTCCCTTCCTTCCTTCCTTCCGTCCTTCCTCCCTCCCTTCCTCCCTCTGCAGCGTCCGTCCTTCCTTCCTTCCTTCCTTCCTTCCGACATTCATTCCTTCCTTCCTTCCTTCCTTCCTTCCGTCCTTCCTCCCTCCCTTCCTCCCTCTGCAGTGTCCTTCCTTCCGTCCTCCCTTCCTCCCTCCCTCCCTCTGCAGCGTCCGTCCTTCCTTCCTTCCTTCCTTCCGACATTCATTCCTTCCTTCCTTCCTTCCGTCCTTCCTCCCTCCCTTCCTCCCTCTGCAGTGTCCTTCCTTCCGTCCTCCCTTCCTCCCTCCCTCCCTCTGCAGCGTCCGTCCTTCCGTCCTTCCGTCCTTCCTTCCTTCCTTCCGACATTCATTCCTTCCTTCCTTCCGTCCTTCCTCCCTCCCTCCCTCCCTCCCTTCCTCCCTCTGCAGTGTCCTTCCTTCCGTCCTTCCTTCCTTCCTTCCTTCCTTCCTTCCGTCCTTCCTCCCTCCCTTCCTCCCTCTGCAGCGTCCGTCCTTCCTTCCTTCCGTCCTTCCTTCCTTCCTTCCTTCCTTCCGACATTCATTCCTTCCTTCCTTCCTTCCGTCCTTCCTCCCTCCCTCCCTCCCTCCCTTCCTCCCTCTGCAGTGTCCTTCCTTCCGTCCTTCCTTCCTTCCTTCCTTCCTTCCTTCCTCCCTCCCTTCCTCCCTCCCTTCCTCCCTCTGCAGTGTCCTTCCTTCCGTCCTCCCTTCCTCCCTCCCTCCCTCTGCAGCGTCCGTCCTTCCTTCCTTCCTTCCTTCCTTCCTTCCTTCCTTCCGACATTCATTCCTTCCTTCCTTCCTTCCTTCCTTCCGTCCTTCCTCCCTCCCTTCCTCCCTCCCTTCCTCCCTCTGCAGTGTCCTTCCTTCCGTCCTCCCTTCCTCCCTCCCTCCCTCTGCAGCGTCCTTCCTGTCTCGTCTCTCTCTGCGTTGGTGGAGGCCGTCCTCTCGCTAACCATGCCTGGCAGTGTGCGTCATGTGGCAGTAATTGAATCAAAGGAAGCGGCTGAAAGAGGGGCGGTGGGGAGAAGAAGAAGAAGAAACGCGTGGTTGGAGGCTTTGCCAGAAAAAAAAACACAAATCTTGGCAGCTGAAAGAATAATGGCCGTCTAATAAAAACCAAGGTGGAGGAGACTCATAAAGAGCCGTCACCTGTGGAGAAATGTTTTTGTTCTCCGCCGTGGAAAACGTGCGTGTTCACAGAAACGCTGGCAGAGCTTCGCCGCCGCAGGTGCTGGAAACCAGTAGAAATGCTGCAACTGTCGGAATGGGATGGAGGTAGAATTCTATTGGGGGGGGACACACGGGGGGGGGGGGGGGCGGTGGGGGTTTAGTTGGGGGTTTTTTTATTATGTTTGTAAGATAAGGGGGTGTTTTTGTGGTGGTCGACGACTGGAATACGGCGTTCTCAGAACGCTGGCAGAGCATCGCAGCCCGCAGGTGCTGGAAACCATAGAAAAGCTACTGATAGTCAGTATCTTTGGCATGTGCTTGCTAGTGCCATTCGTATATTTGTTAATAATAATAATCATACCAACAAAAAGCATAGAGGGCGTAATACATGCATCGAATCGTAGCTGCTGGGAATAACTGTCTCCGGTTTACCAGCGTACTAACGCGCGGAAGAGCAACGCTCCATGACGTTTTACAAAGCAATGACAAAGTCCATGACACAGACCGAGCGCAGTTGCAATATCACAATTCGGTCATACTCTGCATCTACCAAAGCTTCATTGAGTGTCAGCTAAAACTTGTCTTTCTCAGACAATCGCTCTAACCTCTTCAGAACATTGTAACAGAATAGCAGTGCATCATACGATCTGATATCTTACCAGAAGGTAGAAATAGGCGAGACAAGATAGGTTTATGAAGGACCGCTTTTGATTGATCTGATAATATTCCGTCGTGACCTGGAGCTAAGTGACATGTGTGCGGGCGGGCCCGCGAATTAAATCTGCGTCATCCTCGTCTCTCTCGCCCCGCGATCTATCGAAGAGGTGAATATGGACACCAACGCGAGTCTCTCGAGTCTCTATAGAGAGAGCACGGCAGGGCGCTCTGCAGGCGATGGCATGTCTGTGTACCATCTCGTAGCGTGGATTTCTAGTCGTGAGAGAGACAACACACCGTGAGAGTAATCGATGGCGTTCACCGCATACAGCCGAATCGCGCTAAGGACCACGTCTAGCACGCCTATGCGGTGCTGGAACAGTGAACTTGGGTTTGTCTCTACTGGTCGTCATCCAGCCAGTCAGGACAGAGAAACCTTTAACTTTGGCCATTCAGACCTAACAGATAGCCATCCCTACTCATCAAATATGCGACACGCTTATCACCTGTCTCTATAATGAAGCAATCCCCTCCGTCTTCGCTTCTGCACAATGCACATGACCATAAAGCTTTTATGATTACAAGACGGGATGCGTTTTATACTTCTGTGGCACCTACTAAGAGCGCGATCTCACTAACTACATCTGACACATTCAATGCTGCTTCTGTGTTAGATTAACTGAGTGAACAGCAGTACTCTTGAGCAGGTGGCTTCAATAAACTGATGCGAGATGAGATCTTCATATGCAGGATAGAGTATGGTCATGCACTCGAGGGATTATCGACTGAGCGAGATAATTCTGATTGAGTGCTGATCCTCCAGCGGTCCCTAGCTATCGGCTGTGCTCTATGAGTAGGTGTCTCAGACTGATGCGCGAGTAGACTACAGAGATCACCGAGAGGGTTTTTAGTATTTGTTTGTGTTAGATGTTTTGTGGCTTATTATGTGAGTGTGAGGTTGGCAAAATTCTCATTTTATAATCTTATACGTGTTTCCTACTATTTCTTTTTTTTTTTGGGGGGGGGGGGGGTGGGGGGGATATTTGGAGATTAGGATGTCTCTTACATCCTTGGAGGAGATGATGAGATCTTTTGGAGTGGCTTGTACGTCATATAGAAGGGGGCGCGTCAGGGGGTGTGTGTAAGCGTTGATCTGTAAGGTGGAAGTGGGAATATGGGATGCGAGAATAGGGCAATTTAAAAGGTGAAGAATTTAAGAAAATTAAATCTCTAGAAAAAATAAAAATAATGTGGGGGGGGGGTACGAAGTATGAGTGAGAATATAAAAGGTTGAAAAATTAAATCTCTAAGAAAATTAAAATTAAAAAGTTTGAAAAATATAATTTGAAGAAATTAAATCTGTAAAAAAAAATTTAAATAAAAAAGTTTGAAAAATATAATTTGAAGAAATTAAATCTGTAAAAGAAATTAAAATAAAAAAGTTTGAAAAACATAATTTGAAGAAATTAAATCTCTAAAAAAATAAAAAGTGTGAAAAAAATATAGAATTTGAAGAAATTAAATCTCTAAGAAAATTAAAATCAAAAAGTAAAAAATAAATATAAGTTCCTCTCAAAACCTTTTTTGATTAGAAAGTTTTAAAAATGTTTTATATCTTTAATTTTTTGTGTCTGAAATGTTTTGTTAGTAAATCGGTGGATTTTATTTTCTATCCACATGGGTTTAAGCTGATCTGGTAGCTCTAGTTCTATTCAGACTCTTACTGCGGTGCTTCAGCTCAGACTAATTAGTGGTCAATTAAATGGTTGTGACATCACTGGCTGTCTGATGCTTTGATCTCGTGGCTCCTGGCAGGAGCAGACGCCATCTTGAATTCATTTAAAGGCGAGTGATCTTCTCTTCGTTGTTTCTGGACTTTCCTTCTCCTGTTTTGTTCCTGATCTTCTAACGTCTTTAATCCGTTTTCTCCTGGAGCGTCTTCCATCAAGCTGTTCTACTGGCCCTTTCCCAGTTTGGACCATAATGGGAAGCTTTAGTTCCCGGTTTAAGAAAATCTACATGCAGTCTAATGTGACCTTTGACCTATATCTACCAGCAGAAGGTTCGTTGTTCATTGCAGTGGTTTCCATTGGACCGGATCTCCTAATATTTAATTTATCAGGAATTGAACCAGAAGCTATGATGCAACATTTTCTATGATTAAATAAGAACAGGCGAGTTTATTTCTTTAGCACTATTCAGCACAGTAGTAAAATATATAATAATAATATAATAGTAGACTTTCCAAAATGTCTCCACTTTCCCTGGTTGGTCCCCTTCACTTCCTTTTTAAACATCTAAAATATTCTTTCTGTCATGATTTGTGGACATTAAGATCTAAAGAGAAGCGCCATCTGCTGGTCAGACCCTGTAATTCAGTCAATATGTTGGGTTGATGGAGGGGATTCTGCTGGGAGTTGCAGGGAAGGTGGCTGCCATTGTTCTGCTGTCTGACTGGGAAGCGCGATTTTAATGGCTGCTGCTGTACGTGGACGATTCAAAGGGCTTTTCATGGTTAATAATACGATTAAAGAAAAATAAAAGAATAAAAGCAAGTAAAAAAATACATGATAAAGAAATTAAATCAGTTAAACCACAAACTTAAACTAACAATCCCTCAGTTACCAGTTTACCTCCATCAGTCTAAACGGGATTTTAACTTCAAAGATCTCAGGCTTTCAGTCTGCTGGGAGTTTGTTCCAGATCCGTGGAGCATAGATGCTGCTTCTCCATGTTTGGTTCTAGTTCTGGGTGGAACTAGAAGACCTGAGTGGTCTGGGAAGTAGATCCACTGACAGCAGATCTGTTATGGATTGATGTGCTGATCTATTCAGTCATTTCTAGACTAACAGAAGGATTTTAAAGTCTGAGCTACAGGGAGCCAGAGGAAGGACTTCAGAACCAGGATGATGTGCTCTACTTTCTATAGTTCTAGTGAGGACGCAGGCAGCAGCGTCTGGATCAGCTGTCTGATCTACTTTCTATAGTTCTAGTGAGGACGCAGGCAGCAGCATCTGGATCAGCTGTCTGATCTACTTTCTATAGTTCTAGTGAGGACGCAGGCAGCAGCATCTGGATCAGCTGTCTGATCTACTTTCTATAGTTCTAGTGAGGACGCAGGCAGCAGCGTCTGGATCAGCTGTCTGATCTACTTTCTATAGTTCTAGTGAGGACGCAGGCAGCAGCGTCTGGATCAGCTGTCTGATCTACTTTCTATAGTTCTAGTGAGGACGCAGGCAGCAGCGTCTGGATCAGCTGTCTGATCTACTTTCTATAGTTCTAGTGAGGACGCAGGCAGCAGCGTCTGGATCAGCTGTCTGATCTACTTTCTATAGTTCTAGTGAGGACGCAGGCAGCAGCGTCTGGATCAGCTGTCTGATCTACTTTCTATAGTTCTAGTGAGGACGCAGGCAGCAGCGTCTGGATCAGCTGTCTGATCTACTTTCTATAGTTCTAGTGAGGACGCAGGCAGCAGCGTCTGGATCAGCTGTCTGATCTACTTTCTATAGTTCTAGTGAGGACGCAGGCAGCAGCGTCTGGATCAGCTGTCTGATCTACTTTCTATAGTTCTAGTGAGGACGCAGGCAGCAGCGTCTGGATCAGCTGTCTGATCTACTTTCTATAGTTCTAGTGAGGACGCAGGCAGCAGCGTCTGGATCAGCTGTCTGATCTACTTTCTATAGTTCTAGTGAGGACGCAGGCAGCAGCGTCTGGATCAGCTGTCTGATCTACTTTCTATAGTTCTAGTGAGGACGCAGGCAGCAGCGTCTGGATCAGCTGTCTGATCTACTTTCTATAGTTCTAGTGAGGACGCAGGCAGCAGCGTCTGGATCAGCTGTCTGATCTACTTTCTATAGTTCTAGTGAGGACGCAGGCAGCAGCGTCTGGATCAGCTGTCTGATCTACTTTCTATAGTTCTAGTGAGGACGCAGGCAGCAGCGTCTGGATCAGCTGTCTGATCTACTTTCTATAGTTCTAGTGAGGACGCAGGCAGCAGCGTCTGGATCAGCTGTCTGATCTACTTTCTATAGTTCTAGTGAGGACGCAGGCAGCAGCGTCTGGATCAGCTGTCTGATCTACTTTCTATAGTTCTAGTGAGGACGCAGGCAGCAGCATCTGGATCAGCTGTCTGATCTACTTTCTATAGTTCTAGTGAGGACGCAGGCAGCAGCGTCTGGATCAGCTGTCTGATCTACTTTCTATAGTTCTAGTGAGGACGCAGGCAGCAGCATCTGGATCAGCTGTCTGATCTACTTTCTATAGTTCTAGTGAGGACGCAGGCAGCAGCGTCTGGATCAGCTGTCTGATCTACTTTCTATAGTTCTAGTGAGGACGCAGGCAGCAGCGTCTGGATCAGCTGTCTGATCTACTTTCTATAGTTCTAGTGAGGACGCAGGCAGCAGCATCTGGATCAGCTGTCTGATCTACTTTCTATAGTTCTAGTGAGGACGCAGGCAGCAGCGTCTGGATCAGCTGTCTGATCTACTTTCTATAGTTCTAGTGAGGACGCAGGCAGCAGCGTCTGGATCAGCTGTCTGATCTACTTTCTATAGTTCTAGTGAGGACGCAGGCAGCAGCGTCTGGATCAGCTGTCTGATCTACTTTCTATAGTTCTAGTGAGGACGCAGGCAGCAGCGTCTGGATCAGCTGTCTGATCTACTTTCTATAGTTCTAGTGAGGACGCAGGCAGCAGCGTCTGGATCAGCTGTCTGATCTACTTTCTATAGTTCTAGTGAGGACGCAGGCAGCAGCATCTGGATCAGCTGTCTGATCTACTTTCTATAGTTCTAGTGAGGACGCAGGCAGCAGCGTCTGGATCAGCTGTCTGATCTACTTTCTATAGTTCTAGTGAGGACGCAGGCAGCAGCATCTGGATCAGCTGTCTGATCTACTTTCTATAGTTCTAGTGAGGACGCAGGCAGCAGCGTCTGGATCAGCTGTCTGATCTACTTTCTATAGTTCTAGTGAGGACGCAGGCAGCAGCGTCTGGATCAGCTGTCTGATCTACTTTCTATAGTTCTAGTGAGGACGCAGGCAGCAGCGTCTGGATCAGCTGTCTGATCTACTTTCTATAGTTCTAGTGAGGACGCAGGCAGCAGCGTCTGGATCAGCTGTCTGATCTACTTTCTATAGTTCTAGTGAGGACGCAGGCAGCAGCGTCTGGATCAGCTGTCTGATCTACTTTCTATAGTTCTAGTGAGGACGCAGGCAGCAGCGTCTGGATCAGCTGTCTGATCTACTTTCTATAGTTCTAGTGAGGACGCAGGCAGCAGCATCTGGATCAGCTGTCTGATCTACTTTCTATAGTTCTAGTGAGGACGCAGGCAGCAGCATCTGGATCAGCTGTCTGATCTACTTTCTATAGTTCTAGTGAGGACGCAGGCAGCAGCGTCTGGATCAGCTGTCTGATCTACTTTCTAGTTGCTGCTGAGGCGCCTCATGGGCCTCCATCCTGCGCTGTGAGCGCTGCGTCTGTTAGGGGAAGCATAGTCTCCCTCCTGGTCAACCGAACCAGGTCATGGGGTCCATCTATTGGTCCCTGCTTGCTCTGGTTCTTGAATCCAGACTCCTGCTCTCACCGTGTCACCCCCCTGTCTGAGCCCCCCCCCACAGTCACAGGTGCACACACACGCTGAGTCCACTTGTCTTCACGTGGGGGGCTCTAATCAAGCGTCAGGAAGCCGTCGCTCCGCGGGGAGCAGAGAGAGAGAGAGAGCTGAGGAATGCGTCGGTCCATGAAGCTGCTGCATGTTTTCAATTACAGACGAGTATTTCTGCAGATGTGAGTTTCTGCTCCTCGTCTGTCTGCCTTTTTCATCTTTCCGCTCTCTCCTTCTCACTCTGCTCCTTCTTTCATTCTCTAGTTAGATTTCTCTCTCCTGCAGCTTTACGCTGTGGAGCAGCTCGGCTTCTTAGAAGGTCGGAGGTTTTTATGGAGGTTAAATTCAGTTATTGATAAAAGGAAAACGTTCTGAGCAAAGATGAGGGTCTAAGGTTTGAAACAAGCCTTCAGCCTGTCCTCATCTTCATCAACATGCTGGCTGTTTGTTGAGAAATGCTTCCCTGATCCCAAAGGGAAATGCAACATCCCTGCCTTCGCTGTAGTCGCTGCCTTCGCTGTATTCGCTGCCTTCGCTGTATTCGCTGCCTTCGCTGTAGTCGCTGCCTTCGCTGCCTTCACTGCCTTCGCTGTATTCGCTGCCTTCGCTGTATTCGCTGCCTTCGCTGTATTTGCTGCCTTCACTGTATTCGCTGTATTCACTGCCTTCGCTGTAGTCGCTGCCTTCGCTGTAGTCGCTGCCTTCGCTGTAGTCGCTACCTTCGCTGTATTCGCTGCCTTCACTGTATTCGCTGCCTTCGCTGTAGTCCCTGCCTTCGCTGTATTCGCTGCCTTCGCTGTAGTCGCTGCCTTTGTTGCCTTCGCTGTATTCGCTGCCTTTGTTGCCTTCGCTGTATTTGCTGCCTTCGCCGTAGTTGCTGCCTTCGCTGTATTTGCTGCCTTCGCCGTAGTTGCTGCCTTCGCTGTATTCGCTGCCTTCGCTGTATTCGCTGCCTTCGCTGTAGTCGCTGCCTTCGCTGCCTTCACTGCCTTCGCTGTATTCGCTGCCTTCGCTGTATTCGCTGCCTTCGCTGTATTCGCTGCCTTCACTGTATTCGCTGTATTCACTGCCTTCGCTGTAGTCGCTGCCTTCGCTGTAGTCGCTGCCTTCGCTGTAGTCGCTACCTTCGCTGTATTCGCTGCCTTCACTGTATTCGCTGCCTTCGCTGTAGTCCCTGCCTTCGCTGTATTCGCTGCCTTCGCTGTAGTCGCTGCCTTTGTTGCCTTCGCTGTATTCGCTGCCTTTGTTGCCTTCGCTGTATTTGCTGCCTTCGCCGTAGTTGCTGCCTTCGCTGTATTCGCTGTAGTCGCTGCCTTTGTTGCCTTCGCTGTAGTTGCTGTATTCGCTGCCTTTGCTGTAGTCGCTGCCTTTGTTGCCTTCGCTGTAGTCGCTGTATTCGCTGCCTTCGCTGTATTTGCTGTATTTGCTGCCTTTGCTGTAGTCGCTGCCTTCGCTGTATTCGCTGCCTTTGCTGTAGTCGCTGCCTTTGTTGCCTTCGCTGTAGTCGCTGTATTCGCTGCCTTTGCTGTAGTCGCTGCCTTCGCTGTAGTCGCTGCCTTCGCTGTAGTCGCTACCTTCGCTGTATTCGCTGCCTTCACTGTATTCGCTGCCTTCGCTGTAGTCCCTGCCTTCGCTGTATTCGCTGCCTTCGCTGTAGTCGCTGCCTTTGTTGCCTTCGCTGTATTCGCTGCCTTTGTTGCCTTCGCTGTATTTGCTGCCTTCGCCGTAGTTGCTGCCTTCGCTGTATTCGCTGTAGTCGCTGCCTTTGTTGCCTTCGCTGTAGTTGCTGTATTCGCTGCCTTTGCTGTAGTCGCTGCCTTTGTTGCCTTCGCTGTAGTCGCTGTATTCGCTGCCTTCGCTGTATTTGCTGTATTTGCTGCCTTTGCTGTAGTCGCTGCCTTCGCTGTATTCGCTGCCTTTGCTGTAGTCGCTGCCTTTGTTGCCTTCGCTGTAGTCGCTGTATTCGCTGCCTTTGCTGTAGTCGCTGCCTTTCTTGCCTTCGCTGTAGTCGCTGTATTCGCTGCCTTTGCTGTAGTCGCTGCCTTCGCTGTATTTGCTGCCTTTGTTGCCTTCGCTGTATTCGCTGTAGTCGCTGCCTCACTGTATTCGCTGCCTTTGCTGTAGTCGCTGCCTTTGTTGCCTTCGCTGTAGTCGCTGTATTCGCTGCCTTTGCTGTAGTCGCTGCCTTTCTTGCCTTCGCTGTAGTCGCTGCCTTCGCTGTATTTTCTGCCTTTGTTGCCTTCGCTGTATTTGCTGCCTTCGCTGTATTCGCTGCCTTCGCTGTAGTCGCTGCCTTCGCTGTAGTCGCTGCCTTCGCTGTATTCGCTGCCTTTGCTGTATTTGCTGTATTCGCTGCCTTCGCTGTATTCGCTGCCTTCGCTGTATTCGCTGCCTTTGCTGTATTCGCTGCCTTCACTGTATTTGCTGCCTTCGCTGTAGTCGCTGCCTTTGTTGCCTTCGCTGTATTTGCTGCCTTCGCTGTATTTGCTGTATTCGCTGCCTTCGCTGCCTTCGCTGTAGTCGCTGCCTCTGAGACAGACGGATGTTTTCGCCATACAAACCTAATTTCTGCCATTATTCAGCTGTTATTACGCCGTATTTCTGCAGCAGATTTTACTGATTATTAATCTTTCAGATAATTAGTTTTCTTTCTTCTGTTTTTTTATCAGAATTGATTTTATTTGTTTTTTTCTTTAGTTTTCCTCTCTTGTCCAAACTCTGTTATCCCTGAACTTTATTACTATGCTAACCTTTAGCTCGCTGCAGCTGCTTTTTCCTTCCTCTAACCCAGTTTAAGCAGACTACCGCCACCTAAAGGCCTGGAGTGAGAATGTCTTAAATCAACTCTGATTTGGAAATTATTCTTTAAATTGTATTTTTATTGGAAACACAGTCAGTTGTTCTGCTGCAATAATAACTATTACTAAAATGTAATAAAATGTCCAATAAGTAAAGTAGATTCTTTATAAATGTTTTTTTTATATTTATGCAGATTTCCCATCCCTTTATTCAGCTCCTAGCTGTCAGATAAACCATCCATGGACGTTTTAGAGCTGCTGATGGTCCAGAAACCATGGAGCTAAAACGGTTCTACCAACCAGAATCACCTCAATAAACTCTGTTTCCAGTTAGAGAACAAAAAGTCAAATATAACAAAGTCAGTTTTCCTTGAGCGGGTCAGAACGACACGATTTATGTCCAAAATAAGAAAAATAAATCTCCATCTGCTTATCTCCAGCTCATAACATCTCATTTCTTTCTTAAAATAAGTGCATTTTTTCTTAAATTCAGGGGAAAAATGCATTGTCTTATTTTAAGTGCATTTTATCTAATTTTCTTATTTTAAGGGTAAAACTGCTCATCATCTTATTTCCCTGCTCAAATTAAGGCTAAATACACTTAAAGGTTTTTTATTGATTTTCAGAATGTTTTGCAGTGTATTTACCTGCTCCTGCAGGTGAGGTTCACATCTACTCAGTTCCAGCTCAGTTAGAAGCCTGTTTCCCAGCTGGACAGCAGTGTGCAGCAGCAGGCTCTCTTCAGAGGCAGGGAAGTTTCTGCGGTTTAAAAACGCGGATGGCCGACGCTGCGGCCAAAAGAAAACCTTCAGGTTTCTCTCAGTGTGGGAGAAAAGGTGACTTTATTTCTGAGGGTCGATTAGATGCATCAGAGAAATGATGAATTCTGTTGAAGGAAATAAAACTTTAGCTTTAGCCTCTTTGTTAGAAATAACGGCCCATTTCTCACCTTTAAATAGTTGTAATGTAATAAATGATGATGAGGAGGATTTGTGTTTTGGTTGTTTTTCTGATCAGCTGATCAGGTTTGGTTCTGAGACGCTGCAGATTAATGGAGGAACGTTGGTTCTTCTCCCGTTGAGCAGAGCCTTTCTTTAGTCTCGGCCTTTTGCTTTTTCTCTGTGTTTCTGTGTTCGCTCATATGGACTCAATCAGGCGTCGGCGCTCGGCGCTCTCTGCACATCTGGGTCGCATTACAGCGATTGCAGGTTGGTAGAATAAAGGGTTCTGCTCGGAGGTGGTGGGTGGGATTTCCTTCCGCTTCTACTCGCACACACACCTCCATGTGTTTTGAATCAGGAACATAATTAACCTTCAGAGGATTGGGAGGCCGCGGCTCAGATGTCCGCCATAAACCCCCCCCCAGCCGTCTGCGGCTCGTTTCAGCCGTTTTCCCACATTGGGTTCCGGTCCGACTCAGCGAGGGATTAAGATGGGAGGATTTCCATTTAACAGGATGGTTTCAGGTCCAGAACATCAGTGGTTGTGAGGTCATTCTAACCGGGTCTGGTTCTGACTTCATGGATCCACCAGCGCCGCCGCCTTCACCTCACAACGCCGCATTCACTTCCTCACAACGCTGCATTCACCTCACAACGCCGCATTCACTTCCTCACATCACTGAAGAACGTTTAGAAACACTTTCTACACAAGCAGGAAGATCTGTTTGACCCGGTTCTACCAGAAGGACCGGTGCTCTATCAGACCAGCATACCCGTCAGACCAGCATACCCGTTTATCCCTTTAGTTTTCTACTAAAGGAAACTTTAAACTACCTCATCGGGCGTTTATCCCTTTGGTCATGAACAAAAAAACTATTTTATTACTTCCTTGTTGGTGTTCTTTTTCAGCGTATGGAAATCTGATATTAAATATATATATATATATTTTTTTTTTTTTGTAAATGACTAAAGGGATAAATGCAAACGACTTGTTAATTTGATCCAATATGGCTCCCTGAGCAGTTTAGGTTCAACCCCTGATATAGATCTAATGATGGAGTCCATGATGTGAACCACCACTCGGTCCTGGTGTTCGCTCAGACCAGCATACCTAGAGTCAATACGCATAGATTTCAGTTCTATTCAGTTTATTTCTATAGCTCCAATTCACATCATGTCATCTCAGGTCACTTTCCAGTTCACCAGATCATCCAGTCAGATTGATTCAAAGGAAAACCAGCTGATTGCATCGACTCATTGACTCTTCAGCAATCCCTCACACTAAGCATGCTTGTAGCGACAGTGGAGAGGAAAAACTCAGCAGAACCAGGCTCAGTGTGAGCGGCCATCTGCTGAGGCCCGGTCAGCCTCATGAGCACGATGTGCATGATTAATGTTGACGGCATAGATGTAGAAATCTTGTGTAGATTTGCAGGTATTCCAGGCTCTCTGTAGTGTATAGATATTTGATTTGATCAGCTGAGGAACAGCTTTGTTGGTTTCATTGATGTTCCTTTTCTCCTCCCTCGGTTCGCTGAGTTTTCAGTTCCTAGATGATGAATCAGGTCTGGGCTGTTCTACATCTACTTCATAGATTTCTACATTATAATGGGATCAAATGGATCTTTGGTTCTTCCTTTTAAAGCAGCTTCTACTGATTATTTGGCTTTTAGCACAAAGTGCTTCTACAAACCAGGTTAGCGTGTTTGCTCTGTGGTGAATTAAGACCAGATGAAAGTGAAACCAGGCTGCTGGAAATAGGAAACATAGGAGGAGGAGGAGGAGAGGAGGAGGTGGAGTAGGGAGGGGGGGGAGGGGAGGGAGAGGGGGAGGGGAGAGGAGGCACAGGTGCAGCCCAGTGTTTGTCTGAGCAGAGCTTTCGTGACTGCTCCTTTGAGTGTTCACATTCCACCACATCTGCTTGGGAGGAGGCACCGTAAGGGAGGAGGCGCCGTGAGGGAGGAGGTGCTGTAAGGGAGGAGGTGCTGTAAGGGAGGAAGAGGAGGAGAAAAACTTCAGGGTTTCTATTTTCTGCAGTTTTCTCCTCAATAGAGACGCAGAAACGAGGAGGTTGATGCTTTATTGCTCCTCAAACATTCAATCCTAACGAGGTTTTTTAGCAGGTTACAGACAGTGATAAGGTTGGCTACTTATTTTACTTTTAATTTCATTTGAATTAGCTTAAGCAGCGTTTATATTTTCTTTATAAATAAATTAACTTGCAAATTATGAGGGCAAGGCTTTTAAAGCTTAAATCTTCTGGCAAAGATAAAGTAAAGAAGATCCTGCAATTTATGGAAGTAAAGCAGAATAAAATCCAGCAAGATCAGTAATATGTCAATTAATTATCTGCCACATTCCCATGTAAATATCTGTCTTTGGAGGATGTGTTTTTTAGCACCCCTAGTTCTCTCATTTTTATTCCAAATACAATTTATAATTTGAATCACAGGCTATTTTTATCTCTATGGTTCAGTATTTTCTCAAGTAGCAACTTTAACTGCTATACTTTCCTGTCTTAAAAGGCAGAACTCTTCTAGTCTAAAAAAACTCATTTGTTGAAATGGGGGGGCCTATTGTTGAACCCCTTAGGGGCTTTAAAAACAAAAATGTCTTTTTTTGCGCTTTATGAAACAAAGTAGCCTATATGTTGTGGATGTACAGCTACATTTCTCATGTAAGTTTGCGTAGTTTTAACACAAACATTTATTTTTCATATTGCACCAGTACAGTTAATGAGCAACCTGTACTGGTGTGCTTGTTTGTTCTGTCTAAAATGTTTATTTTGGAATAAAGAGGTTAATATAAAAAATATTTTTTGTCCGATTCATCGATTAATCGAAAAAATAATCGGCCGATTCATCGATTTTTAAAATAATCGTTAGTTGCAGCCCTACTTTAAACAGAATTTAACACTGAAATAAAATGAGGTGTTTATGCTTCCATGTTATACATTGAATTATTTTATTAAAAATAATAATAATAATTTTTTGCTAAACGGGATTTGATCCTTAAGAAACGGGAGCAATACAGTTTGTCCGAGTGGAGTTGCCATATGATGATGTCATAAGAAGGGGCGGGGTTCCGGGCAGGTCTGGTAGCTACAGCGGCTGGGATCCATGGATTCAGAGAAATCGGTTTCCTGGTTGGTTTAACCCTTTAAACCCTGATTGGTGACAGAATGGTGGAAACGTTTGTTTTTGATTGGAAGTTTCTCATCAATCCAAACATTCTTCTTCTTCTGGTGTCGTCGTTTATACGCTGGGCTTTCATGGTTTCTCACATTCTCCCAATCATATTTCATCTCCAATAAGATCTCAGAAGCCATGATTTTTCCTTCCATAGAGGGGGGGGGCTGGAACCGGCTCTATTTAGGTTTATTTTAATCAGAGATAACGAGGGTCTGATGCAGGAGGAGGCCTTCTCCTGCTGGGAGGAGGTGCAGACAGGGAGGAGGAACAGATTCTCCTCACAGTCACAGACAGCAGGTTGCATTAGTTTCTCCTGGTTTGTTTCTGTTTATGTCCGTCCAGCTCGCGGCGTCGGGTTCTGTTGTTGGTTACAGACCCGGAGCGTCAGCAGCCCCCCCATGTTCATCAGGGCTTTCATGGGTTCTGATGTCGGAGCTGTGGGATCCATGAGGAACTGGTTTGAGCAGGAATGCTGCGGCGTTTCTTTGCCCCGGGGAGGAAGTTAGTGCCCAGCTTTGATGATGTTTTCCTCCCCGGGATCCTGCAGCCCCCCCAGCTCTACGTCAGCGACCTGATCTCTACACATCGGAGCCAGAACCAGAGCCCATATTCAGGATGCTTTGCTTTAGGCTGATCCTCCTTTTTAGGTTAAAATTTAGTGAAATGTTTGTGAAACAATAGATGAAAATAAAAAGCTTCTCTGATCAGATCCCAGTGCTTCATTACAGCAGAACCAGATGTTAGATTCTGGTGGAGTAGGACTGGTTCTGCCTTTTCTCTCTGGTCCAGTAGAACTCTGCTTTGGATTGATGGATCGTAGCATCAGACTCACCTCACTGTTAATTGAGCTTCATTTTGAAGTTTGTTTGTACAGTTTTAGGTCTTTAAATGTCATCTTTAGGCGCCGCTCCCCTCCCTCCGGTCAGCTGATCGGCAGGAACAGACAGAATGTTGCTTTATATAGATAAAGTTGTGCTGGATTGGGTTTAAGGTTCTGTTCTGTTCTTCCTGCCTCCAGCTGCCGTCTCCAGCGCTGGTTTAGTTTCACAGCCAGGGTGTTGCTGCTCTCTGATGATGTTCTGTCTGCTTGTTAAGGTAGAAGTTTGCTCTGCTGGGTTTAGGGGACTTATTGGACGACATGGAGCGATCTGCTGCTTTATTAACTCTCTGAAAACAGAACTAGTGCATAGCTGTAAAGCACGAGGCTGGAAGTGTGATGATGCGGCTTGCTGAGCAGCTTTAGGCCAGAGGGGATGGTTTGTGTTGTGGAATGAGCCGCCATGTCTGTCCTTCCCCGGGAGCCTCAGCCCGGCTGTATTCAGGGGTTGGTTTGGGATAAATACGTTTTCTCTGAATCCTTTCTGCCGTTTTAGTAAAAGTCTTCAGGTGTTCATGCAGTAGAGAGTCGTGGTTCTGGCCTTAAAAACGCATAAAGAAGCAGCAGATGTAGCGGTTTTCCTCACATGGTCCTTTCTCTCTGCAAACAAAGTGGGATTGGCTCAGAGGATGACGATCTGCGGCCGACTGTGGGAATGTCTGGGGGCAGGAAGTCAGGTTGTTATTGTGTCTACCTGCATTCCTTCAGCTCTCACACACTCTGCACCTGTTCATGTCTGTCTGCAGCGCGCACACTCACAGTGCACGACGGCGCAAATCACAGCCTTCCCTCTGCTCTCTGACAACACGTTCAGTGGGAAAGTATGTCCGCACAGTTGGGACGCAGCTCTAAATCCTTTCTGCAGGACGGGCCGCGCCGCCCGGCTTGTTTCTGTGTGTGTTTGTGTTCCTCCGCGGGCTGCGGGTCAGTCAATGTGGTTTTATGATCAGAGTTTGGTTCTCCGGGGAGGGGGAGGGGGAGGAGCAGGGAGCTAAAGTTCATCCTTAATGAAATCTGCAGACCCTGCCTGCGTGCATGTGTGTGGAAACGGAGGGATTTGGACATGAACACTCCTGCAAGGTGCATTTCAGGACGGAAGCAGCTTCTCCCAGCTGGTCTCAGCAAACATCTGTGGGTTTGATGTCTGAGCAGAGTGAGAACCAGAAACTGACCCTCTGAGCAAGTTTCCATTTCTGCCAGGATGTTTCTACCAGGAACCAGGAACACATGTTTGAATCACATTTGATTATCTGGTCATAATTATACATATAAACACACATTTAGTGAAACTCCCAGTGTGCATCACTGAAGGATTCGTTCAAATGAACCAAACTGTTGGTGTGAATGAATTAAACTATCGTTAAATTAAGTAAATACTAGCCCATTTAGATGGAACCGCTACGCTCCATGACTCACACAATGGCAACCGTTGCTCAAAGCTAATGGCTAAAGCTAGCCTGGAATAACTCCAAGCTAATGGCTAAAGTTAGCCTGGAATAACTCCATGCTAATGGCTAAAGCTAGCCTGGAATAACTCCATGCTATTGGCTAAAGCTAGCCTGGAATAATTCCAAGCTAATGGCTAAAGCTAGCTTGGAATAACCCCATGCTATTGGCTGAAGCTAGCCTGGAACAACTCCATGCTATTGGCTAAAGCTAGCCTGGAATAACGTCAAGCTAATGGCTAAAGCTAGCCTGGAATAACTCCATGCTATTGGCTAAAGCTAGCCTGGAATAACTCCAAGCTAATGGCTAAAGCTAGCTTGGAATAACTCCAGGCTTATGGCTAAAGCTAGTGTGGAATAACTCCAAGCTTATGGCTAAAGCTAGTGTGGAATAACGCCATGCTATTGGCTAAAGCTAGCCTGGAATAACTCCATGTTATTCCCTAAAGCTAGCCTGGAATAACTCCATGCTATTGGCTAAAGCTAGCCTGGAATAACTCCAAGCTAATGGCTAAAGCTAGCTTGGAATAACTCCAGGCTTATGGCTAAAGCTAGTGTGGAATAACTCCAAGCTTATGGCTAAAGCTAGTGTGGAATAACTCCAAGCTTATGGCTAAAGCTAGTGTGGAATAACGCCATGCTATTGGCTAAAGCTAGCCTGGAATAACTCCATGTTATTCCCTAAAGCTAGCCTGGAATAACTCCATGCTATTGGCTAAAGCTAGCCTGGAATAACTCCAAGCTAATGGCTAAAGCTAGCTTGGAATAACTCCAGGCTTATGGCTAAAGCTAGTGTGGAATAACTCCAAGCTTATGGCTAAAGCTAGTGTGGAATAACGCCATGCTATTGGCTAAAGCTAGCCTGGAATAACTCCATGTTATTCGCTAAAGCTAGCCTGGAATAACTCCATGCTATTGGCTAAAGCTAGCCTGGAATAACTCCATGCTATTGGCTAAAGCTAGCCTGGAATAACTCCATGTTATTGGCTAAAGCTAGCCTGGAATAACTTCATGCTATTGGCTAAAGCTAGCCTGGAATAACTCCATGCTATTGGCTAAAGCTAGCCTGGAATAACTCCAAGCTAATGGCTAAAGCTAGCTTGGAATAACTCCAGGCTTATGGCTAAAGCTAGTGTGGAATAACTCCAAGCTTATGGCTAAAGCTAGTGTGGAATAACGCCATGCTATTGGCTAAAGCTAGCCTGGAATAACTCCATGTTATTCGCTAAAGCTAGCCTGGAATAACTCCATGCTATTGGCTAAAGCTAGCCTGGAATAACTCCATGCTATTGGCTAAAGCTAGCCTGGAATAACTCCATGTTATTGGCTAAAGCTAGCCTGGAATAACTCCATGCTATTGGCTAAAGCTAGCCTGGAATAACTCCATGCTATTGCCTAAAGCTAGCCTGGAATAACTCCAAGCTAATGGCTAAAGCTAGCTTGGAATAACTCCAGGCTTATGGCTAAAGCTAGTGTGGAATAACTCCAAGCTTATGGCTAAAGCTAGTGTGGAATAACGCCATGCTATTGGCTAAAGCTAGCCTGGAATAACTCCATGTTATTCGCTAAAGCTAGCCTGGAATAACTCCATGCTATTGGCTAAAGCTAGCCTGGAATAACTCCATGCTATTGGCTAAAGCTAGCCTGGAATAACTCCATGTTATTGGCTAAAGCTAGCCTGGAATAACTCCATGCTATTGGCTAAAGCTAGCCTGGAATAACTCCCTGCTAATTGCTAAAGTTAGCCTGGAATAACTCCCTGCTAATAGCTAAAGTTAGGTAGTCTGGAATAACTCCCTGCTAATTGCTAAAGTTAGCCTGGAATAACTCCAGGCTAAAAGCTAAAGTTAGCCTGCTAAACAGAGGAATGCTGCAGAGGAAAGCAGTGGTTCTGGTTCTCCTCACTGGTTCCAGTCAGTGGTGTTCAGTAGCGGGCCGGGATCCTCCTCTGATCCCCCCCCCTCTCCCAGTGAACAGATGAGGAGCTGATTGGTTGATAGTACCTGCATCATACCGAAGGTGGCGCTGTTTTAGTCGTATAGGGACATCTTTGCAGAGCTTCAGCTGCATGTTCTGCAGGCTACAGCCTATAAGCTGCAGGCTTTGATTCTGATGCTCATCCTGAACAGAAAGTTGCATGAAGTCAATTATTATGTGACCAAAAGTTTAGAAGGAATCATTTTAATGCATGATTCTAGTGATTCAGTTCACCTAAAAGAACTGTTCCCATCCATAGCAGTGGATCAGCAGTGGTCCATCCCAGTGAGGGTAGAACATGCCGACTGCATGCAGATCTGCAACAGGGAGGTCGTCTTCAGGACGGATCCCAGGAGGACGCTGCTGCTGCTCTAAGTTACTGCAAACCTTTTTCTTTTCTTCTGTTGTTGTTTAAGATGAACTAAAAAAGCAGCCATGAGGTTTTAGTTTGACCAAAATGACTCCAAAGATGTTTTCTGCTTTTAATACTTCCTCCCGGTGACAGTGGGAAGGACGTGTTGTTTCATCTCTGTCCTCCACTCTGAACACATCTGTCTTCCATTCAGGGAAAGATTTTTAAAAAAGCAGCAGATTATTTCTTTAGTGGAAAAGAGGGAGGATCAGTGGGAGCTTTCTTCATCTCAACAGGAAGTAGGAGTGAGGAGAGCTCTTTCAGCAGCTGTTTCAGGGTTTACGTCATGGAGGCCGAGCCGGCGTCCCGGCTCAGCGTTCGCACGCTATGCACCGGCACACAGAGGGCGGGGCTGCGGGGACCCCCTGCAGGAAGCGTGACCGAGCTCAGGCTGCGTTCAGCAGAGGGGAATCGTCACCTCGTCTGAGTGACAGCGAGCTGCTGGGTGGGCTTTTAGTCACGCATGCTGCTGCATGACTCCACGTCTGAGAGGAGCTGATGGTTCAGAGGGGCTCTGCTGCATCCTCTGCTCCAGCTGCTTTAAGGGACCAGAGAAGTTCAGCTAGAAAGGCTCCTGATCTCCCAATCAGGTCTTTAAAGGAACTGTGCCTGGTCTGATTGTTGGGCTGTTTGTTGTTTAACTTTGCAGAGGAATTTTAACAGAAGACAGTTGTTTTTAATCCAGCTGGCAGGTTACTGTCCCAATGAATCTGTAAATCTTGCATTGTTGCTCTCTGGAAACGATGCTTTCATCACAGACACCCACAGAGGAATCACTTCAAAATAAAAGGTTGTTTTAACAAAACCTAAAGGTTCTTTTTCTGATCTTACATTTAACTTTACAATGAAATCTACCGTTAGTCAATCTGTGGGTGATGCTCATTTACTCCTGCTTTAAGAAAGCTCCACGCTTCTTATTATGAGAACGTTTCCTTCCTCGGAGCCTAAATGATGCTTCCTTAAACTCACAGATTTCACCCTAAACTTAAAAACCTTGTTCTATGTCAGGCTTTTAGGTAGGAATATCCACACCTGGAGGTAAAATGCAGCTAACTTTGTGTCTTTGTTCCTACCCTACTGTTGTCCTGATTATGGGAACTATGTGTCCTTGACTAGAGGTGGAAATTTCATCAGGAGGACATGAGATCATTTCTAGCTACAATATTTTTCATAGGTCAATTTAAAAAACAGAAAGTTTTGACTTAAATTTACTGCTAAAGGTTAAACTTGATTATTACATTTACAACAAGTTGAACAATGACTGAAGAACAGTCTATAAAAACTGAAACACCATCTGTAAACCACCAGAGGAGAAGGCGGAGCCAGGACTGCTTGGATTTCCATCAACTCTGTCAAGAATCCAGCTGACACTGAAACCAATCTGAATCCTGATGGTCATAGAAACTAATCTGAAATCTGATGGTCATAGAAACCGGTCTGAATCCTGATGGTCATAGAAACTAATCTGAAACCTGATGGTCATAGAAACCAGTCTGAAACCTGATGGTCATAGAAACCAGTCTGAAACCTGATGGTTATAGAAACCGATCTGAAACCTGATGGTCATAGAAACCAGTCTGAAACCTGATGGTCATAGAAACCGATCTGAAACCTGATGGTCATAGAAACCGGTCTGAATCCTGATGGTCATAGAAACCAGTCTGAAACCTGATGGTTATAGAAACCGATCTGAAACCTGATGGTCATAGAAACCAGTCTGAAACCTGATGGTTATAGAAACCGATCTGAAACCTGATGGTTATAGAAACCGATCTGAAACCTGATGGTCATAGAAACCGATCTGAAACCTGATGGTTATAGAAACCGATCTGAAACCTGATGGTCATAGAAACCGGTCTGAATCCTGATGGTCATAGAAACCAGTCTGAAACCTGATGGTTATAGAAACCGATCTGAAACCTGATGGTCATAGAAACCAGTCTGAAACCTGATGGTCATAGAAACCGGTCTGAATCCTGATGGTCATAGAAACCAGTCTGAAACCTGATGGTTATAGAAACCGATCTGAAACCTGATGGTCATAGAAACCAGTCTGAAACCTGATGGTCATAGAAACCAGTCTGAAACCTGATGGTTATAGAAACCGATCTGAAACCTGATGGTCATAGAAACCAGTCTGAAACCTGATGGTCATAGAAACCGATCTGAAACCTGATGGTCATAGAAACCGGTCTGAATCCTGATGGTCATAGAAACTAGTCTAAAACCTGATGGTCATAGAAACTAATCTGAAACCTGATGGTCATAGAAACCAGTCTGAAACCTGATGGTCATAGAAACCGATCTGAAACCTGATGGTCATAGAAACTAGTCTAAAACCTGATGGTCATAGAAACTGATCTGAAACCTAATGGTCATAGAAACCAATCTGAAACCTGATGGTCATAGAAACTAATCTGAAACCTGATGGTCATAGAAACCAATCTGAAACCTGATGGTCATAGAAACTAATCTGAAACCTGATGGTCATAGAAACCGATCTGAAACCTGATGGTCATAGAAACTAATCTGAAACCTGATGGTCATAGAAACCAATCTGAAACCTGATGGTCATAGAAACTAATCTGAAACCTGATGGTCATAGAAACCAATCTGAAACCTGATGGTCATAGAAACTAATCTGAAACCTGATGGTCATAGAAACCAATCTGAAACCTGATGGTCATAGAAACTAATCTGAAACCTGATGGTCATAGAAACCAGTCTAAAACCTGATGGTCATAGAAACTGATCTGAAACCTAATGGTCATAGAAACCAATCTGAAACCTGATGGTCATAGAAACTAATCTGAAACCTGATGGTCATAGAAACCAATCTGAAACCTGATGGTCATAGAAACTAATCTGAAACCTGATGGTCATAGAAACCAATCTGAAACCTGATGGTCATAGAAACTAATCTGAAACCTGATGGTCATAGAAACCAGTCTAAAACCTGATGGTCATAGAAACTGATCTGAAACCTAATGGTCATAGAAACCAGTCTGAAACCTGATGGTCATAGAAACCAGTCTGAAACCTGATGGTCATAGAAACCGGTCTGAATCCTGATGGTCATAGAAACTAGTCTAAAACCTGATGGTCATAGAAACTAATCTGAAACCTGATGGTCATAGAAACCAGTCTGAAACCTGATGGTCATAGAAACCGATCTGAAACCTGATGGTCATAGAAACCAGTCTGAAACCTGATGGTCATAGAAACTAGTCTAAAACCTGATGGTCATAGAAACTAATCTGAAACCTGATGGTCATAGAAACTAATCTGAAACCTGATGGTCATAGAAACTAGTCTAAAACCTGATGGTCATAGAAACTAATCTGAAACCTGATGGTCATAGAAACTAGTCTAAAACCTGATGGTCATAGAAACTAATCTGAAACCTGATGGTCATAGAAACTAATCTGAAACCTGATGGTCATAGAAACCAGTCTGAAACCTGATGGTCATAGAAACCAGTCTGAAACCTGATGGTTATAGAAACCGATCTGAAACCTGATGGTCATAGAAACCAGTCTGAAACCTGATGGTCATAGAAACCGATCTGAAACCTGATGGTCATAGAAACCGGTCTGAATCCTGATGGTCATAGAAACTAGTCTAAAACCTGATGGTCATAGAAACTAATCTGAAACCTGATGGTCATAGAAACCAGTCTGAAACCTGATGGTCATAGAAACCGATCTGAAACCTGATGGTCATAGAAACCGATCTGAAACCTGATGGTCATAGAAACCAGTCTGAAACCTGATGGTCATAGAAACTAGTCTAAAACCTGATGGTCATAGAAACTAATCTGAAACCTGATGGTCATAGAAACCAATCTGAAACCTGATGGTCATAGAAACTAATCTGAAACCTGATGGTCATAGAAACTAGTCTAAAACCTGATGGTCATAGAAACTGATCTGAAACCTAATGGTCATAGAAACCAATCTGAAACCTGATGGTCATAGAAACTAATCTGAAACCTGATGGTCATAGAAACCAATCTGAAACCTGATGGTCATAGAAACTAATCTGAAACCTGATGGTCATAGAAACCGATCTGAAACCTGATGGTCATAGAAACTAATCTGAAACCTGATGGTCATAGAAACCAATCTGAAACCTGATGGTCATAGAAACTAATCTGAAACCTGATGGTCATAGAAACCAATCTGAAACCTGATGGTCATAGAAACTAATCTGAAACCTGATGGTCATAGAAACCAGTCTAAAACCTGATGGTCATAGAAACTGATCTGAAACCTAATGGTCATAGAAACCAATCTGAAACCTGATGGTCATAGAAACTAATCTGAAACCTGATGGTCATAGAAACCAATCTGAAACCTGATGGTCATAGAAACTAATCTGAAACCTGATGGTCATAGAAACCAATCTGAAACCTGATGGTCATAGAAACTAATCTGAAACCTGATGGTCATAGAAACTAATCTGAAACCTGATGGTCATAGAAACCAGTCTAAAACCTGATGGTCATAGAAACTGATCTGAAACCTAATGGTCATAGAAACCAGTCTGAAACCTGATGGTCATAGAAACCAGTCTGAAACCTGATGGTCATAGAAACCGGTCTGAATCCTGATGGTCATAGAAACTAGTCTAAAACCTGATGGTCATAGAAACCGATCTGAAACCTGATGGTCATAGAAACCAGTCTGAAACCTGATGGTCATAGAAACCGATCTGAAACCTGATGGTCATAGAAACCGATCTGAAACCTGATGGTCATAGAAACCAGTCTGAAACCTGATGGTCATAGAAACTAGTCTAAAACCTGATGGTCATAGAAACTAATCTGAAACCTGATGGTCATAGAAACTAATCTGAAACCTGATGGTCATAGAAACTAGTCTAAAACCTGATGGTCATAGAAACTAATCTGAAACCTGATGGTCATAGAAACTAGTCTAAAACCTGATGGTCATAGAAACTAATCTGAAACCTGATGGTCATAGAAACCAGTCTAAAACCTGATGGTCATAGAAACTGATCTGAAACCTAATGGTCATAGAAACCAGTCTGAAACCTGATGGTCATAGAAACTAGTCTAAAACCTGATGGTCATAGAAACTGATCTGAAACCTAATGGTCATAGAAACTAGTCTAAAACCTGATGGTCATAGAAACTAATCTGAAACCTGATGGTCATAGAAACTAGTCTAAAACCTGATGGTCATAGAAACTAATCTGAAACCTGATGGTCATAGAAACCAATCTGAAACCTGATGGTCATAGAAACTAATCTGAAACCTGATGGTCATAGAAACCAATCTGAAACCTGATGGTCATAGAAACTAATCTGAAACCTGATGGTCATAGAAACCAATCTGAAACCTGATGGTCATAGAAACTAATCTGAAACCTGATGGTCATAGAAACCAGTCTGAAACCTGATGGTCATAGAAACTGATCTGAAACCTGATGGTCATATTTTCATGTATCTCAGTACATTTACTAAATGTAAGCTGATTAGGTTTTCTGAGGTTTTCTTTTCTGGGTGGATTATGGCTCAAAGGTTGTTTTAGTTTAAGCTTTATTATTTTCTGGGGTGTAAAATGTGAAGTGTTTTCTCTGTTTCTGTTATAAAGTGAGCTGGTGTTTAAAACCTGATGGAAGGAGGTGTTGCTGAAAGCTGATGCTGGTCATATTCATGTTTTCCTGACGGGGTGTTTCTGTGTCGTAGGTCTACGCTCCGTCTGCCAGCACAGCCGACTACAACAGGGACTCGCCCGGCTATCCCTCCTCCAAACCTCCCAGCGCGGGCTTTCCCAGCTCCTTCTTCATGCCAGGTAAGAGCTGGATCCACCCACCAGGTGGGCTGATATACCTGAAGCTGGGAACTGTTCTGGAGATGAGAAATACCTTTATATTTCCCCCTTTCATGCCTCTGCCGTGTTTCAACTGAAAATAGAATTCTATTCAGTTTATTTCTATAGCTCCAATTCACATCATGTCATCTCAGGTCACTTTCCAGTTCACCAGATCATCCAGTCAGATTGATTCAAAGTTTTCTATCTAAGGAAAACCAGCTGATTGCATCGACTCATTGACTCTTCAGCAATCCCTCACACTAAGCATGCTTGTAGCGACAGTGGAGAGGAAAAACTCCCTTTGAACAGGAAGAAACCTCCAGCAGAACCAGGCTCAGTGTGAGCGGCCATCTGCTGAGGCCATCTACCATCACACACCATGAAACTGCTCTAGATTCACTCCTTTCTATTTGAACTTTAAATATTGCATTTTTCTTTTTCTGCTCGTAAATCTTTAGTTACCAGGTTCAAACTACTACAACTGGTGACCCTGAAGACAACTAGGAAGGTTAACCTTAACCTTTTTTGAAGTCAGCAAGGCAGCTGACCGGGTTAAGCTAGCGGCTATTAGCTAGTCAGCTAAACCAAAAATGGCTAATTAATCTTTGCTTATAGGAGCCTACATTTTGTCCAACCGTTCAACACTAAACTAAAGAAGTCATAGTTTAATATTTTACTGTCAACTGACCAGACTAATGGTTACTGAGTTCACATTTTGTAATACTAGTTTGAGTTTAGCTATCTATTAGCATGCTATCTAGCTACCAATTAGCCCAGTAGGAAGGTTATCTCTGACCTCTAACCTGCTGGAAGTTAGAAATAACAACAAAAGCCAATATAATTATTTATGACTGTTGTTTATTAGGCTAACAGAGTAATTAGCACTTCCACCAGCTTTAGCTTAGTTGGCTAAGTTAGCTACCTAAAATCTGTGCTAGGTAGGCTAGCACCTGCTTCTTTGCCTTGTAGTATTTAGGGGTTGAGGCAAAGCGAGTGCAGGTGACCAGAGATGCTATAGATAACTGTAAAATAAGCTAATTTCACCACTAGCTTCCCTTCTGGTTCTGATGAATGTCAGCGTTCAGGTTAATCGGGTTTATAACGTTTATTGTTGTTCTGGGTAGAAATCCAGAAATCCTAAAGTCAGAACAGAGTCAATCTGTGAACGTAGACGTTTGTCATCAACCATAAATCCTTATTTTAGCATCATTTAGGAGAATCACCTGGTAAACATGAAATTACAGCTGATTAAATCTTCAGGTGGCTTCATTTCTAGAGGAGTGGCGGCCTAGTGGTCAGGGCACAGAGGTTCTGAGCCCCACTACCACTGACTGCCTCTCTGGGTCCCTGAGCCAGACCCTTAACCCCACACTGCACCCCGGGCGCCACCCAATGGCAGCCCACTGCTCCCCCAGGGGAGGGGTTAAATGCAGAAAGAGAATTTCTCCAATGTGAGATGAATAAAGTTCAGTTATTATTATTATTAGTCAAAGTTATTGTGGTCGTTCAGCTGGATGATGTCACCTACAGGTTTTATAAACCGCCATGTCTTCCTCTCTGTGCCTCCAGCAGATGGTCACCACAGCGGAGACCCCTGGAGCAGCAGCGGCAGCACTATGAGCCAGCAGGGTTACCACAGCAGCATGCTGGGGGGCGGGAACTCAGCACACGGCCCCGCCCAAGGCTCCTCCTACTGTGGGATCCATCCTCATGACAGACTGGTGAGCTGGGGGGGTCACTACTGTGGTTCAGGAGAAAAGAACCAGGCTCTGCAGCGAGGCTAACCTTTTCCTTTCTGCAGAGCTACCCTTCACACTCATCAGCAGACCTCAGTTCCAGCCTCCCCCCCATGTCCAGCTTCCATAGAGGGGGGGGCGGCGGAGGCGGAGCCAATCACTACAGCACTGCCTCCTGTACCGCCGCGACCAACGGCACAGACAGCGTCATGGGTAAGAAATGGACGGGATCGTCCCCGGCAACCTGCCTAGCAACAGATGTGGATTTGTAGAGATATAAGCAAGTGATGGAGCTCCATCCATCACCTCTGACCGCATTAAAAGTTAAACTACTATCATTAATAATTATGGATTTTATTTAAGGCAACGTATCAGAGACTGAATATAAAGGCATAGAAAACCTACGAGACTTTAATGGTTAAAAACATCTAGGGCTGAAAACATTTGGAGAAATTCTATTCAGTGTATTTCTATAGCTCCAATTCACATCATGTCATCTCAGGTCACTTTCCAGTTCACCAGATCATCCAGTCAGATTGATTCAAAGTTTTCTATCTAAGGAAAACCAGCTGATTGCATCGACTCATTGACTCTTCAGCAATCCCTCACACTAAGCATGCTTGTAGCGACAGTGGAGAGGAAAAACTCCCTTTGAACAGGAAGAACCAGGCTCAGTGTGAGCGGCCATCTGCTGAGGCCCACTGGGGTTCAAGGAGACAGAAGCAGACATAGAAAAAGAAGCGTAGATACAAAAGGCAACTGTCAACCAGCTCCACAGGCGGCCCCGTCCAGGAAACACACAGCCAGGCAGACGAGCTCCGAGCCAGCTCCCATGTCAGAGGATGAAGAGAACACATAGAGATAGAATGAAGCAGAATGATGAAATGGGGGTCCCTATGTCCTCCAGCAGTCTAAGCCTATAGCAGCAGAACTATAGAGATAGATCAGGATAACCTGAGCCACTCTAACTATAAGCTTTATCAAAAAGGAAAGTTTTAAGCCTAGCCTTAAAAGTAGACAGGGTGTCTGCCTCACGGACTAAAACTGGTAGTTGGTTCCACAGGAGAGGAGCCTGATAACTAAAAGATCTGCCTCCCATTCTACTTTTAGAAATTCTAGGAACCACTAGTAAACCTGCAGATTGAGAGCGAAGTGCTCTGTTAGGAACATAAGGAACAATCAGATCTCTGATATCAGATGGAGCTTGGCCATTTAAGGCTTTATATGTGAGAAGGAGGATTTTAAATTCTATTCTATTTAAATTCATTTTTCACATCAGCTGAATAGTCAGAAAGGCACCAAAAGGAGGAACAGGTTGATATATGCATATTTGACAGGATTATTGCACAAGTTATTGTTATTTTAGCTTCATTTGGTTCAAACTCTGGAAGTTAATCTCTTATTGAGCAGTTTTTGCTGCCTGATTTAAATTAAACTGAAAAAAATCTAGACATAAGTAAAATTTAGCCTTAATTTAAGCAGGTAAATAAAACGATCTGCCAATAGAGTGAGTATTTTTACTCTTAAAATAAGGTAATTGGATTCTATGTACTTGAAATAAGAGAATTGTTCTTTTTATTTTTAAACGTGAATTGTTCTTTTGGCAAAGTGTTTCACTTACCTCCTCAGTTCAAGAAATAATGACTAAATTAGATTTAATTTTTTGCAGTGTGATTATTCAACATAATCCCTGCCAGATTAATGGATTATTAAAATAGTCATCAGCTGCAGCTCAGCTTCCCCACCTTCTTCCAGTGGCTGCAAACTGAGAGCGGCTGCAGAGAAAACTTTGCTTCCTGGTTGGACATCCAGAGCGAGGCTGATTTCCTCTGCTAATCAACATGTTTTCGCAGCTCCGATCGGACCAGCTGAATAATTAAACATGTAGTCGACAACATCCTTATTTACCAGAAGGCTTCCCGCCCCGCGCTCCCCTGAGTGTTTGTGTCTCTGTGTGTCACAGCTAACCGAGCGCAGAGCGGCGCCGCCAGCAGCTCCCAAACAGGAGACGCCTTAGGGAAAGCACTCGCCTCGGTGAGTAGCGCGCTCACGCTTTCTGCAGCGGCAGCTCCGTTCTGCTGCGTCCTGGAAGGAATAATCTGGGTATAATCTGGGTCTTTGCTCCATGTTCTCCGCTCAGATCTACTCTCCAGATCACACCAACAACAGCTTCTCCTCCAACCCCTCCACCCCCGTGGGATCACCGCCCTCGCTCACAGGTAAACGCTCACATTTACACCAACCAACCAGAGGGGAGTCAGAACCTGGATGGACCTGAGGACAGTCTGCCTGCATGTCCAGGTTCTCAGTCATTCAGAAACCACGAGTCAGGCTGTGCTCTCGGCCAACTGGACGTTAGAATAATGGAGCCAGGCGCCAGCTGGCTGCAATTTAAACTGGTTTTCTGGGAGAATTTCTGTCATTAAATACCTTAGAAATAAATGTTTTTAAATGATTTATAGACGCAGCATAGATGGGCTTCAAAGATGTTGGATTTATCCCAGTTTATCCGGTCCACTCCTCCAACATGTCTGACCCATGTTCAGAGTCAGAATCAAGGTTATTGCCGAATAAGTTTGCACTTACAAGGATTTTGACTTGGTGTTGATGGTGCAGACTGCTTATAAATAAATATATATATATATATATATACAGGATACAGGACCTATAGCTATATAAAATATAAAACATACTATATACTATATGCTGGTGAAGGTTCTCAGAGTCATTCCAAAAACGTTTCTCTTCCCATCCAGGGACGGAAGGTTTGGCTTCTTTTGTTAGCCTGTTATACAGAAAGCTGTCTATGTCTCTGAAAGGGGGGTCGTAAGGGGGGGTTGTTGGCTTGGCTGAAGATGGAGTAGATTCCTTCCCACCATCATCGCCACCCTCGCCCCTTACAGGCGAACAAAACGCCTCTCCTATTCCATAAGCGCTGGTCCGTTTCCTGATGTCTCTGGCCCGGTCCAGATGAAGCTGTGTTTCAGGCGGCGGCCATGAAGGATGGGTTAGAGCGGCCGCCACGAAGGACGGGTTAGAGCGGCCGCCACGAAGGACGGGTTAGAGCGGCCGCCACGAAGGACGGGTTAGAGCGGCCGCCACGAAGGACGGGTTAGAGCGGCCGCCACGAAGGATGGGTTAGAGCGGCCGCCACGAAGGACGGGTTAGAGCGGCCGCCACGAAGGATGGGTTAGAGCGGCCGCCACGAAGGACGGGTTAGAGCGGCCGCCATGAAGGATGGGTTAGAGCGGCCGCCACGAAGGACGGGTTAGAGCGGCCGCCACGAAGGACGGGTTAGAGCGGCCGCCACGAAGGATGGGTTAGAGCGGCCGCCACGAAGGACGGGTTAGAGCGGCCGCCATGAAGGATGGGTTAGAGCGGCCGCCACGAAGGACGGGTTAGAGCGGCCGCCACGAAGGACGGGTTAGAGCGGCCGCCACGAAGGATGGGTTAGAGCGGCCGCCACGAAGGATGGGTTAGAGCGGCCGCCACGAAGGATGGGTTAGAGCGGCCGCCACGAAGGACGGGTTAGAGCGGCCGCCATGAAGGACGGGTTAGAGCGGCCGCCACGAAGGACGGGTTAGAGCGGCCGCCACGAAGGATGGGTTAGAGCGGCCGCAACGAAGGACGGGTTAGAGCGGCCGCCACGAAGGACGGGTTAGAGCGGCCGCCACGAAGGACGGGTTAGAGCGGCCGCCACGAAGGACGGGTTAGAGCGGCCGCCAGGAAGGATGGGTTAGAGCGGCCGCCACGAAGGACGGGTTAGAGCGGCCGCCAGGAAGGATGGGTTAGAGCGGCCGCCACGAAGGACGGGTTAGAGCGGCCGCCACGAAGGACGGGTTAGAGCGGCCGCCACGAAGGACGGGTTAGAGCGGCCGCCACGAAGGACGGGTTAGAGCGGCCGCCACGAAGGACGGGTTAGAGCGGCCGCCACGAAGGACGGGTTAGAGCGGCCGCCACGAAGGACGGGTTAGAGCGGCCGCCACGAAGGACGGGTTAGAGCGGCCGCCACGAAGGACGGGTTAGAGCGGCCGCCACGAAGGACGGGTTAGAGCGGCCGCCACGAAGGACGGGTTAGAGCGGCCGCCACGAAGGACGGGTTAGAGCGGCCGCCACGAAGGACGGGTTAGAGCGGCCGCCACGAAGGACGGGTTAGAGCGGCCGCCACGAAGGACGGGTTAGAGCGGCCGCCACGAAGGACGGGTTAGAGGGGCCGCCACGAAGGACGGGTTAGAGCGGCCGCCACGAAGGACGGGTTAGAGCGGCCGCCAGGAAGGATGGGTTAGAGCGGCCTCCACGAAGGATGGGTTAGAGCGGCCGCCAGGAAGGATGGGTTAGAGCGGCCGCCACGAAGGACGGGTTAGAGCGGCCGCCACGAAGGACGGGTTAGAGCGGCCGCCAGGAAGGATGGGTTAGAGCGGCCGCCACGAAGGACGGGTTAGAGCGGCCGCCACGAAGGACGGGTTAGAGCGGCCTCCACGAAGGATGGGTTAGAGCGGCCGCCAGGAAGGATGGGTTAGAGCGGCCGCCACGAAGGACGGGTTAGAGCGGCCGCCACGAAGGACGGGTTAGAGCGGCCTCCACGAAGGATGGGTTAGAGCGGCCGCCACGAAGGACGGGTTAGAGCGGCCGCCACGAAGGACGGGTTAGAGCAACCGCCACGAAGGACGGGTTAGAGCGGCCGCCACGAAGGACGGGTTAGAGCGGCCTCCACGAAGGATGGGTTAGAGCGGCCGCCAGGAAGGATGGGTTAGAGCGGCCGCCACGAAGGACGGGTTAGAGCGGCCGCCAGGAAGGACGGGTTAGAGCGGCCGCCACGAAGGACGGGTTAGAGCGGCCGCCACGAAGGATGGGTTAGAGCGGCCGCCACGAAGGACGGGTTAGAGCGGCCGCCACGAAGGATGGGTTAGAGCGGCCGCCACGAAGGACGGGTTAGAGCGGCCGCCACGAAGGACGGGTTAGAGCGGCCGCCACGAAGGACGGGTTAGAGCGGCCGCCACGAAGGACGGGTTAGAGCGGCCGCCACGAAGGACGGGTTAGAGCAACCGCCACGAAGGACGGGTTAGAGCGGCCGCCACGAAGGACGGGTTAGAGCGGCCGCCATGAAGGATGGGTTAGAGCGGCCGCCACGAAGGATGGGTTAGAGCGGCCGCCACGAAGGACGGGTTAGAGCGGCCGCCACGAAGGACGGGTTAGAGCGGCCGCCACGAAGGATGGGTTAGAGCGGCCGCCACGAAGGATGGGTTAGAGCGGCCGCCACGAAGGATGGGTTAGAGCGGCCGCCACGAAGGACGGGTTAGAGCGGCCGCCATGAAGGACGGGTTAGAGCGGCCGCCACGAAGGACGGGTTAGAGCGGCCGCCACGAAGGATGGGTTAGAGCGGCCGCAACGAAGGACGGGTTAGAGCGGCCGCCACGAAGGACGGGTTAGAGCGGCCGCCACGAAGGACGGGTTAGAGCGGCCGCCACGAAGGACGGGTTAGAGCGGCCGCCACGAAGGACGGGTTAGAGCGGCCGCCACGAAGGATGGGTTAGAGCGGCCGCCACGAAGGATGGGTTAGAGCGGCCGCCACGAAGGACGGGTTAGAGCGGCCGCCACGAAGGACGGGTTAGAGCGGCCGCCACGAAGGACGGGTTAGAGCGGCCGCCACGAAGGACGGGTTAGAGCGGCCGCCACGAAGGACGGGTTAGAGCGGCCGCCACGAAGGACGGGTTAGAGCGGCCGCCACGAAGGACGGGTTAGAGCGGCCGCCACGAAGGACGGGTTAGAGCGGCCGCCACGAAGGACGGGTTAGAGCGGCCGCCACGAAGGACGGGTTAGAGCGGCCGCCACGAAGGACGGGTTAGAGGGGCCGCCACGAAGGACGGGTTAGAGCGGCCGCCACGAAGGACGGGTTAGAGCGGCCGCCAGGAAGGATGGGTTAGAGCGGCCTCCACGAAGGATGGGTTAGAGCGGCCGCCAGGAAGGATGGGTTAGAGCGGCCGCCACGAAGGACGGGTTAGAGCGGCCGCCACGAAGGACGGGTTAGAGCGGCCGCCAGGAAGGATGGGTTAGAGCGGCCGCCACGAAGGACGGGTTAGAGCGGCCGCCACGAAGGACGGGTTAGAGCGGCCTCCACGAAGGATGGGTTAGAGCGGCCGCCAGGAAGGATGGGTTAGAGCGGCCGCCACGAAGGACGGGTTAGAGCGGCCGCCACGAAGGACGGGTTAGAGCGGCCTCCACGAAGGATGGGTTAGAGCGGCCGCCAGGAAGGATGGGTTAGAGCGGCCGCCACGAAGGACGGGTTAGAGCGGCCGCCACGAAGGATGGGTTAGAGCGGCCTCCACGAAGGATGGGTTAGAGCGGCCGCCACGAAGGACGGGTTAGAGCGGCCGCCAGGAAGGATGGGTTAGAGCGGCCGCCACGAAGGATGGGTTGGAGCGGCCGCCACGAAGGATGGGTTAGAGCGGCCGCCACGAAGGACGGGTTAGAGCGGCCGCCACGAAGGACGGGTTAGAGCGGCCGCCACGAAGGACGGGTTAGAGCGGCCGCCAGGAAGGATGGGTTAGAGCGGCCGCCACGAAGGACGGGTTAGAGCGGCCGCCACGAAGGATGGGTTAGAGCGGCCGCCACGAAGGACGGGTTAGAGCGGCCGCCACGAAGGACGGGTTAGAGCGGCCGCCATGAAGGATGGGTTAGAGCGGCCGCCACGAAGGACGGGTTAGAGCGGCCGCCACGAAGGATGGGTTAGAGCGGCCGCCACGAAGGACGGGTTAGAGCGGCCGCCAGGAAGGATGGGTTAGAGCGGCCGCCACGAAGGACGGGTTAGAGCGGCCGCCACGAAGGACGGGTTAGAGCGGCCGCCACGAAGGACGGGTTAGAGCGGCCGCCACGAAGGACGGGTTAGAGCGGCCGCCACGAAGGACGGGTTAGAGCGGCCGCCACGAAGGACGGGTTAGAGCGGCCGCCACGAAGGACGGGTTAGAGCGGCCGCCACGAAGGACGGGTTAGAGCGGCCTCCACGAAGGATGGGTTAGAGCGGCCGCCAGGAAGGATGGGTTAGAGCGGCCGCCACGAAGGACGGGTTAGAGCGGCCGCCAGGAAGGACGGGTTAGAGCGGCCGCCACGAAGGACGGGTTAGAGCGGCCGCCACGAAGGATGGGTTAGAGCGGCCGCCACGAAGGACGGGTTAGAGCGGCCGCCACGAAGGATGGGTTAGAGCGGCCGCCACGAAGGACGGGTTAGAGCGGCCGCCACGAAGGACGGGTTAGAGCGGCCGCCACGAAGGACGGGTTAGAGCGGCCGCCACGAAGGACGGGTTAGAGCGGCCGCCACGAAGGACGGGTTAGAGCAACCGCCACGAAGGACGGGTTAGAGCGGCCGCCACGAAGGACGGGTTAGAGCGGCCGCCATGAAGGATGGGTTAGAGCGGCCGCCACGAAGGACGGGTTAGAGCGGCCGCCATGAAGGATGGGTTAGAGCGGCCGCCACGAAGGACGGGTTAGAGCGGCCGCCACGAAGGGGCCGCCATGAAGGATGGGTTAGAGCGGCCGCCATGAAGGATGGGTTAGAGCGGCCGCCACGAAGGACGGGTTAGAGCGGCCGCCACGAAGGACGGGTTAGAGCGGCCGCCACGAAGGACGGGTTAAAGCGGCCGCCACGAAGGACGGGTTAGAGCGGCCGCCACGAAGGACGGGTTAGAGCGGCCGCCACGAAGGATGGGTTAGAGCGGCCGCCACGAAGGACGGGTTAGAGCGGCCGCCACGAAGGACGGGTTAGAGCGGCCGCCACGAAGGACGGGTTAGAGCGGCCGCCATGAAGGATGGGTTAGAGCGGCCGCCACGAAGGACGGGTTAGAGCGGCCGCCATGAAGGATGGGTTAGAGCGGCCGCCACGAAGGACGGGTTAGAGCGGCCGCCACGAAGGACGGGTTAGAGCGTGAAATCAGCAACATGGATGGACTTTGCTTCCAGGTTTGAAGATGTTTCTCTTCCATCCAGGAAGATTTTTCAATTCAAAATGTCAGAAATAGCGTTTAGTTCCAGGTTTTATCCAGCAGCCCAACAAAGCCTGGTTTTAGTTTAGAAAACATGCAAATAGAAACGGATGAACGGGTCCCCCCCTTTGGAATGGGGGTCGTTTGGCTTCTCTGTTAGCCTGCAATGCCCCATACCTGTCTATGTCTCTGAAAGGGGGGTCGTTTGGCTTCTTAAATTGAAATGAAGATGGTTCCTGTAATTCAGAGTGGAACAAAGACGACTCTAGAACTCAGGCAGAACTTTAGAATCACACAGCATCTGAGGAGAACAGCTGGAACGTGAGAACCTTAAAACAGCGACAAAATATCGGACATACACACGCTTTGATCTGAGCTTTTTTAAAGTTGCTGCAGAATCGGTCCGTTTAGAGAACCAGAGAAAAAGCAAAACGTTAGAGATTGAACGAACAGATTCTGCAGAGTGGGAGAATAGAGATAGAATGAAGCAGAATGATGAAAAAGGGGTCCCTATGTCCTCCAGCAGTCTAAGCCTATAGCAGCAGAACTATAGAGATAGATCAGGATAACCTGAGCCACTCTAACTAGAGATCTCAGCATAGAAATGTGAATGCCTCTTAGACCTGACCCTAACCTAACCCTAGCTTAGCCAGGATATAGCTTTGAAGGTGTTTGCTGTGCGATGAGGCGTCATCAGGATCCAGTGGTCGGCACCTCCTGCCTGGAACTAGACTCACTCTCAGAATCCTTCCTCCTGTTCATTTCTTAAACTTTGACCTTTCACCTGTAAAATGTGTTAAATTATCGCCTGTTAGTTTGGGGATACTTCTGCCTGGTTGATGTTTTTAGATTGTTTTGCTCTGATAAATGGAAGTCCTTCCTGTGTCCGCTCCAGACGCCCCCCCTCCACCTTCCCTCCTCCCTCCCCTCTCCAGATGCCATAAACCAGAGCCGCCCCTTAAAGTGAAAAATTACTTTTCTAATAATAATTGTGTCAAATTTGTCTGTAATTGTCGGCGCTGCACACGCCGTTTGCTGTTCCTCCGCCTCGCCGTGTGACTGATAGCTTTAATTACGAGCACCACTTCCACAAAACGTTCACAAACCTGCCGGCTCTGCAAACACCAGCCCTCTCCCCTCTTCCTCCTCCTCGTCATCATCATCATTATAGCTGACTAGGATATTGCCTGTGAAACCATAATTGGTGTTTATCATTGTGTCAGACTTACTCCACTTTTAACAAATTAGAAATGAAGCCTATTAGAGCAAAATACATGCAAATTGATAACCGAGGCGAACGCCGCGAGGGCGTTTTACGCCGTCGGACCCGGAATAATTTAGCCGCCGTTTAATACATATATTTGTATTTGCACATGAATGTACCCAGGTGATTATACATTAATTAGCATATGTAAATGAGAGTGTAATATGAATAAAGGAGAGGAGAGAAAAACCAGGACCAAGGAGAGAAACACGAGCTAACGAGAAGGAATCAGGGATACAGGGTGGAGCTGACAGGTCCGTCAGGTCCTGGTCCGTCAGGTCCTAATCCTTCAGGTCCTGGTCCGTCAGGTCCTGGCCCGTCAGGTCCTGGTCCGTCAGGTCCTAATCCTTCAGGTCCTGGTCCGTCAGGTCCTGGTCCGTCAGGTCCTGGCCCGTCAGGTCCTGGTCCGTCAGGTCCTAATCCTTCAGGTCCTGGTCCGTCAGGTCCTGGCCCGTCAGGTCCTGGTCCGTCAGGTCCTAATCCTTCAGGTCCTGGTCCGTCAGGTCCTGGTCCGTCAGGTCCTGGCCCGTCAGGTCCTGGTCCGTCAGGTCCTAATCCTTCAGGTCCTGGTCCGTCAGGTCCTGGTCCGTCAGGTCCTGGTCCGTCAGGTCCTGGCCCGTCAGGTCCTGGTCCGTCAGGTCCTAATCCTTCAGGTCCTGGTCCGACAGGTCCTGGTCCGTCAGGTCCTGGCCCGTCAGGTCCTGGTCCGTCAGGTCCTGGTCCGTCAGGTCCTGGCCCGTCAGGTCCTGGTCCGTCAGGTCCTAATCCTTCAGGTCCTGGTCCGTCAGGTCCTGGTCCGTCAGGTCCTGGCCCGTCAGGTCCTGGTCCGTCAGGTCCTGGTCCGTCAGGTCCTGGCCCGTCAGGTCCTGGTCCGTCAGGTCCTAATCCTTCAGGTCCTGGTCCGTCAGGTCCTGGCCCGTCAGGTCCTGGTCCGTCAGGTCCTAATCCTTCAGGTCCTGGTCCGTCAGGTCCTGGCCCGTCAGGTCCTGGTCCGTCAGGTCCTAATCCTTCAGGTCCTGGTCCGTCAGGTCCTGGTCCGTCAGGTCCTGGTCCGTCAGGTCCTGGCCCGTCAGGTCCTGGTCCGTCAGGTCCTAATCCTTCAGGTCCTGGTCCGACAGGTCCTGGTCCGTCAGGTCCTGGCCCGTCAGGTCCTGGTCAGTCAGGTCCTGGTCCGTCAGGTCCTGGCCCGTCAGGTCCTGGTCCGTCAGGTCCTAATCCTTCAGGTCCTGGTCCGTCAGGTCCTGGTCCGTCAGGTCCTGGCCCGTCAGGTCCTGGTCCGTCAGGTCCTGGTCCGTCAGGTCCTGGCCCGTCAGGTCCTGGTCCGTCAGGTCCTAATCCTTCAGGTCCTGGTCCGTCAGGTCCTGGTCCGTCAGGTCCTGGTCCGTCAGGTCCTGGCCCGTCAGGTCCTGGTCCGTCAGGTCCTAATCCTTCAGGTCCTGGTCCGTCAGGTCCTGGCCCGTCAGGTCCTGGTCCGTCAGGTCCTGGTCCGTCAGGTCCTGGCCCGTCAGGTCCTGGTCCGTCAGGTCCTAATCCTTCAGGTCCTGGTCCGTCAGGTCCTAATCCTTCAGGTCCTGGTCCGTCAGGTCCTGGCCCGTCAGGTCCTGGTCCGTCAGGTCCTAATCCTTCAGGTCCTGGTCCGTCAGGTCCTGGTCCGTCAGGTCCTGGCCCGTCAGGTCCTGGTCCGTCAGGTCCTAATCCTTCAGGTCCTGGTCCGTCAGGTCCTAATCCTTCAGGTCCTGGTCCGTCAGGTCCTGGCCCGTCAGGTCCTGGTCCGTCAGGTCCTAATCCTTCAGGTCCTGGTCCGTCAGGTCCTGGTCCGTCAGGTCCTGGCCCGTCAGGTCCTGGTCCGTCAGGTCCTAATCCGTCAGGTCCTGGTCCGTCAGGTCCTAATCCTTCAGGTCCTGGTCCGTCAGGTCCTGGTCCGTCAGGTCCTGGTCCGTCAGGTCCTGGTCCGTCAGGTCCTAATCCTTCAGGTCCTGGTCCGTCAGGTCCTGGTCCGTCAGGTCCTGGCCCGTCAGGTCCTGGTCCGTCAGGTCCTAATCCTTCAGGTCCTGGTCCGTCAGGTCCTGGCCCGTCAGGTCCTGGTCCGTCAGGTCCTAATCCTTCAGGTCCTGGTCCGTCAGGTCCTAGTCAATCAGGTCCTGATCTGTCAGGTCCTGGTCCGTCAGGTCCTGGTCCGTCAGGTCCTGATCCGTCAGGTCCTAATCCTTCAGGTCCTGGTCCGTCAGGTCCTAGTCAATCAGGTCCTGATCTGTCAGGTCCTGGTCCGTCAGGTCCTGATCTGTCAGGTCCTAATCCTTCAGGTCCTGGTCCGTCAGGTCCCAGTCAATCAGGTCCTGGTCTTTAGGGTCTCATCAGGTTTCGGTACATTTCTTTAAGTTGAAGAAAGAAATGTCACCAACAGTAAAAAAAACTAAAGATAAAAAAATCTTAAATCTTTTTAAAATTCTAAAACGACCATCTTCAACTTCAGCGCCCACGCCCCCTCTAGGGGCCACGCCCCCCCTAGCACCCACGCCCCCCCTAGCACCCACGCCCCCCCTAGCACCCACGCCCCCTCTAGGGGCCACGCCCCCTCTAGGGGCCACGCCCCCTCGTTGGGAACCTCTAGGTGAGGCTGATGTTGAAACAGTTGAAATCAGCCTAGAAAACGGTTCATCTCCTCCTGCTTGTGCTTTGAGCTCTCCTTGTTCTCCACTTCCTGTCCTGATGATGTCATTTCCTGTGCTCTCCTTCCAGCTGCCAGTTCAGCCGTCTGGTCGAGGAACGGAGGACAGGGAGCATCATCGCCAAACTATGAGGCTCCTCTGCATTCGCTGGTGAGCAGAAACACGGCAGGCCTTCCTCAGCGGTTAGATGTTCCTCAGCGGTTCTTTAGATCCAGTCAGAGGAACCTTCCAGAAGGACCGTCTCCATGTCCCTTCCCTCCATCCTGAGCTCTGCTGATTGGTCGATCAGGTCTTCTGTCCAGGGAGACGTCAGCAGAGCATCAGGAGCCAAACGACAGCTTCCTGTCTGTAGCCATCATGGCCGCTCTCTGTAACCTCAGGGTCTATGTCCTCTACTTCCTGTTTCAGCAAAGTCGCATTGAGGACCGCCTGGAGCGTCTGGACGATGCCATCCACGTGCTGCGGAGCCACGCCGTAGGGCCGTCCACGGGGATGACGGGCGGTCACGGCGACATGCACGGTCTGATCGGAGCCGCACACACGCACAACGGCGCCATGGGTGGACTGGCGAGCGGCTACGGGACGGGACTGCTGTCCAACAGACACTCACTGATGGTAGGCGCTGTATGATGATGTCACTGCTGGGTCAGAAGGACCGGTTCAGCTCCGGTTCCTCTGCTGATGGCATTTTATTAAGATAGTTTCATCTGATGTTTTTAACCAACATTTTATCAAACTGGTTTCCTATAATAAAACACGACTTCAGCTCCAGAGAAGCTAAATAAACATTATTTCAGTTCTTCTTTAGTTTCAGGTAGACATGAATTAATTTATCTGGTATGAAGTGAAACGTTTTGAGGCGCTGGAGCTCAGCAGTGAATATTTTCCACATTCAGGCCATAGAACAATAAACAGCTGCAGGCTGTGAGGAGACATGGAGGCAGGCTGGACAGCGGGCATGTCGGCACGCCTCAGGGCGCCGCTCCGCTTCAGCTTAGAGGGTTTGACCTTTTAGAGAAGTGCTGAAAGATTTAAGGAACTGCAGAACAAGTCCATCATCATCATCGTGTCATTGATGGCTGCACCAGAAACCAGACTGGTTTAAACTGGATTAATCTCAGGATGTGTCAGGGCGGCAGGGAGGCAGAGGTGAGTTTCTTGATGATTTAATGAACTGTTAACAGACAGCTGAGGCAGGAATCCAAAAATCAAATGTGAAAAAAAGGCAAACAAACCAGAAACCATGGAGACATCAGAGGAAAAACAATCACGACGAGGCAGACTCAGCGAGACGGAGATGGAGGAAGATAGACGAGGAACCAGCACTGAGGAACGGCACAGAGAGAGTATTTATGGGAGACTGAAACAAAGACAGGACTAACGAGCAGATTGGGAGCAGGTGTGAACAGAGCACACAGGAAAGGAAGCTAGGGAAAAAGGAGAACACAAGAGGGCAGCAGAGGGCAACAAATAAAAACCTGAAAACTGAAAAATAACCAGAAAACACGACAAAATAAGAATGAAACCACTAAAACTAGAAAACATGGAGCAAAGGAAAACTGAAAACTCAAAAGAAAACAGAACCAGAACTGTGACAGGATGCGAAGCAGAAAGCGGATCAGAGGATGGACAGTGAGGATATGATGACATCACTGTGATCGCAATATATCGATGATGATGATAATGATTGTAACCCACCCAGGTTTTCCTCACAGCTCTCTTATCCTCGTTTCTGGAACTATGGAACTGAAAAAGACCTGGATAATAAATCCATGAATCATTTTGGTCTGAACCGAACAGAACCGTCCAGCAGAGGCTGACCCAGGGTTTCCACAGGTCTTTAAAAGTCAACCAACGAGTCATTTTTAAATTAGATTAAGTATTAATTGGTATTAAAATTAATTAAATGTGAAGATTGTGTCATTTAAAATGCTTTATTTAAAAAAAAAATGTTAATAAAAAACATTTCAGTGAGATATAATATATCGCAATATATTTGCGAGGAACTGCTTCTATCATATGGAGGATAAAAAGTGCCAAAATTAAATAAATAAATACAGCATTAAATAAATAATTAAATGGGGAATTAAATAAATAAATGTGTCATTCATTAATTAAAACCACGTTGCTAATATAAAGTGCCAAAATTAAATCAATAAATACAGCGATAAACAATTAATTAAATGTGTAATTCATTAAATAAATAAGGAATTAAATATGTAAATGTGTCATTAATTTAATAAAATACATCATCATTTTATTAAAAAAAATATATATAATTAGTTCAGTGTGCATTTAATTATTTCATGGTCCTGTGTCGCAGTGCATCGAAACCATTCAAAGAATCTGTCAAACTCACTCATCAAAGTTAGGGGGCGGTTACCTAACACCTGATTGGTCACCCTGAACATTAAGGCGAAGCAAATCGATTACAGAGACTCAATTTGCGTTAACCCCGCCCCCTAACTTTGATGACCAAGGTTTTTGCCGTGTTTTATATATATATATATATATATATATATATATATATATATACTTTCAGAGCTCTGCAGTCCTCAGTTAAGGTCAGAGGTCATGATTGAATGAGACCGGGCAGAGGTCGAAGGTCAGAACCACTGCTGACCCAGAAGAACTCTGAGGTCTGTCAGACAGCCAGGCACGGTGGTGGTAGTATGATGGTGTGGGGCTGGATGAGCGGCTGGATCAGAGCCCTGAATGCTGGTAAAGAGTGAAGGTGACCCTGACCTGATGGCGAATCGGAGCGGAGGCGTCTGACGGGGAACACCTCACTGCTGAGGAGGTCGTGTATATTTTCAGCGTAAACAGGAAGTGTGGGAGGAGGACGGATGTTTAAAAAAAGTGACGCCATTGTGTTTTTTGTTTTCCCCTTTTCCTCTTGCTGGTGTTTTGATCTGGTTTTTAACTCTTTTCCTGCCTGCTGTTTTACAGGCTTTCACTTTTCCCTCCACACGTTTACATCTGATTCCTGTTTTGATCTTCCTTCTCCATCGGCTTTTAGATTTAGACAAACTTTTATTGTCGTTTTGTACACAGCGTAAACAAAAGGAAACTTTGTTTACTAACAGCTTTCATGACATTTCCATTCCATAACGTGATCAGATGTAAAACACTGGGAGAAAAAGGCATTGATATGGGAGTTCAGAGCGTTAGATTTTCACACACACACACGGCCGTCTGCAGTTTGGCAGCGTTCGGGCCGAGACGCTTGCAGGCTGAGATCATAACTCTGGGAAAACAGGTGGTGGGCCGATGTGGGGCTGCGTTCACAACTCTGAGTGCATCACAAACACAGAAGCAGATGCATGTGTCTGAACAATCAGCGGCGTTTCAGTTCGAGGTTCCTGCTGGACCCTGAGAGCTAAGAGGATGTGGTGACCTAACATGTTTGGATCCAGGTCTGTTTTCTGCTTCACTCGAGTCTTAAAATCTTCATGAAAACCCAGAGATCCAAACTAGAAAATGTAATTAACCCCTAAGATTTAGACAGAGTTCACCAACTTCCTGTTTCTCCTGTTTCTCAATTCACTAGAACACGAGTACGGACTCGTGTTTTCACCAAGTCTGTTCTTGACTAGAACCCAGGAAAGTCTGGACTCGGGGAGAACAGGAGCAGAATAAATCTGGGTCAAATGGAACTGAAGCGTACTGATGACATCACCACATTCAAAGCTAGTCTGGAGCCGCATTTCACCTCCTGTTATTAATAGTCTCTAGATTATAATAAATTATGACTTTTTTCATTTAGTGGAGGAATAATAATGAAAGTTTTAAATAAATATAACAATCAAACCTCCATCAGAGCCAGCGGTCCTTCACACGCAGCTACGCAGAGAGAGGGCCGCCGCAGATGGGCTAACGCTAGCCTTGGCCGCCGCAGATGGGCTAACGCTAGCCTTGGCCGCCGCAGACGGGCTAACGCTAGCCTTGGCCGCCGCAGATGGGCTAACGCTAGCCTTGGCCGCCGCAGACGGGCTAACGTTAGCCTTGGCCGCTGCAGACGGGTTAACGTTAGCCCTGGATGCGGTTAGCCTCTGAGCTCCGCTGGTTGCCACGGTCCTCTCAACATCAGAACTTTTTTTAAATTCCGCACTTAATCAGTAAATGTTCTATATAGTTAAGCTTAAAGTATATTTTTCTCGCCTCAGATTATCTTAAAACTTACTTTTATTGAACAACGCCAACAGAAAAGAGAACTTTTAACTTAATCCTCTGAGCTCTGTGAGCGCTAACCTGGAAGCTGCTGCTGCCGCAGTGCATGCTAGGTAAAGAGGGAGGGGCCAGAACGACATCCGGGGACAGTACGTTTTCTCGGCAGTCGTCTATAAGGAGGTCAGGATGTTTTAGCATCATAGCATCATCTGTTATAACCCAATGAGTCGTTGCTAATTGCAGAGTAGTTCTGCCATCCATAGCAGTTAGCATGCTACGTTAGCTTTACAGCACAGTAACTTTGCTAGAATAAACGGCTGATCTTCAGAGATTCAGCTGATGTTTTTAGGAAGAGTGGATTTCAAACGATGCTAAAACAAAATGCATGTTTCTGAGGCAGCAGATTTTTCTGGGTTTTTTAATCACTAACCAAATAATAGCAAAGATGAACCCACTTCATGGCGTGCAGTAGAATGTGTTTTTTATCAAGTGGGAAGCGTGTGACCGTTGGAGGCCATGGCGGCTTTAAACCAGGTCAGAATGGCTGTTTGGGCCTAAAGTCCTGCTGCTTGCTTTACTGTTTAAAAGGAAACTCTGAGAAAGGTTAAATGAAGGCTCTCTTTCCACTAAGCTGTGTCACAGTAACAGAGATGCCTCATAATCTGCATTAACCCCCCCTTTACTAAATGCATCCTATAAGCTGATAAAAGTTGGATTTACTCCAGTGTCTGTGGTTGGACTGGTGAACGATACACAGACATGTCAGGTTGGAACTAATCCCGGATGAGTAACATCTTATGGAAGCTTCCAGAGAGGGGGGGGGGGGGGGCTCTGAACGCTCCCGCGTTACGATGGGAGCGTCTGAACGTCCAACAGTTAAAGGAAACAGTCTGGGAGGTTTTCTGTTTTCCTCATGTTTTAATTTAGATTTCCGACTAAATTAGTTTGATTCTCAGAAGGATTTAATCCAGGAATATTTCATAGGGTGTCCATCTTGGTTTGTCACATCTTTGTGAGGCGTAGGGGGGGTCTGGGGGAAATGGAAAAGGTTGAAATTTAGACTCTGAAATGCTATTTCCTGCGGAAGCAGCCGCTTTAGACGCAAAAAGCTTCTGGTTGATCACAGCTAATATAGCAAAGCTGCTTTCTGGCATCGAACTCATGAGCAGCAGAAGCATCAGCTGGACTCACTTTACTGGACGGCTGACCTAAATGAGGATCAGTGCTAGCGGTCTGAACGTAGCATTATTCATTAAAGTAAACCAATCCATTAGCTGCCATTGTTCCAGGCAAAGACAGGATAGAGTAGCTCCGCCCACCGCGCATCAGAACCACTTTATCACCGCGCAGCTGGAGCAGCAGAGATGCTGCAGCCGCTTCAGAACTAAACTGGTACAATGGCAGAAAACTGTACAAGTTAATAAAGTGTTTCAGAGGAGTGATCATAGCGCTCTGCATCAGCAGCGCTACGTCTGACTCCCTGCCAGCTCCCAGATCAGCTTCTCTCATTGGTTGATGCGGCGCGTCCAGCGGCTGCTGCTTCTAAAGCGCGTCACGCGCCTCTGATGCGCAGGTCATGAGGCGCTGCGGCAGCCGCTGTGGACGACGCAGGACCGTCTGATGCGGCTTGATGGGCGCCGACCATCGACTTTGCATGGAAACCTGCTGCTTCTGCAGCGTGCCGTCTGAACCTAGCTTAAGACTTTTATTAGTTTTATAACTAATGGTAACAGTGTTGAATTTAACTTTGTTTAATCTTAAAAAACTATTTAATTTGGTATGTGATGAGCAACAAGTTGGGGCAGCACCGAGACCAAACACAAAAAGAATAATTGTCTGGATGAAACTTAATTTTTTTTTTTTAAATACCAACAGGCCATCATGAAAATTAGCTTACATGAAACAAAACTAACGAGTTTATTTTTAAAATGTAAGAAGTAGAAGGAAAAAGTTGAAATGTTTTTTATTCAGGTGAGAAATGTTAATTCTTTAACAGATCCCCTTTTTGTTGATTAAAATGATCTGATTAATTAAAACATGTATCTGTAATATTATATATAATTTATTTTAATAGAAGTAGGTCTGGGAAGTTTATTAAGCGTATTACCGCCCCTTTAGGGGGCGGTAATACGCTTAAAGAGGGAAAGAGAGAGATGCAGCTAACTCAGAGATTCACGCCTGCAGATAGAAGTTAGCGCTTTGAACAAAGGTTACGTTAAAGTCCTGCAAAAATCTGGAAATGCTTCCGAGATCCGGAAAAATCCTGAATCCTCTAAAACATTTATAGGATTTTATTTTTCCTGCGTTTTATCGTCATTCCACTGCAACAAGTACGGAGCAACGAAATGCGCTCTGCACTTAACCCATCCCATCGGGTAGCAGTTAAGGGTCTGGCTCAGGGACCCAGAGGAGTGGCAGGCTGTGGGAGTGGGAATCGAACTCAGAACCGCTCTAACCACTAACCCCCCCATATGATTGTGGTTAATTAAATAATATTAATATTAATATACAATCAGATATTGTTTTAAAACAATCACCATTTTAGTTTTTAACCCTAAATGTTAATATTTAACTCCAGATGTTTCCAGATGTTTCTAACTTCCACCTTTATTTCCCGTCTATGTGGAATAAATCAAACTGCTGTGAATTTAAAGACCGTAGAATCTTTGTCGGCGCCGGCAGGTTCTGGTTCCACCGGCTGCTGGAAGCTTCCTCATGAACACCGTCATTTTCCATGTTGCTCCTTTTTCCTCCTCCTCCTCCTCCTTTAGCAGAAATTAAATGTTTGATGAGGAGCAGCAGTCTGTCTGTCCTCTCAGAGCGGCGCAGTGGAAAATGTTGCGGCGTTTTTCCTCCAGTGGGCGTCCCGCCTCGGTCTGCTGTGTTTTAACAGGTGCTTTCTGTCAGAGGTTCAGCACAGAGGAGCGGCTTTATGGCCGTGTTTGGATACAGGCAGGCTGCTGCTGACCGCCTTATTTATACGCTCAGCCTCTCATGTGTGTCTCTGCTCAGAGGATGCATGAAAAACTGAATTCTGCTTCATCTGCTCTGCATTTTTCACACTAAGACGTTTCAGCTTCAACTCAATTTTAAAGGAAAAGTTTGGTGATCAAGGAATAACCAATAGATCATTATTTATACCTAAAACTAAAACGTTTGCTGTGATTTAATAAATATAGTGTTAATCAGTCTGGGAGCGGCCATTTTTGCCCAAATCTAGTAGCCCCTCCCTCCTGCCATCTCTGGTGACGTCACGGTGCGGTAAGCCTAGCGCCATTCTCCCCACTTTCCAAGCTAAATCAATGGGAACTACTAGACACATCTGCAATCAACAACAATTATTGAAGATTTCCAGAGGACTTCACCCAGCCCACCAGCAAAGTCGATCGATGCAGAGAAAAACTTGTTTAAATTTAGTCTGACATCACATAAAAAACATTTATTCAATAGAAAAACATTACATAATAGTAACGATTTATTAACTGCCTTTTTCTGCCTCTGTCTTTATTTACAGAGTTATTAAGAATAAAATAAAAGACTTTTACTTTAAAACCAGCACCACTCGGGAGAATTCGGAAATGCAACCGTTGGAACAGCCGCTTTCCTACGACTTTAGCATAGATGCTTCCTTCCTCTCAAACCACCTGTCTTCTTTGTCCTAAAAATGAACATTCTGCTCCTCCAAAGAATGTCCTTTGTCCATCAGGTGTAGATGTAGCGCAGAGTCTTGTCCAGAGGAGGGCGCTCTTCTGTGCTGGGCCATGCGTCTGTGGAGAGGTTGTTTGGTTTCTCCAATATAAAGATCAGATCATTGACCTGCAGACACTCTGCTCAGATTAGGTCTTTAGGAGGAACTAGTCTCTGTTTCCTGGTCTGTTTGGTTTGAAATGTTCTGGGATTTAGAGTTTGGAGAAAATCCTCTGGAGTTTTTCAGAGCCTCCAGCATCATCTGGGATGGAGATGTTTTAGCGTTTAATCTTCTCACCGTTATTTTCTGCTGCTCATCTTTTGGATTTGCTGATTTGACAAACTGATTCTTATGGAAAGTAAGCTTGTATGCCCATTTCTCCTGGTGCACGCTCTCTCGCACGCGTTTGATAGGCGTTCCCTGGAGCGGCTACAGGGTTGGGCGTGTTCATCTTTTAAAGCATGTTTTAAAAAAAATACGCAAAAATCCTCCATTATATCTTTAATGTTTGTGGTAAAAACTGCAAGAACCAGAATATAAAATCCAATATCTTTCATCTGCAGGTTTTCTAGTTAATTTGCGTTTTTATAAACTGTTCCTCCATAGTTCATAAAATGTTTTAGTGCAGCGATCAGAGCTGCTCTCTGTTCCTTCTACATAATGATCCTGCTGGATCAGCTTTTCTGATTGGTTGACGCTCCGGCGTCCAGCGGGAAAAGTTACGTTTGCTAAAGTTCGGCGATGGCGTCTCTGAAGGCGGCGCTGGACGCGTGATGGCGTCCCTTATAGAATCTGCCTGTAGACCAGAACCATGGCGCCCAGAAGGCGGCCGGTGTGAAAGCAGCATGGTGGTGTCACAGAATAAAACGTCCCCCAGAAACGATTGCTGGTCTTGTTTCTCTGCTTTGGGTTATTTTAGGTCAGCAGCCTCCCGTTCCTTTGGTTGACCTCTGACCTTTAGATGTCCTGACTGGGCTCCTGGGTGATTCTGGTAGATCTGCTGCTGGGGGAAGGTCGGCCTACTTCGTGCTGTCAGACGTCTCCTATTTTGGGCCCTTATAGTGAAACCTGTGTATAATCGCTGGCAGCTCTTCTTTCCTAATAAACTCCTGGATGTCAGAGACGGCGTTCCCAGATGGGAAGGATGGGATTTAGGGAATTCTCAGGGTTTAGGATTGATTCCCTTTGGAACTCAGACTGGTATTAAGACCTTTTCTAGGCCGTTATTGGAGTTAAAGACGGAACAGTTAAAACTGGTTTCATGGTGGCGATAATGAAACAAAAAGGCTTTTCTTTAGGAATCCTTCGGATTCATGGATCCATTCAGATATTTTTAAATGTAGCTTTAGATCAACGATTCTCTGTTTTCTCCTCCGTCGGTTCGACTCATGGCTGAAAGAAACATCGGGAAAAGCCTGGTTGGTGTTTGAGGTTGGCGAGCGACGCTCAGCGCGACTTTCCCAGCTTGATCCGACGGATGGGAGCTGCTGAGGAAGCAGGAAGAGTTAATAACCTTCGTTTACCTCGGATCGCCTCGCCTCTGCTCTGCTGCTCTCTCCTTCTGTTTGTTCATGAAGATAATCAGAAGCGACCGTCGGCGATATGCGGCTAATATGAGCTGAAATATTCCATCTACAGAGTTGGCGGAAGGTTGGCGTTCTGAGCGGCGTCCCGCAGCAGACGTGTCCGTTACCGTTTACAGCCGCCTGATGAATCTGTCTGAGGAGGCGGGTCGTCCCCCGACTCTCCTTCGTCTTCCTCCGTTCTCCTTCCTCTCAGACACGTGCCCCTCCCACCCATCAGCAGGATCACACATGACAGCCGCCGCCGCCGCCGCTCCCCCATATTTATCATCATCAGTTCCTCCTGCAGATAAACTTCATTAGATCAGAAAAAACTGTAAAAAACAGAAAAATCTAACATTTAATAAGAGATTATTGATTGAGAGGGAATATAATCACAGATGCTGACCAGGTGTTTATCAGAATAACCTGCTAATTTCACCTTTAACAGATTAATGAGAGAAAATAGATTCAAGATTATGAAAGCTTTATTGAAACAGGAAAGAAGTCACCACTGAGATTAAATAATCTAACCCCCCCCCCACTTTAATTATTTCACAGTGAACCTTTTTCAGTCGATCCGTTTCCAGGAGCTCTGATGATTTTCCCTGAGGTGTAAAACTTGATACCAAACAGTTTAGGAGCTGATTAATTAATTATTATTGATATTCAGACTGAGATTATTCTTCAACTATAAGTTCTTTAAACTTTACCTTCTAAATGTTCAAAAATAATCTCAGAAAAAAGAAAAAGCTCAATTAAATTTCTCTTTCTGCTCATCGGAGGATTTTCACTGATTCAGGCTTCAGTTTGAAGCAGAAATGAAGCAAAGCGACTCGATTCTATTAGCAGCAGAAAAAAGGTCGATTTATGAAGAGAAAATTAGATTAATTGGGTGATGATGATGATGATGTCCAGTGGATGTAGGCTCTGTTTATGTTGGTTCTTTCACAGCAGGAGGATCTAAAAGTCAGGATTTTCTTTTTAAATCTGTTAGATCCGGTCAGGGCTGAAATATTTTGACATAAATAAAAATTGCGATTATTTTCAACCAAAATTGTGATTTTATTGCGATTTTCTTTTGCATGAGGAACAATCATGAGGATGTTCTACTCCAGGTTTTTAGTTTTTCCATAACTTTGAAAGCCTGTTTGTCCAGAACGCAGCGCTGCAGGACTTTACTGTAACGTGAAAAAGTTTTTATTCCACTATAAAGCATAGATCTATGTCCTAGCTCTGTGCCCACTTTAATCCCATTACTGCCACCTAAGGGCGAAATTTAGTGTCTAACTGTCGCTAAATGTATTGGAACTAGAAATGGAGCCTCTGAATCCGTGTACGGTTCCTTCTTTGGTTTTTTCGTTTCAAAACAAAAACGAAAAAACAAAACAAGCATGTGGATTTTTGTTTTTGCGTTTTTAAAACGAAATTAGAAAAACGGCATTTGCAAAAATGAAAAAAGGGAACGTTTTGGGATTTTTTTAACTGCAATGGTTAAACCAAAGACAAACTTTTATTTTGTTGTTAATTCAACGGACCTTATGGCAGAACCAGGAATGAAGACCTGAACTCCCAACACAGAACTTTTTTAATTACCAGTAGGTGGCGGTAATGTACGCCTTCAATTTCTTGCTAACCGCCATTACAATCCACAAGAAGAAGAACTTTTTCAGTTAGAACTACCAAAATGGAAACATTTGGCTCTGTTCGAAAACCTAGACTGGATCCTCCAAGGACGCGGTCTATGTACCTGGACTGGATCCTTGGAAGTCCTTGAAAATAAGGAGACCGGAAGAGTTCTGGCTGTAAACTCGAACAGGTCCACCCTTCGGCGGGTTTTACCGCCGTATGCTCTGTTGCTTAGCAACCATGAAAGTTGACACACAAAGCAGGAAAAGTATGAATACCGAAGTTTTCAAAAATTTTCATTTAGGTGGCAAAACAAAACTCAAACGCTGTTGTTTTTCTATTTATTCGATTTTTCATTTTTTCGATTTAGGTTTTAAAAACGGAAAAACAGAAAAACCACATGCTTGTTTTTTTTTTTCGCTTTGTTTTGAAACGAAAAAAACAAAGAACGAACCATAGACGGATTCCGAACAGATTTTTCTAAATTGCAATTACCGTATTTTCCGGACTATAAGCCACTATTTTTTTTGCCACGCTTTGAACCATGCAGCTTTTCTGTGGATTTTTCCTAACAGCCAGAGGTCAAAGTTGGAAATAAAAAAATAAGATGCTAATTTTAATTTAGCACAACAACATGCTAGCAGCAGGTTAGATATAGAACAATTTACATGTTTTGACATTTAATTGCTGCATTAAAGCTGCTGAAACAATGAAGAGACTGAGCTGAACTCCTGCAGAGCTGAAATAAAGAGCTGATGAAGCTCCATCTTTCATTAGAAGCTCTTACTGCTGCGAGCTAACAAGCTAACAGTAGCTAGCATTTTTCTTCCTCACTACTCCAGGGGCTATATGTAGAGCTCCCCCTACAGGTTGGTGGAAGACATTTCAGTAGATATCAGCAACTTATAGCCCGGTGTGGCTTTTATATATATATATATATATATGTGTTTCCTTTTTTTTTAATGTAGTGGGCGTGGCTTAAAGTGAGGCTCACTCTATAGTCCAGAAAATACGGTATGTTGCAAATGCAATGAATCGCCCAGCCCGTTTCTAGAATAGAAAATTATTTTAATGCTCAATAAGTTGGAAATATTGGGATTAACAACAGCAGCAAAATGATTTAAATTATTAAACGTTAGATGATTTGCACAAAAATGCAATTTTAAAGCATATAAAAACAATAATAAAATACTGCAGATTAAGGTTTTAACATAAAAAATGTGCAGTTATTAAAAATGTACCAAATGTTCTGCTGGTGAAGACTAAATAAAAAAAAAAAAAATTTCACGATAAGTGAGGAAAAAAGGTTTTAATAATAACAAAGTCTTCATAAGTCTTGAATTCATTTTAGATTTTTATTCGTTAATTTTCAGACGACAGATTCAAAAAGGCTTCAGGAATCTGTTAATTAAATCGCACATTAAAGCGATAAAAACTGAAGACGAGAGAAAAGGTTTAAAGATCGGATCTGTTTCCCATCGGTTTATTAATCATTTATAAATCATTTATTTATAATTTTACTTTTAGTTAGTTTGATAAACAGATGATACAGAATCAGTTTTAGTTTTTGCTTTTTAATTACAGTTTTTATTTGTTTCATTGAACAAAATATTTTTTCTGTCCGTTTTTTTGGGACCTATAATAACTTTAATATTCCTTAATTCTTTATTATCGTCACTTTTAATGATCTTAAATCTGTTTATCGTTCCTTCATTTAAAGAAACCCTCGATTAAAAAACAAGAAGAAACTTTTTCTTCCTGGAAAACAGGAAAAAATCTTATTTCTTTGACTGTGAAGAAAACCTTTTTATGAACATGACGACATTTAATTTGTTAAATAATTAGAACTGTGTGTAAATTCAGTTATTAATGAATGAGAATGATTAGAATGATTAGCGGCGTTCCTGGCGCTCCGTAAAACATCTTTTCCTGGTTGAACTTAACGGCTTGTTCATAACAGCAGAGCGCCCTGTCTGTCCGCCTGCTGCCATTTTGCATTTTGGAATCCGGGCGGCGATGAAAGGCCGAGGATGGGAGGAGGAGGAGACGAACCGGCCGCTTTAAAGCTGCGCCGACATTCAGTGATATTTGCAGGAAGCGAGACGAGAGTTTGGCATCAGCCGGCGGGATTAACCGGCAGGCTGGGATTCCTGCCTGGAATCACTTTGTTTTCTCTATGGCGCGTCTAACACCCAGGTGGGCGGAGCATCTGAAAACAGAACCAAACTGATATCAGCTCATATGAAGATTAGTCATTTATACATTTTTAACCAATTTAATTCAAATAAAAACTCAGCAGGAGACATAGAGACAATTCTATTAATTTTACTGTTTTAAATTAAGTTAAATTCCATATTGTTAAATATGTCAAAGTACATCGACTCTGTTAGAGTTATTATAACAACAACTGGATCTAGATAAACACTATGTAGAGAGTTAATTCAGATTGAGACCAAATGCACTCAGATTGGTGTTAAATTTAACTCTTAAAGTGTTAAAATTAACTGGGTAGAATTTAAATTAGATTTCTTTTATTTCTCTGTGTCTGAAATCTAATTAAAACTTCTTCTCATGAATTTCAGTAAAATCGGATTAAAATCTGGAGTTTTGATTTAATGGAAACCAGTGAAGCTGAATCGGACTCAGAGGTTTAGGAAGGAGAGTCCGAGTCCAAACAGAACCTCAGACGTTCAGAGACCTGAAGGTCCAAACCGCCTCGGATCCGTTTGTTTCACCTCAACTGCAAAATAATCCAGATTAAATCTAAAGTTCAATAAAAATGGTTTAATCCCAATCAAAGAAAAGGTGAAAAATTAGAAAAGCAGTTTAGAAGTTTTATCCACTGAAGGTAAATAAACCTCTAAACCCAACCATGTGGAAAAGTAATCACACCCTCGTTAAAACACTAAAGACTAACTGAGATCAACCAGACTGGATTACAGGATAATCCATAGTATCATTAAATCAGCTGCACAGAACCCGTCTGGCAGCAGGAAGTAAGCTGAGAAACCTGAAACAATCAGTGAGAGAAAAGCAAAGACGGTGGAGCAGAGATGGTCCAGATCTGAGCAGCAGTTCAAGGTTAGGAAGCGGCCTAGTCCAAGTCTGGACTCCTTCAACAGGCTCCTCTTGATGCTCCCTGCTGCGTCCTCGTCTCTCCGGGCTCAGATCCGTCAGCCCAGCCGCTCATATTAGAACAAAGCCCAGGGAAACCAGGGAGCGGCCATTTTGAAGCGCTTCCCAATCACATCCTGTGCCAAAACAGCGAGTCCCCGCTGGAAGCTGCTCCGAGCTTTGGGAATTAGAAATCCCACAATTAAACATATGGGCATTCAGATAATTGTCAGTTGTGCTGCGGCGTGTTTGTGTGTGGCAGACAGATGGACGGGATCCAGCAAACTACGCTCACCCAGGAAACGGCAAAACAAAAGATGGTCAGACCTCCAGAGCTGAAGGAAAAGCTCATCTCTGACGTCTGGATTTACATTCGGACTAAAAGTGACAGACGCTGACGGACGTGAGGAAGAGGAGGAGGAGGAGGAAGGAGAGTCCAGGGGAGCCGCAAACTCTCATCAGAAACTTCTTTCATTAGGAGGAGGGACGGTGCCCTCTGCTGGCTAAAGATGGAACCGCAGCAGCTCTGCAGGCAGAAAACCTAGAAACAGAATAAAAAGAATTTTCATACAGATTATTAATATTTACACAACTACAGAGAATTATACTTTTATTTCAATGAAAAACACTTTTAAAAATGGAGATTAAAAATAAAGATAACATAAAAATGATTGAATGTGAATTTATTCAGAATAAAGTGAAGCATCTGCCAATAAAGCAGATGGTTGTCCGACTTTCAGGATTATTTTCATTCGCATCGGCTTTGTTTCCTCCTGTTTAAACACCGGGATTCATTTGAAACTGAAGGCCAATTTAATCCCGTTTAATCCAGGATTTCTTCCCTTGATAAATCTAAATGAATCTGAATTGGATCCATTCGGTTCTAATTAAATACAGTCCAAAATATTAGATTTTATCCACTGTAGCCCAACTTTATTTAATTATTGTGAAGAAATATTCACAATAATTTACAGAACAATAAAGTTCTTTATGTACGATAATTCTACTATAATCTAATCCAACCAATCCCAGTTTTACTGCAAAGAGCTGCTGATCAGCTCAATCAAAGATATTTATAAATGAGATTTAATTTATTTACCATTAAACTCTCAGGTTAGATAGGATTATAATCCTGCATCTCAGTTTAATCTGGATCGTTAGTTTCTCTCTAATTTAAATTAATCCCAATATAATCCAGATTATTCCAAATTAAATCCAGCTACATTTTTTGCTCACTCTTTAATTTCATTTAGTTAAATTTAATTGGAATCAACAAATCTATAAAAAAAATGAAAACAAACTAATTGTGACCAAATGCAGCCACTTTAATCCCAGTTAGTATTACTCACCAGATTAGATTATTAATAATCACATTTGATAATTGTTAATTTAGCAAATGACTGTTAGATATTCAATTAAACGTTCAAACATTCATTTTTTCTCTAGATATAAAGTCCAATTATTAACCAAATATTTTCTCTGTATCCATTAGAAAAAAATGAATTCTTTATAAATCCAATTATCGGCGTAATTTAATCTGACTTGTTCTCAATAAACTGGTTTCAAACTGTGGTTTATATAAGATTAGGTCGCAGTTTAATTTGAATCCTGATTTAAGCCTGATCAGTTTCTAGGGAGCTGCAGGTCATCTTAAGCTCAGCTTAAATCTGATTTTAGGTTCATTAAGTTTAAAGATGAATTTTTCTGTTAATTTTCCGTAATTTAATCCCAGCAGTTAGTGGATGTGGGCTAAATGGAGGCGTCATGGATCAGTTCTGGGCTCAGAAATCTTATTTTTTCACTTGGATGCTGCCGGCAGGTTTCACCACAGCGCCCCCTGCTGACAGCTCTGATGGTTGGGTCTCCTTTGTTTTCCAGGTGGGCTCCCACAGAGAAGATGGCGGCAGTTTGCGAGGAGGTCACTCCATGGCGGGTCAGGTGTCGGTGCCTCAGCTGCCGGTTCAGTCGGCCACCTCGCCGGACCTCAGCCAGCCCGACCCCTACCGCGGTAAGATCTGTCACCCACACCCCACCCCCCACCCCCCAACATGAGATCCTCACCCAGCATCAGTCAGTGCTGACCCGTCAGAATAAAATAGGACATCGATCTGGATTCTCCACCAGGGGGCATGAAACATTCACCTCATTACTTTAAAACATCTGTTGGTTCAAATCATCAATAACCTCAACTTTTAATTTGGAAGGCTTTCATGTTTAACCATTGGTCAACTTTATTTTGAAGGTCCAACACATTCTTTTTGTTAGGTGAGAACACTTTGAAACACGCTGGTTATGAGAAGCTAAAAGTAAGACTTTGATTCTAAGCTTTATTTTGAAAGTCCGGCGTGTTTTTCCATCAGTGGTTTAAGTCTTCATGGCGCCGCTTTGCAGTAACCAGGTTGTGGGTTTGACTCCTTTACTTTCAGTTTGTGCTCTAACCTCTCTGGATGATCCTGTTTCCTCCCAAAGACCAAAAACTTTCTAAGCTACCCTGAGGTGTGCCAGTCGTCTTGATTAAAATATGATATGATAACCGCTCCAATTAGCTTCTCCCATTTAAAATCAGCATCTGGTTTAGAACGCTTGATTTAGAATATGGTATCAGGGGTCCTTGGTCTATAGCAGTGGAGTCATGAGGTCCAAACACTCTGACCTCAGTTTACTTCTTGTTAAAATGTAAAAAGTTCAGGACCCTCCAGGCTTTAATGTCTAAACAGTTCAATAAAGACCGTCTCCCTGTTTTAGGGCCAAATAGAATTTGGTCATCAGCATAAAAATGGAAATCAATCCCACGTCTTCTCAGTATGGAACCCAGAGGCAGGGGCCCTAAAACTGAGCCCTGTGGGACGCCGTAGGATAAGGAAGCACCAGGCAAAAGTGAAATATTGAGGCTTTTACTTTAAAAATCTAACTTAGGCCTCCTTTTAAAACTGATTTAGGACATAAGCCTGAGAACGAATTAGTTTTACTGTGAAAGTCCAAAATAATCCCTTTTAGACTTTTGGTTCTATACCATCAGGAGATTAGATGCAATAATCCAGCATCTAGAAAATCTAGTCTCTTATTTTGAAAACATAATGAAATTCCATTTTTTTTTCTTTCTTCAGCTTAATCTTTTCAGTGGGTTTTACTTTGAAAGTCCAGTCTAATCCTTTTCCTGTCGGGCCCTGAGCATCCACCCGCCCCCGTCGCCATGGTGAACGCCGCTTTCTATTACGCTGGGTTTGGTTTTTAGTCGTATGATGTCCGTTCAGGCATCCTGTCAGATAGACGTTTTGTTTGTTTTTAGGCTGTCGCCATGGTAACCCCAAACATAAACAAAAGGGGGATCCTGCTGGCGAGCCGCATCGATGGAGGGATAGAGAGTAAAAATGAACTGAACTCTGTGCTGGAAAGCAGTCAGAATAAATAATAAAAACCGTTTGGTGAATAAATTAGTGGAACTTTGAGCATTAAGACCTAAAGGAGAAGGTCTGGACTGAGGAAGAGGAGGAAGAGGAGGAAGAGCGTCAGCGTGCAGCAAATGATCGCAGAGCTGATTTGCTATTATATTATGATGATGTCATGTGTCGTCGTCCCTGACCTCCTTTTCTTCATCCAGCTTATTCCTCAGTAATCCTGTGGAACCTTCCGGATCTTCCTGGTTTTCCTGGTAAAGGTCAGATGATGTCTAACCGCTGGTGTCCTCTGTCCTCCTGCAGCTCTGTCTGGCGGTCTTCAGGGCCAGAGCGCGTCCTCAGTCAGCTCAGAGATCAAGTCTGAGGACGAGGGAGACGAGAACCTCCTGCAGGACAGCAAACCCCTGGACTCCAAGAAGGAGGACTTGGACAAGGAGCTCAAGGCTATAGAGAGGTCAAGATCTAGGTAACCCGTCCACCTCCCAGACGTTCGCTTCCATCAAAACCCTCAGCTGGACGTCTTCCCCACACCCCCCCAGGCTGCGTCCTGCGCGTCCCTTTGGACGCCGAGCGGGACGGTGAGCTGGGAGCGTTTGAGGAACCAGCCTCTGAACTTTGATGAAGTGATCAGTGTGATGAGAAGCAGCTGAATACTTCAGACTTCTGGCCTCCACCAGGCGCCTCCTTCTCTTTCCTAGCCCCGCCCCTTCTGGAGGACCTCTTGGAGCCAGGGCGGCGGGGCTGAGGAAGGGTGGAGGCTGCAGGTGGAGCAGCTCCTGGTTGCTCCTGCGTGTCTCTCCAGGTCTTGAGCCTGGATTCAGCTGCTTCTCACGCAGCAGAGTAGAGCCCTCCGTCAATATGGTCAACGAAGCTCCACCTCACTGCGCCCAGGGTGGGAAACCAGCAGCAGTACGATCCCAACCTGTTTCTGCAGCGGCTCGGCTTCCTCAGTCCTTCATCATGATGATGATGATGATGATGATGGAAACCTTCTTCCCACCCTGGATGCCGTCGGAACGGCTTCCCTCCTCCTCTGTTTCCCAGGAGGATAATCTGGAACATTCGGATCCTGAACCCCACAGTTTGGCCTTGTTGGTGGCGGCCATGTTTACCATGACGATGATGATGATGATGTTTTAATGGTGAAAAATGTCTCTTCTAAGCTTTTTTTCCCCCCAGAGTTTAGAAAAAGGGTGAACACTGATGATTTTGTATTTTAAGATATATTTATTTATTCATAGATTTAATTATCATTTATTTTAGCTTATTGCCAGATATACATATTTATTTTATAGTAAAATGGTTCAGAGTCAGAGGCTACAGGAGCCACCGATAATTAGCATTAGCTAAAATGCTACATTAGGCTAAGGAACAAGATTTGGTTTCCCAGAATGTTTACTCTTGCTCTGGAAAAGTATCGATACTCTGAAAAGTATTGATACTTTGCATAGTATCGCTACTTTTCCAGAGTATCAATACTTTTCCAGAGCACCGATACTTTCCAGAGTATCGATACTTTCCCAGAGTATTGCTACTTTTCCAGAGCACCGATACTTTCCAGAGTATCGATACTTTCTCAGAGTATTGCTACTTTTCCAGAGTATCGATACTTTTCCAGAGTATCGATACTTTTCAGAGTATCGCTACTTTTCCAGAGTATCGATACTTTTCAGAGTATCGCTACTTTTCCAGAGTACCGATACTTTTGCAGAGTATCAATACTTTTCCAGAGTACCGATACTTTTCCAGAGTGCCGATACATTTCCAGAGTATCGATACTTTTCCAGAGTATCGATACTTTTCAAGAGTATCGATACTTTCCTGGAGTATCGATACTTTTCAGAGTATCAATACGTTTCCAGAGTACCGATACTTTTCCAGAGTACCGATACATTTCCAGAGTATCGATGCTTTTCCAGAGTATCGATACTTTTCAAGAGTATCGATACTTTCCTGGAGTATCGATACTTTTCCAGAGTATCGATACTTTTCGAGAGTATTGAACTGAGTATCGCTTTCGATAACTGCCCTTATAAGCAGGCAGAAGGCAGCAGTTCAAAAATAACTCCATAACATCCTGGATTGCTAATCTACACCAATTTAATCCAGGCCAATCAGATTAGGACTTGTTCTCTCTTTCATTTGGCTTCATGGAAACGGCTGTTAGCGGCTGTTAGAAACTAAACGTTTTGCAGAGGAGGAAAAGATGTCGTCTTCATCACCATGTAGAATCTATGCTCAGATTCTATAATCTGGGATTAAGATCTGATGGATGGAAAGGTTGATGAATCTTTTCAGCGTCTGGCTCTCCAATGCGCTGATGTGTTAGCTCCCTGTGTGACCTCAGCGCTGCAGTGAATGCTGGGAGGTGTAGTTTGATCTCAGCGACAAACGGTCCTTTTTTATTTCCTTTAGTTTGCATAAAATGTTAACTTAACTCCTAAACCTCTGTGTGATAAACTAAACCCTCTTCCTTTGAAACGTCTTGGCTCCTCCCATCATCCTCATCTTCCTCCTGGCTTATCACCTCAGCAACAACGACGACGAGGACCTGAGCCCCGAGCAGAAGATGGAGAGGGAGCGAGAGCGGCGGATGGCCAACAACGCTCGGGAGCGGCTGCGCGTCCGCGACATCAACGAGGCGTTCAAGGAACTGGGCAGGATGGTGCAGCTGCATCTGAAGAGCGACAAGCCGCAGACCAAGTTACTGATCCTGCACCAGGCGGTCGCCGTCATCCTCAGCCTGGAGCAGCAAGTCCGAGGTCAGCCTCCAGTCAGCCTGTTCACCGTCTGGTAGTCCTGTTGAGTCATCATGATTTTACATCCATAGACTCTGGATAGATGAGTTAGAAAGGCCTGAATGTCAGCAGCAAAAACAGCATAAAACTTCAGCTAAAAATATATAAAAAAACTTTAAATTGATAAAATATTTTCTTTGATGTTTTTGTCAAACTGGACTCTGGTTGAGCTCCAGCAGGGGGCAGCAGATCTCCTCTTGATTGTTCTGCTTTCTTTCTTTGCAGAGAGGAACCTGAACCCCAAGGCAGCCTGCCTGAAGCGCCGCGAAGAGGAGAAGGTCACATCAGATGGGACCCCCCTCTCGCTGGCTGCCGCCCACCACGCCGCCGCCATGGGCGATGGACCAAACCCCATGGGACAAATGTAAACCGCAGCAAACTCTCCTCCCCCCTGAATGGTCAGAAGATTTCACTTCTGCACTAACCTGCTGCTGTCGTACGTTTGACTCAGATCAGGCCGACAACCAATCAGCTTCCAGAAACCATCCTCTGTGTTCGGGATGGAAGGAAGGTCACATGACCAAAAATAACCACGTTCCTTTAATTTAGGAGATTTAGTGTTAATTACGGCTTTCCTTTAAAATCCAATTTTACAGATTTCACCGTCTATATTAGCATTTCTATGATTCCCATACAGAAAGCAGACGGTGAAATCTGCAAAGGAAAGAAATTCATAAAATTATCTCCCAAAGTAAAAAAAAATAAATAGCTAAATAAAATCTAAAAAAGAATGAAACTAAAAGTGGAACACATAATCATTTACTCTTGAATTCTTGAAACATTTTCTTTTCTTCCAGTAATATTAGAACCAGTTTCTAAATGTGGAAATTTTAACTTTTTTAAACGAGTAATTATTAAATCCACACGTAAACCTAGAGGCCAAAAGCTGAAGATGCCGTTAATTTATTTTATTTCCAGCTAAACACATAACCCTGTTTTCCTTTGATAGAAAAACTTTGGACCAATTTGAAATGTTAAATTGAACCTGAATTAAATTTAAGATTATTTTATCAGTAAAAATGTTTTAACAAAACTAAACTGGGATGAAAAATGTATTATCTTTGTAATTAACCTTTGTATGGTTCAGAAATGTTGAAGAAAGTGTTTCTGTTTGTGATGATGATGGTGATGATGATGATGAGGATGATGAAGATGATGATAACAGCAGGACCGTGGAGCGTCGCCACAGCCGTGGAAATGTTGCTTCACTGGATTTAGAACCGTTCTACGATACGGCAAACCCTTTGCTCATTTTATTGCTGCGCCGTAACGCTGCTGTTTACGTCTTATTGCCCCGCTGACCCAGCAGTCACGAGCCGAAGGCTTAATGGCCGCTCTGACCCGGTTTCCATCTGTTCTCCAGGTCCAAGGTGCCGGAGTTCATCAGGATGATGAGTGACCAGTTCCTCTGACGGCGTTTTCCACCCAAACCCGCCAATCAATCACAGTCGCTGTCACTCCAGCCCGACCAAGTAGTTCCTGTGGAAGTCAGAACCGCCGTCGCCTCCGACTCTCCTCATCGCCATCGTCGTCCTCTTCCTCTCCTCCTTCGGTCCAGAAAACGTGGAACTCAGAGTCGCATTTTGTGGCTTTTTGGTGTCTTTTTATCTTCAGCTGAAGCGAACTGGATGTTTCTGATGGGAGACGTTGGACCGGCTGCTGCAGACTGCAGCGGACTCGCTTCTCTGGAAACGCTTCATGTTTTATCAGCATTCCCAACACAAAAGGTTCTATATGGATAAATATAGTAAATTTACATATATATTATATGTGTTTAAGAAAAGAAAAAATGTATAAAAAGTTGGATTTGACGCAGGCAGCGAGGACGGTTGGGGTTAAGGAGGTCAGAACGGAGCAAAACATATCACACGCTGCGTTTAAATGCAGCGACCGAACGCAGAGATCGAATGCCTTCAAACGCCGTCTTTGAACGCAGCGACTGAACGCAGAGTTTGAACGCAGCATTTGATCGCAGCGAGCAAACACAGCGACTGAATGCAATGTTTAAACGCAGTGATCAAAAGCAGCGGTTGAACGCAGAGCTAGTTCGCAGCTTTTAAACGCAGCGATTGAACGCGGTGTTTGATTGCAGTTTTATCACAGCAGTCGAAACCAACAATCGAACGCAGCGTTTAAACACAGAGCTAGTTCGTAGCTTTTAAAAGGAGCGAATGAAGGCTGCGATCGAACGCAGTCTTTGAACGCAGCGGTTGATTGCAGCGTTTAAACCCAGCAATCAAATGCAGCTTTTGAGCACAGCGACTAAACGCAGAGTTTGAACGCAGCGTTTGATCGCAGCGAGCAAACACAGCGACTGAATGCAATGTTTAAACGCAGTGATCAAAAGCAGCGGTTGAACGCAGAGCTAGTTCGCAGCTTTTAAACGCAGCGATTGAACGCGGTGTTTGATTGCAGTTTGATCACAGCGGTCGAAACCAACAATCGAACGCAGCGTTTAAACACAGAGCTAGTTCGTAGCTTTTAAAAGGAGCGAATGAAGGCTGCGATCGAACGCAGTCTTTGAACGCAGCGTTTGATCGCAGCGAGCAAACACAGCGACTAAACGCAGCGTTTGATCGCAGCGGTTGAACACAGTTTTATCGCAGCGATCGAAAGCAGCGGTTGAACACAGCTAGTTCGCAGCTTTTAAATGCAGCGATTAAACGCGGCCTTTGAACGCAGAGTTTGTTTGCAGCTTTAAAAAGCAGCGAATGAACGCAATGTTTGATCGCAGCGACTGAAAGCAATGTTTGATCACAGCGGTTGATCGCAGTGACTGAACGCAATGTTTTATCGCAGCGATCGAAAGCAGCGGATGATCGCAGCGACTGAACGCAATGTTTTATCGCAGTGATCGAAAGCAGCGGTTGATCGCAGCGACTGAACGCAATGTTTGATCGCAGTGACTGAACGCAATGTTTTATCACAGTGATCGAAAGCAGTGGATGATCGCAGCGACTGAACGCAATGTTTTATCGCAGCGATCGAAAGCAGCGTTTGAACGCAGAGCTAGTTTGCAGCTTTTAAATGCAGCGATCGAACGCGGCCTTTGAACGCAGTGATTGATCGCAGCTTATCACCCCACTGTGGACAAAGTGGTGCCTGAACTCTGGGATTAACGCACACTGAGGGGATTTGGAGAAACAAAACCTCCTGCTGAGGGAAGAAGCGACCAGCTGCAGCCGACGGAGCGTTTGCTTTTTATCGTTGCTTCAGCTGGAATCCACGCAGATTCAATCACCCTGAAAACTGATGTCTTTGTTGATGAAACCTGGAAATTAGCGACCAAACGGCCCGACAGGATAGTGACGGTCAGAGAGGAACTGAACCAGAACCAACTCTGACATGGAGGTGAAACCAGAACCAGAGAAGCAGCTAGGAAAGGGGGCGGAGCTTATGACGACGCATCGCTGACAGACGAGCGATTCATCGACGGTCGGAGCCGGACTGAACCACAACAGGAACCACATTCCTTGAGCCGCTACTTGAATCAAGTGCTTGAACGTCTGGTCGGCCCAGAACCGCACCGGGCCGCAGAACCACGGAGACGATGGAGAACCCTTCGCCATGGCGGCACTGCAGAGGAAGCGAGGGAACAATCATCGGGGCGAGGGGTCTGCCATCACTCCGAGGGGCAAACATTCCCGTGTCACGCTGCTGTGATCCCCCCCCCTCCCGGTTCTGATCCGAATCCGCCCACCCGCCGAAGGAAGGAGGCTTCCAGACGGGGAGTTCCAGAACAGAGTGAGAACTTCTCAGCGGCGGGCTAATATGACCTGTCGTCCCGACACGAGTTAAACCGATTGAAGGAAGGGTGAGGGTCCGCCCCCTACAGGGGCCCACCTGCTTCCTGCAGTAGAGCTGCTGCTCCTCCACATGGAGGGGGTCACAGAGCCTGGTTAGCATTGCTGAGCTGAGCCTCCTGAGGCGGATACGTCCGTCTGGATCTCAGCTTCTCGCTCCAGGAGCGGCGATCCGAGGATCGCAGCCTGAGACGGTCGAACTGGAGCCACGGCCGCCGCTTCCTGGGCCCAGTAGAACTAACCTGATGGTTCTGTGTTTCACCGTATGAGAACCGTTTGGTTCTTTCACTCTTTGGTCCGTAATACACCCAGCAGGTCGCCGTCTGACCCGGTCGTTAGGAACCAATCTGTGTTTGGAGAAGCAGAGATCCCAGTCTGGAAGCCTCCTTTCAGCCCAGTTGGACCGACCCGTCCCAGTTTGGACTGATACCAGAACCCCCCCCATCCCTCCCTCCCTCCCACAGATGCAATCTGAACATTCTCGATTCTACCGACGTGCCTTTCTTAGAGTCCATATCACAGAGGAGGACTTTGATCCGGTCTTTTCATAGGATGCAAGCTTGGAGGTTCGGTTCTATGCAGTCAGGTTTTTTACCAGACCTGGGAATTTAAAAAAAGAGAAAAAAAAGGACAAAAAAGTATTTTTTGGATAAAAAAGTATCCTGTATTTAATGTACTGTACGCTAACATGTAATTAGACGGTGTGTTCTGGGATAGACGCCCCCCCCCCTAACCCCAACCCCCCCGGTTCCCGTTCTGGTCCCTCCTCTCTGTCCAAGATGGACGACGCGTCTCTTCTTGTATTATAGCTTTTATCAATATTTGATCGGCTTGTCTGTGAGCCAATGTAGTCTTCAGTACAGTGTGTGGTTGTATGTCGTAAAACTTTGTTTTTCCTCCCCACTTTCGCCCTTTCCTTTTTTTAAACATTTTGTTTCTGATGCTTTTTGTTTCGGTTTCCATGTCTGATAGAAAAACTGTAAAAAAAAAAAATGTAAAAAAAAGTAAAACTAAAGAACAGAAATCGCCATGGAAGCAGCGGCGTTCTCCGTCGGCGGATCGACGTCGACCAATCGAATCCCTGCGACTGGAAACTGGAAAAGAATCTATTTGAATAAATCAGTCTATATAGAAATGTACAAAAGTATATAGGATATATAAGGAGGGCGCCGTTCCTGGTTTCTATTGATATTATCAGTGTTTGATTCAGCGGAGGAGTTTTTGTTTTTTTAACTGGCAGAGACGGGCGACGCCCCTCAGTGTTAGAAATGTTCGTATTGTTTGTTGTTGAAGCGACAGCAGCTACGGCTCCCTGCACAGGACAAAAACACGGGACCTCCATCCACATGCCCAAGGCCACAACTGACTTTTGTAAATTGTATGCAAGAAAAATTGCAAACTTTACCATTATTTTGAAACTGTGTATGTAAAAGTTATATTTTTACATGTAGACGGTCTTTTATTTTGTGTTTTAGAAATATGTTGTATGGTTTTGTTCCTTTTTTTTGTTAAAAGATGAAAAAGTACAATTCAGTGTGTGTTAAAAATGTGTCACATTGAAAATGTTCTGAGATCAAAAATAGAAAATCATTTGGATTTTTAATGTTTCTAATCTTTGAGGAGTCAGAGCTCCAAACATTCATCCTTCTTTATGTCTAGTTGAATCATGCGTGTAAATATTCATCGCCGGTTTCTGGGGGTAGGAGGTCAGCTGTGAGACGCCACCATCATTGAGCTCAGACTCCTCGCCAGGCGCCAACGTTGAGTTTTGGTCCCCGCGGTGTTTTTGGTTCCGGATCAAACCGTCGTCTTTGAGCTCGACGAGCTTCTCTTCAATCAGGCCTCTAGATTCTCGCCAGAAAATCGTATCTGAATATTTTTCAAATTGTCAGATCTTTCCTGAATGCGTAAAGGTTGGTAGCCAAAGAGTGTAAATCTGCTTGGCGCCCCCTGGTGGCTGCCAGTCGACCATGGATCGCTATTTTTTGGAAGAAGGCGCATAAATGTGGAATGAATGGAAAACCGTCGGCACCTAATTGGAGATGAATATATGATGGCAAAGATCGGAGCGTTGCTAAGATAAACCAGCAGCTCATCTGCGAACAATCGAATCAGCTACTTCCCCAAAAACTGATCTGATCGCGTGCACAGCACTTTTAGTCGCAGTTTTTCAGTGTTTGCTGCCCTGACTCGGAGCTCCTCTGACTCAGGGCTGCTCTGACTCGGAGCTGCTCTGACTCTTAGCTGCTTTGACTCGGAGCTGCTGTGACTCCGAGCTGCTCTGATTCGAGCTGCTTTGACTCGGAGCTCCTCTGACTCTTAGCTGCTTTGACTCTTAGCTGCTCTGACTCTTAGCTGCTCTGACTCTCAGCTGCTCTGACTCAGCTGCTTTGACTCTCAGCTGCTCTCACTCGGAGCTGCTCTGACTCGAGCTGCTTTGACTCTCAGCTGCTCTGACTCGGAGCTGCTCTGACTCGGAGCTGCTCTGACTTGGAGCTGCTCTGACTCTCAGCTGCTCTGACTCTTAGCTGCTCTGACTCGGAGCTGCTCTGACTTGGAGCTGCTCTTACTCTCAGCTGCTCTGACTCTTAGCTGCTCTGACTCAGCTGCTCTGACTCAGCTCCTCTGACTCTTAGCTGCTGTGACTCGGAGCTCCTCTGACTCTGAGCTGCTCTGACTCGGAGCTCCTCTGACTCGGAGCTCCTCTGACTCTGAGCTGCTCTGACTCTTAGCTGCTCTGACTTGGACCTACAGGTCAAAGACCAGGATTGACTCTGTGCTACATGTGCTTTTATTAATGTTCATTTTGAAATCCTTTGGTTTTGTATTTTCTTTGTAAACTCGTCTCCTAAATAATAGTATCCTCATTTTTACGCCCCCCCCCTCCTATTGGCTGTTGAATTATTTTCTTCTTGTACATAAACGCCTCATTTCTCTTTTTCAGTGACTGTGCCATGAGCTTTGTAATCTGTTACTCTGTACCAGTTTAACTGCAATAATGAGTTGAATTTGAAAATGTGTTTTTCTGTCCTTATTTCATTCAGATTATTTTAAAATGTTTTAAATACGATAAAACTGTTTCATTGATAAGTTTTAATTTATTTGATCTGGTTCCTGTGATGAACGGCAGGAAAACGAAGCTAATTTTTAGGATCATTAAACCTGAAAACATTCTTATCACTAAAATGTTTGTTAAATTCTGATCTTTATGGTTTAACTAACTATGATCATCCTCTTAGGGCCGAAACTTTTTCAACATTTACAGACTGGAAAAGATCCAAATCTTCATAAGTCATTTTTTCTTAAAATAATTTGTTCTTGGATTCAGGAGATAAAAGACATTTTGCCGATGAAACGAGACAATTTACACTTAAAATAAGAAAACACATTTGCATTGTCTTATTTCAGGTGAATATTATCCAATTATCTTATTTTAAGAGTAAAAATCCTCGTTCCATCGGCAAACTATCTCATTTACTGCTCAGATTAAGAATAAATACGCTTCATTTAAGACATTTTTACTTACTTCTAGATTGTTTTTCCAGTTCAGTTTTCCTGTTTGGATTTAATAGAGCTGCTGTATGTCACACCATTAGCCCCGCCTCCTCCGTCACTGTTAAAACCAATCAGCCAACAGGTGAAGTTCTAGGATTGGCTGAGCGTTCCACAAACTGGGACCGGTGGATTTCTGCCCACTGGGAGGATCCAGAGGAGCCGGATTATCCTTCATAGATCATGTGACTCATATTCAGATTAAAGATGGAAAAACTGTAGCTTCAGACCCATGAATGGTCCCAGAGTCAAAACATTTCTACCAAAACTATGAGCTGCAGGTGGATCAAGATAACGGACAGTATCAGCAGAGTTCAATTCTATTCAGTTTATCTCTATAGCTTCAATGTCACTTTATAGATCCAGATCAGTCAGATTGGTTCAAAGTTTTCTATCTAAGGAAAACCAGCTGATTGCATCGACTCATTGACTCTTCAGCAATCCCTCACACTAAGCATGCTTGTAGCGACAGTGGAGAGGAAAAACTCCCTTTGAACAGGAAGAAACCTCCAGCAGAACCAGGCTCAGTGTGAGCGGCCATCTGCTGAGGCAAAGCAAGAAACATGAATTAATTTGAGAGCAGAACAAACTGGTTTGGTGTAAAATCATTAAATTAAAAGTGAAACATCTTTAAATCTGCTGTAGGAAGGAAAGATTTTACCTTATATCTGCAGCGATCCACCAACCTCAACATGGAAAACCTCCAATCATTATACTATCTGATCCATCTATATGTAATATCTATGTTTGATGATGTCACCTATTTAAAGTAAACACCGGAGGCAGCCAGGATGGGATTTGAACCGAGGACCTTCTTGCTAAAAGGCTACGGAACTGTTCAGTTCAATGAAAGAATAAATAAATTTATATAATTACTGATTTAAAAGAAACTTGTGAATCAAATCTGGTTTTTCTGTCATTACTGACTTACATGACATCACCTGTTTTTAGAAGGAAAACTCAACAGATCCAAAATAAAATGACACAAGTAGAGAATTCAGCCTAAAGTAACATCCAGTGAGATCCACGGAAAGATAAAGACGCATTTAGCAGTTAGACGACTGAACAAGGCGAACAGAAATTAAATAGTCTCTACTGTCACTGCCCGATTCATTCCGGAACCACGATCCGTACGGATTCTAAAAGTACTTATTTTTATCCTTAACTCACTAAAAAAAAACATTTTTAATGACTTTTCTGAGACAATTTTGATGTTTTTTCCATTTTCTTCGTCAAATGGCTTCTCTGACATCATCATGGGTCATGATGACATAAAGGACATAGAACAGTAAATCTGATTAAAGCATGTTTATCTGCATTTTAGTTGTTTCTTTCTTTATATCATGCACTATATAGCATAATTTTAACATGAAAGGAAAACATTAAACTCATAAAAGACTAGATTTATGTTTAAATCCAAAGCTCATAAAGTTAGCTCCAGGAAGTAGCGTAGCATCCCATTTCCTGTGCAGATCAGGAACAAAACAGATAAAATAGATTCAAATGTATTTATATTCTCAGGAAATACATTATTAACCTTTAACAATAATAGTTTAGTACGCTGACTGTTTTTAGGGAGGGAAAAACATCATTTAGGACTTTTTTTACAGAAAAAAGCGACCTGGGTGGATATGTGGATGATGAGCTGATGGGACGGATCGGGTCGTGACTGGAGATGAATTTGGGGGAAATTTATGCCTAAATCTTTGTTCCCTCCAGTTTCAGAGTCGACAGCAGGAAGCGGAGCAGCGATGGATGTAAAACCAGTCCAGGGTGGCTCTGCTCCCACTGCACCAACTGGAAAACCAACCAACCAAACATCCTAATAATTCACTGAAACAGTCTGGATTTTATTGAACCCTTTACTAATAAAAATAAACACGTTTATTGATCGACGCTGTATAAAGGAATCAGTCAATAATCAGTTACACTACGTTTTCATTCACACATTGAAGGAGTCCAGTTTTGGTTCTTCTCTGATTCCATAGAGACGCCATGATGGCTGCAGTCATAACTTTACCGTTTCCCATAAAATGTAAAAATGTTCTGAAGAAAAAAAACATTTAATTAGCTTTTTTTCCTATTTAACATTAGAATATTAACGGGAATAATTAATCAATTCCTGCGACTTTGTTGCTGGTTTTAGTTAAAGGTTCAGTGGAGGATGTTGTGATGCTGAGTGGATCATCTCAATCAGTGGTCCTCCTAACTGTCAATCATTCTGGTCATATGTTAGCCCATCTGCAGCGGCCAGGGCTAACGTTAGCCCGTCTGCAGCGGCCAGGGCTAATGTTAGCCCGTCTGCAGCGGCCAGGGCTAACGTTAGCCCGTCTGCAGCGGCCAGGGCTAACGTTAGCCCGTCTGCAGCGGCCAGGGCTAACGTTAGCTCGTCTGCAGCGGCCAGGGCTAACGTTAGCCCGTCTGCAGCGGCCAGGGCTAACGTTAGCCCGTCTGCAGCGGCCAGGGCTAACGTTAGCCCGTCTGCAGCGGCCAGGGCTAATGTTAGCCCGTCTGCAGCGGCCAGGGCTAATGTTAGCCCGTCTGCAGCGGCCAGGACTAATGTTAGCCCGTCTGCAGCGGCCAGGGCTAACGTTAGCCCGTCTGCAGCGGCCAGGGCTAATGTTAGCCCGTCTGCAGCAGCCAGGGCTAACGTTAGCCCGTCTGCAGCGGCCAGGGCTAACGTTAGCCCGTCTGCAGCGGCCAGGGCTAATGTTAGCTCGTCTGCAGCGGCCAGGGCTAACGTTAGCCCGTCTGCAGCGGCCAGGGCTAACGTTAGCTCGTCTGCAGCTTCCAGGGCTAACGTTAGCCCGTCTGCAGCGGCCAGGGCTAATGTTAGCCCGTCTGCAGCGGCCAGGGCTAATGTTAGCCCGTCTGCAGCGGCCAGGGCTAATGTTAGCCCGTCTGCAGTGGCCAGGGCTAATGTTAGCTCATCTGCAGCTTCCAGGGCTAATGTTAGCCCGTCTCCAGCAGCCAGGGCTAACGTTAGCTCATCTGCAGCTTCCAGGGCTAATGTTAGCCCGTCTCCAGCAGCCAGGGCTAACGTTAGCTCATCTGCAGCTTCCAGGGCTAATGTTAGCCCGTCTGCAGCGGCCAGGGCTAATGTTAGCCCGTCTGCAGCGGCCAGGGCTAATGTTAGCTCATCTGCAGCTTCCAGGGCTAATGTTAGCCCGTCTCCAGCAGCCAGGGCTAACGTTAGCTCATCTGCAGCTTCCAGGGCTAATATTAGCCCGTCTGCAGCGGCCAGGGCTAACGTTAGCTCATCTGCAGCTTCCAGGGCTAACATTAGCTCGTCTGCAGCAGCCTTTGATTCCAGCTCGACTCCACCAGAAAAAGCTGGAGGAACAAACATAAAGAAATGTTTCTGCTGGAACGTCCCACTGGGTCTAAGTTTCTTCAGAACACCGGTACCATCGGTGGTACAAGACCCCACAGCATGGTGCTGCCACCGCCTTACCATAAAAGGTTACTCCGTCAGACATGTGGGGTCGTTCAAGCCCAGAAGTTCTTGTTCTGTTCCAGCTTGAAGGTGCGGCCTGAGGAGCAGGAAGATCTCAGCCCGCGGCCCCAGGACGCCCAGCCGGATGAGGACAGTACCACCTGATGGTTCCTGGGTTTGTTTCTGCAGCGTCTGGTTGATTTTGAACTTAACTGCCTGCACTTGTTTTCAAGGATTCTCTTGATCCAAGGATCTCCATCTAAGATCTCAAACCTGCGTCTGTCTGAAGTCTAACAGATCTGGTTCTGCTTATTAGCAACCCTCAGATCTAAAAGACCTTCAGTGGCTGAATGCTGAGGTCCGGGTCGGTCTGTAGAACTTGGACCGTGGGGATGAACTCATCCATCCGGTTGTTGATTCAAACCTGGTCACTGAGGTCCAGTGGTTCCATCTGGAGAAAGAAATGAAACATTTTAGGATGAGTTGCTGTAAACTTCAGAACCACAGGTTGAATCTGATCTGCTGGTTCTGTTCGCGCCGCCAGAAGCTCATTTCTTTCTGCTGGTTGAACCCGACCCGGTTCAGGGCAGAACCTCAAGAGCTGCGTCAGTCTCTGCCCTCACTGACCCGCCAGCATCACTAAAACATGAACTCTGGAAGCTTCTGCTCAGTTTTCACTCCCAGAGCTTGATGATGATGATGATGATGATGATGATGATGGCCGTCCATCTTCATCTCCACTGGTCCTGTTTGGACTGATTTTATCTGCATGAAGCCTTCATCCTGCTAATCATCAGTGTCTCTGAAGACGTGGACCCATCAATAACTGTCTGGGTTCAGCAGACAGAAGAACCATCAGTGTCCCGAGTTCGACCCGTCTGCCGGTTCATCAGTTCATTCCTGATGACGAAAACGCTGGAGGTCATCAGAGTCGTTAGTCCGTGAGGCAGACACCCTGTCTACTTTTAAGGCTAGGCTTAAAACTTTCCTTTTTGATAAAGCTTATAGTTAGGGTGGCTCAGGTTATCCTGATCTATCTCTATAGTTCTGCTGCTATAGGCTTAGACTGCTGGAGGACATAGGGACCCCTTTTTCATCATTCTGCTTCATTCTATCTCTATTCTCCCACTCTGCAGAATCTGTTAGTTCAATCTCTAACGTTCTGCTCTCTCTGCTTTTTCTCATAGTAGCTTCATCTGGTCTGTTCCTGTTTGGCTGTGACTCCATCCTGGAGAGAAATATCAGCTGTGCTGCTGCCATCAACACCTTTGTTTCTAGATGTTTCTAGTTGGTAGCTGGAGTTAGTTGGTAGCTGGAGTTAGCTGGTACCTGGAGTTAGATGCTAGATGGAGTTAGCTGCTAGCTGGAGTTAGTTGGTAGCTGTGGTTAGCTGGTAGCTAGAGTTAGTTGGTAGCTGGAGTTAGTTGGTAGCTGGAGTTAGTTGGTAGCTGGGGTTAGTTGGTGGCTGGAGTTAGTTGGTAGCTGGGGTTAGTTGGTGGCTGGAGTTAGTTGGTGGCTGGAGTTAGTTGGTAGCTGGAGTTAGTTGGTAGCTGGGGTTAGTTGGTGGCTGGAGTTAGTTGGTAGCTGGGGTTAGTTGGTGGCTGGAGTTAGCTGGTAGCTGGAGTTAGATGCTAGATGGAGTTAGTTGGTAGCTGGAGTTAGTTGGTAGCTGGGGTTAGTTGGTGGCTGGAGTTAGCTGCTAGCTGGAATTATTTGGTAGCTGGAGTAAGTTGGTAGCTGGAGCTAGCTGGTAGCTGGAGTTAGTTGGTGGCTGGAGTTAGTTGGTGGCTGGAATTATTTGGTAGCTGGAGTAAGTTGGTAGCTGGAGCTAGCTGGTAGCTGGAGTTAGTTGGTGGCTGGAGTTAGTTGGTGGCTGGAATTATTTGGTGGCTGGAGTTAGTTGGTAGCTGGAGCTAGCTGGTAGCTGGGGTTAGTTGGTGGCTGGAGTTAGTTGGTGGCTGGAGTTAGTTGGTGGCTGGAGTTAGTTGGTAGCTGTGGTTAGCTGGTAGCTAGAGTTAGTTGGTAGCTGGAGTTAGTTGGTAGCTGGAGTTAGTTGGTAGCTGGGGTTAGTTGGTGGCTGGAGTTAGCTGCTAGCTGGAATTATTTGGTAGCTGGAGTTAGTTGGTAGCTGGAGTTAGCTGGTAGCTGGAGTTAGTTGGTAGCTGGAGTTAGTTGGTAGCTGGAGTTAGTTGGTAGCTGGAGTTAGATGCTAGCTGGAGCTAGCTGGTAGCTGGAGTTAGTTGGTGGCTGGAGTTAGTTGGTGGCTGGAATTATTTGGTAGCTGGAGTTAGTTGGTAGCTGGAGCTAGCTGGTAGCTGGAGTTAGTTGGTGGCTGGAGTTAGTTGGTAGCTGGGGTTAGTTGGTGGCTGGAGTTAGCTGCTAGCTGGAATTATTTGGTAGCTGGAGTAAGCTGGTAGCTGGAGCTAGCTGGTAGCTGGAGTTAGTTGGTGGCTGGAGTTAGTTGGTGGCTGGAATTATTTGGTGGCTGGAGTTAGTTGGTAGCTGGAGCTAGCTGGTAGCTGGGGTTAGTTGGTGGCTGGAGTTAGTTGGTGGCTGGAGTTAGTTGGTGGCTGGAGTTAGTTGGTAGCTGGGGTTAGTTGGTGGCTGGAGTTAGCTGCTAGCTGGAGTTAGTTGGTAGCTGGAGTTAGATGCTAGATGGAGTTAGCTGCTAGCTGGAGTTAGTTGGTAGCTGGAGTTGGTTGGTAGCTGGAGTTAGTTGGTAGCTGGAGTTGGTTGGTAGCTGGAGTTGGTTGGTAGCTGGAGTTAGTTGGTAGCTGGAGTTAGCTGCTAGATGGAGTTAGCTGCTAGCTGGAGTTAGTTGGTAGCTGGAGTTAGATGCTAGATGGAGTTAGCTGCTAGCTGGAGTTAGTTGGTAGCTGGAGTTAGATGCTAGATGGAGTTAGCTGCTAGCTGGAGTTAGTTGGTAGCTGGAGTTGGTTGGTAGCTGGAGTTAGTTGGTAGCTGGAGTTGGTTGGTAGCTGGAGTTGGTTGGTAGCTGGAGTTAGTTGGTAGCTGGAGTTGGTTGGTAGCTGGAGTTAGTTGGTAGCTGGAGTTAGTTGGTAGCTGGAGTTAGATGCTAGATGGAGTTAGCTGCTAGCTGGAGTTAGTTGGTAGCTGGGGTTAGATGCTAGATGGAGTTAGTTGGTAGCTGGAGTTAGCTGGTAGCTGGAGTTAGCTGCTAGCTGGAGTTAGTTGGTAGCTGGGGTTAGTTGGTAGCTGGAGTTAGCTGCTAGCTGGAGTTAGCCACTAGCTGGAGTTAGTTGGTAGCTGGGGTTAGTTGGTAGCTGGAGTTAGCTGGTAGCTGGAGTTAGTTGGTAGCTGGAGTTAGTTGGTAGCTGGAGTTAGCTGCTAGCTGGAGTTAGTTGGTAGCTGGGGTTAGTTGGTAGCTGGAGTTAGCTGCTAGCTGGAGTTAGTTGGTAGCTGGAGTTAGCTGGTAGCTGGAGTTAGTTGGTGGCTGGAGTTAGCTGGTAGCTGGAGTTAGTTGGTAGCTGGAGTTAGTTGGTGGCTGGAATTATTTGGTAGCTGGAGTAAGTTGGTAGCTGGAGCTAGCTGGTAGCTGGGGTTAGTTGGTGGCTGGAGTTAGTTGGTGGCTGGAATTATTTGGTAGCTGGAGTAAGTTGGTAGCTGGAGCTAGCTGGTAGCTGGAGTTAGTTGGTGGCTGGAGTTAGTTGGTGGCTGGAGTTAGTTGGTGGCTGGAGTTAGTTGGTAGCTGGAGTTAGCTGGTAGCTGGGGTTAGTTGGTGGCTGGAGTTAGTTGGTAGCTGGAGTTAGTTGGTGGCTGGAGTTAGCTGGTAGCTGGAGTTAGTTGGTAGCTGGAGCTAGATGCTAGATGGAGTTAGTTGGTAGCTGGAGTTAGCTGGTAGCTGGAGTTAGCTGGTAGCTGGAGTTAGTTGGTAGCTGGAGTTAGCTGGTAGCTGGAGTTAGTTGGTAGCTGGAGTTAGCTGGTAGCTGGGGTTAGTTGGTAGCTGGAGTTAGCTGGTAGCTGGAGTTAGTTGGTGGCTGGAGTTAGTTGGTGGCTGGAGTTAGTTGGTAGCTGGGGTTAGTTGGTGGCTGGAGTTAGCTGCTAGCTGGAGTTAGTTGGTAGCTGGAGTTAGCTGCTAGCTGGAGTTAGCTGGTAGCTGGAGTTAGATGCTAGATGGAGTTAGCTGCTAGCTGGAGTTAGTTGGTAGCTGGAGTTGGTTGGTAGCTGGAGTTAGTTGGTAGCTGGAGTTAGTTGGTAGCTGGAGTTAGCTGGTAGCTGGAGTTAGCTGCTAGCTGGAGTTAGCTGGTAGCTGGAGTTAGCTGCTAGCTGGAGTTAGCTGCTAGCTGGAGTTAGCTGCTAGCTGGAGTTAGCTGCTAGCTGGAGTTAGCTGGTAGCTGGAGTTAGCTGGTAGCTGGAGTTAGCTGGTAGCTGGAGTTAGTTGGTAGCTGGAGTTGGTTGGTAGCTGGAGTTAGTTGGTAGCTGGAGTTGGTTGGTAGCTGGAGTTAGTTGGTAGCTGGAGTTAGTTGGTAGCTGGAGTTAGCTGCTAGCTGGAGTTAGTTGGTAGCTGGAGTTAGTTGGTAGCTGGAGTTAGATGCTAGATGGAGTTAGCTGGTAGCTGGAGTTAGTTGGTAGCTGGAGTTAGTTGGTGGCTGGAATTATTTGGTAGCTGGAGTAAGTTGGTAGCTGGAGCTAGCTGGTAGCTGGAGTTATTTGGTGGCTGGAGTTAGTTGGTGGCTGGAATTATTTGGTAGCTGGAGTTAGTTGGTAGCTGGAGCTAGCTGGTAGCTGGAGTTAGTTGGTAGCTGGAGTTAGTTGGTAGCTGGAGTTAGTTGGTAGCTGGAGTTAGTTGGTAGCTGGGGTTAGCTGGTAGCTGGAGTTAGCTGGTAGCTGGAGTTAGTTGGTAGCTGGAGTTAGCTGGTAGCTGGAGTTAGTTGGTGGCTGGAGTTAGCTGGTAGCTGGAGTTAGTTGGTAGCTGGAGTTAGTTGGTAGCTGGAGTTAGCTGGTAGCTGGAGTTAGTTGGTAGCTGGAGTTAGATGGTAGCTGGAGTTAGTTGGTAGCTGGAGTTAGCTGGTAGCTGGAGTTAGTTGGTAGCTGGAGTTAGTTGCTAGATGGAGTTAGCTGGTAGCTGGAGTTAGCTGGTAGCTGGAGTTAGTTGGTGGCTGGAGTTAGTTGGTAGCTGGGGTTAGTTGGTAGCTGGAGTTAGCTGCTAGCTGGAGTTAGCCACTAGCTGGAGTTAGTTGGTAGCTGGAGTTAGCTGGTAGCTGGAGTTAGTTGGTGGCTGGAGTTAGTTGGTAGCTGGGGTTAGTTGGTAGCTGGAGTTAGCTGCTAGCTGGAGTTAGTTGGTAGCTGGAGTTAGTTGGTAGCTGGAGTTAGCTGGTAGCTGGAGTTAGCTGGTGGCTGGAGTTAGCCGGTAGCTGGGGTTAGCTGGTAGCTGGAGTTAGCTGCTAGCTGGAGTTAGCCGGTAGCTGGAGTTAGCTGGTAGCTGGAGTTAGCTGGTAGCTGGAGTTAGCTGGTAGCTGGAGTTAGTTGGTAGCTGGAGTTAGCTGGTAGCTGGAGTTAGCTGGTAGCTGGAGTTAGTTGGTAGCTGGAGTTAGTTGGTAGCTGGAGTTAGCTGCTAGATGGAGTTAGCTGCTAGCTGGAGTTAGCTGGTAGCTGGAGTTAGATGCTAGATGGAGTTAGCTGCTAGCTGGAGTTAGCTGGTAGCTGGAGTTAGCTGGTAGCTGGAGTTAGCTGGTAGCTGGAGTTAGTTGGTAGCTGGAGTTGGTTGGTAGCTGGAGTTAGTTGGTAGCTCGTATTAGCTTCCTGACCTGTTCTCAAACCAGAGAATCAGAAAGCAGAACAAGTTAATTCCAGAAATTTCAGAAACAACCCTGGTGAACTTTGAATGTATTGCTGGGTGTCGTCAGCATCGCTATGGTAACCGATGTTGTTGTTTATTCAGATGTGAGTCAGGGGGAGCATGGAGATACTGAATAGGAGGCGCCCTAAGATGGAGCCTTGGGGAACGCCACAGGGGATCCCTGTGGTTCTGATGGAAAGTTACCTGCTGACTCTAAACAGTCTCTGTTCTTCAGGAGGATTTAAACCAGTCCAGTTCTGGACCAGAAGACCGACCAGGTTCAGAAATTAGAAATATTGTCCCAGAGTGAAAATAACAGGAATAAAACCAGAAAAGTTATAAAAGCCTGAAGAGAGTGAAAGCTTAACAGAACCTGTGAAACAGACCAAATGAAAGAGCGTAGAACTACAGCTGACAGATTGGCTGCAGGCATGCAGTGTGTAGCTCTGCTGTTATGTAAGTTCCTGCAGCGGAGTGAAGGTTGCTCCACCTGGACTCTCCCTCTGCAGCTCGTTTCTGCTTTTATTAGCGTCACACCCTGACCGTCCAGGTGAAACATCACAAAGTTCTCTGCTGCGTAAGCGACACGCTCACTACGCCGCGTTTCTCCTCAGGCTGTTCTAAGGTCAGCAGGGAGGGACTGACACATCTAAACCGGGAAGAAAGTGGAACCGACTGATTTATCTTCTGTGAAACAAACAATTAAAGCTTTGAGGTGTTTCTTTGTTTGATCATTTCAGACCACGAGAGAAACTTCAGAAAGTTTTCAGGAGCCTTTCTGGCAGCTGAAGGCTCTGAATGAAGCATTGCTGATGGGTGGGTGCTTCCAGCTCCTGATCACAGGAGGCGTGACAGGAACACGTTTCGGCGCCATGGCAACCAGCGGCTGTTTGAGCAACAGTCGCCCCCCCCCCCTCTGGCTCCACGCCGGGGGCCTGATGTGCAGGAGTGACGGTTTGGTCCTCTGCAGAGCCAGAGAACCTGGACTAGATGAGCGAGTAGGTCTCCATGTTGGACCTGAAGAACTGTTTGCCATTCGCTTTACTGCTTGCCACTGTAACCAAGGCAACAAGTTTTCTAAACATTGCTCAAGCAGCTCGTCCAGTCAGGATGCTGATTGGTGGTGGGTAAAGATGCTGGCTTCACCTGCCCAGGATGATGCTGGCTCCTCAGACAGCAGCTGAATGAGGATTCAGTCTGGGTCCAAACTGATGGAGATCTTCTAGCTAAAATCAGTTCCTCCATTTTTAGAATCTATTTCCACACTGGCATCAAATAATAATTGCAAATTATACTTTGCACAAGTTATTGGTGTTGCAGTGTCTAGTATGAGGAAAAGCAGAGAGAGCAGAACGTTAGAGATTGAACTAACAGATTCTGCAGAGTGGGAGAATAGAGATAGAATGAAGCAGAATGATGAAAAAGGGGTCCCTATGTCCTCCAGCAGTCTAAGCCTATAGCAGCAGAACTATAGAGATAGCTCAGGATAACCTGAGCCACTCTAACTAGAAGCTTTATCAAAAAGGAAAGTTTTAAGCCTAGCCTTAAAAGTAGACAGGGTGTCTGCCTCACGGACTAAAACTGGTAGTTGGTTCCACAGGAGAGGAGCCTGAGAACTAAAAGATCTGCCTCCCATTCTACTTTTAGAAATTCTAGGAACCACTAGTAAACCTGCAGATTGAGAGCGAAGTGCTCTGTTAGGAACATAAGGAACAATCAGATCTCTGATATCAGATGGAGCTTGGCCATTTAAGGCTTTATATGTGAGAAGGAGGATTTTAAATTCTATTCTGGATTTAACAGGAAGCCAATGAAGAGAAGCCAGGATAGGAGAGATATGATCTCTCTTTTTCATTTTCATCAGAACTCTGGCTGCAGCATTTTGGATCAGCTGAAGGCTTTTAACTACAGTTTGTGGACTTCCTGATAGTAAAGAATTACAATAGTCCAGCCTTGAAGTAACAAATGCATGGACTAGTTTCTCAGCATCACCCCTGGACAGGAGATTGCTCATTTCTGCAATATTCCTCAGATGAAAGAAGGAAATTCTAGAAACCTCTTTGATCTGGGATTTAAATGACAGGTCCTGATCAAAAATAACACCAAGATTTTTTACTTTATTATCTGAAATCAGTTTAATCCCATCCAAATGAAGTGACTGACTAATCAGTTTCTTTTTCAGAGACTCTGGTCCAAAGACTATAACTTCTGTTTTGTCTGCATTCAGAAGCAGAAAGTTAAGAGTCATCCAGGTTTTTCTGTCTTCAGACATGCCTGTAATCTATGTAATGGGTTAGCTTCATCTGGATTATAGACAGATATAGCTGGGTATCATCAGCGTAACAGTGGAAATTAATCCCATGCTGTCTAATAATTCTACCAATTGGGAGCATGTATAAAGTAAAGAGAATTGGTCCAATATCCTCAGATATGATCTTAAATGGCTAAAGCTGTATTTACTGACTGTGATGAAAATCTGCCTTTCTAAATAATCAAAGAGAGAAAAGAGAACTGGTCCTAGTGCTGATCCCTGTGGTACTCCACGGTAACCCAGAAACAAAACCTTCCAACATGGAGCTGATTTCAGCCGTTAATGTAGGGAAAGCCTCAGGCTGGGCAGAGAAATGTCTGAAGGAGATTCAGACATAAAACTTAAGCAGAATCTTTACATCAATTATTTATTATCTGAAGAATAATATTTTATTTGAAGATTTGGACAAACGAGTAACAATTAATGAATGGTAAAGACATAAAGGGACAGCCAGGGAGAAAGGCTTAGCCTGCACTGGTTGATGTAATGTCCTCTGATGTCCTTTAATTTCCTCTGATGTCCACTAATGTCCTCTGATGTCCTATAATGTCCTCTGGTGTCCATGAACCTGATCAACTGTCTCAGGCCATCATGTCTCGTCGGGTTCAGTTTAATGAATCTTCCTTCTTTCCTTCATGAGGCAGATTTCTAGTGAGATAATCCAACTTTTGACTGAACACAAATATTCCAGATTAACAGGATTATAGAGATTTTGGATGAGATTATATTTAACAGTGTGATTGTGGGAAAAATGAGGTCTTTAGAAAAGGTTGAATCCTGGAGAAAATACAGAAATAAGAGATTATTAATAATATGACATAAATAATATAACATAGAAAAGTTCTGGCAGCACCAAAAGCAAATCTGTTTTTTTTTATTTATTTTTTTATTGTTATTCCTAATTTTCTGTGAGCATAAAAACATGGCAGAGAGAGTCTCAGAAATCCTGGATAGATTTTTTTATTTTCTATTAAAGGTTTTCTTTCTCCTCTGGATCCAAACCAAACTGGAAGCTGCAGGTTTCATTCCTCCCTACCAGTAGGTGGCGCACTCTGCTGTCAGTAACCAGGACTGCTGGTTACCAACCACTAACTGACCTTTCTAGAAGCAAAGCAGAGACTGTGGTCCTTCTGTCTCCTTCTGTCTCTAAAGTCAGACCGAATTTTTGTTTCTTTGTTGTTTTATTTGTTTTAATCTGATGAACGGAAATCAGAGAAGAAGACATTTCATCTCCTTCAAACAGCTGTTTTTATTGGAGCAGAATCCTGTCCTGTCCATGTTGCCATGGTAACCAGAAGTAACTATTTATATAATGTCGACCAATAAAAATCTAAAGAAATATATATTTTTTAATTACTACTTTTTCACTAAACTAAAACCTCTCATACATTCTGTGAATCTGTGACTTTAAAAACAAGAAATTTTCAGATTAAAAAAAAAAGTTGTAGATCTCAGACTTTTAGTCCCTCCCCTCTCCTCGCTCCCTCCCTCCCTCCAGGTGTGCGTCAGTAGGTGCAGGTGAGTTGGACCCGCCCCCCCAGCCCCTCCTGTCCGCCTGGCAGTGCAGCCTGTCAGTCAGCAGCAGAGCAGCTGAGAGGCCAGAGCAGCAGCAGGTAAGTGGCTGATGTTCCACCTGGGGGGTGGTGGTGGGGGGCTGCTGGAGTGGCTTAGAAGGACAGCAGCCAATCAGAAAGCCCCCCTGCTCACCTGCAGCAGGTGAATCCACCTCAGACTCTCAGATGTTTGGTTGAATCTGATCCTGGTTTTCAGTCCAATCAGCTGATCTTTCTAATCAGCTACTGAGGGGAAAATACAATCATTAGGTTTAATCTGAGGTTTAATCTGAGGATTATTCACCTATAAAAGTGAATAACACATAAACGTTCCGGCTGGGTGGCTGATGCCTCCTGTTTGAACAGTAAATATCAGCTTTTCCAGGACTGAGGAACATCTGATGGTCTGAGGAGGAATCAGCGTTCCTGGGATCAGAGCAGGATTCCAACTTTACGGTTAGGAGGGGCTGACGGGGGCCAACAGTAGATATGATGACAGAGGAGATTTATAGCTGCTGGTGTAGAGAGCAGAACAGCCGCTTAGAAAGTTTATTTCCTCATCGATCGATCGATTGATTGGTTTTATTGATCTCACATTGGATCAGAAAGATTCTTTTTCTCATTTGCAGTCATGTTCTCTGTATTTCCTGAAGCTGTCGTTGTGATATTGAGTCTGTTTAAGCTGAAAATGTTAAGTTTTACCAAAGCAAAAATCAGAGTAAATACTTTTTCAATGTATTGTAATTAATTAGTTATTAGTCCCGTCATTTAATGAGATTCTTGTTTTTATTTTGCTGTAACCTGCAGCATGTTTCCAGTGTTTATTCATTCATGACAGCAGAGTCACATTCCTGCTTTGTTGCCCAGCTGATGAGGCGGCCTGTTTCTAGCAGGGGTGGAGCTAGGTGGGGGGCTAGGGGTGGCCATGGCCACCCTTAGCCAATCATTGGCCACCTCTACCAGTTCTTCCTCTAATACAGACAGTGGCAGCAGTAATACTGCTACAAGTGAAATGTTCTAAGTTATTTAACATTTTAATTTTTCGTATATTATCAATCACTACACAACAAAAACACTGCAGCTAATTATGCTAATCAATATACTAACATTAAAGATGATAAATACAGAATTCCTGCTCTTTTCAGAACTAGATTGCGTCTTATATGGAGTAAAGAGAAAATTATGTCACTGCAAGTCATCTATGAAATTGGATAAATAACTACTTTGATAATAAGTAAGACTATGAGGTGCACAATAAATATTATTTAGTTTATTATAATAAACTAAATAATAATTATAATTATTTCATAATTAGCTCCAACTACATGGCTTAGAACCTCATCTTTCTTTAACAGCCAGTCGAACTCGTAATCCGATTATTTTAATGAACAGAACCTAACCAGTTTGCTCATTTTAATATTTGTGCAGAATATTTGTAGATCACCCGCAACATGCAAATTTATTGCACATACAAAAAACAAATGCATGTAATGAATAAGATGTTCGCCTCAGAACTCAAACCTGAAAGAATTTTGTTGACTACACCTTTAATTTAGGATGTTTAAATATATGCATGTATTTGTTAGCAAAGACTGAAGGAAAGTATAGTTAGTCTTTATTTAGAGAATATTGATGTTGTTTTATTTTCCTTTCGGATCTCTGTAGATTGACCCCCAGGCTCTGGCACCTATCTGTTTTTGGCCCCCCCCCCTCGGTGTACATTGGTTATTGCCTGGATACAATTATTAAAATATTCTGGCTACGCCTCTGTTCTGTAGTACTACTACAGTACTACTACAGCAGAGCCGTTTTCAGTGGGAGTTGCATAACATCGGAGCTGTTGGAAAGTCCTGCCATTGTTTCCACATGTCGCTGCGTTCGCATTAAGTCTGGCTCAGAGTAAATCCGTACAAGAACAGACGTGTGGCTGACCCTGGCGCTGAAACGGCGTCCTCTGAGACGCAATGTTCTCAGCGAGCAATCAGTCACAGGGCGAGTCTGGCTGTACTCTGGACTTTGGTTCGGAGAACTGCTCAGATGTTATCTGAGTTTCACCTGGAAGGTAAAGGTGAGACCTTCAGCCGCTCCACATGGAGGCCCAGAGCCTCAGGACAAAGAGATCATCGTCTAGACGAGCTTTCCATGGCTGGCAGGATGACAGCCTGCATGTAACTGCAAGACCTTCAAGATGCGAAATGATGATTAGTTTTTATTTATTTGCTTTTAATGCTTTTTCTCTTTTGCAATTTGGCCGCAGAGAAAAGGATCTCTGGAATCTCTGCTTGGTTGAAAGATGATATCACTATTTACACTTTCTGTAAAATCTTTAAAGATGCCAGGGCGTTAACTGCTGTCAGCTGTAATTAATCTGGGAACGTTAACATCTTACCTCTATTTTAATAGAAAACTAATCTGTTAATCAGGGAAAACCAATTAAAAATCAGCAGGATCCGAATAAAAAAACAACAACAACCAGTAAAGATCAGGAGACATTTTTAATTATAATCTGTTAATTTAAACAGAATTTAAAACTAAAATAAAATGCAGGGGTTTATGAGTTTTTTTTTAAATAAAGGTATAAAAATAGAAGGTTTTTCCATTTTAAAATCTAAATTGTTTTTGAAGTAGAGAACAAGTTTGGTTTATAGAACATTTCCTGATTCACTTTTTTGATAAAACGCCTAAACTGACCGTTTTTTATTCTGTCTTATTCCCAGACCCTGGTCTGCTAATCCGTGACCTCTGCTCTAAATGATCGATTTTAGGGAAAAACTCCAACATTTAATTAATTACTCCTGTAGTTACCTCAGGTTAAAACCTTCTGAACAAACATTTTCCTCCAAATTCAGTGAAAAGTGTTTTTTAAAACAGCTTTCCCTTCAGTTATAGCTGCAGAAGCTAGCTACATTAGCATGATGCTGGCAGGGTTGAAGCGCTGTAGTGTTTTAGTTTCTTCATTATATTTTTTAACTCTACTTGTTTTTGATATTTTGGTTAAAAGATTAATGTTTTTTTAAAACAGTTAAGGAAGTTTTGAGGTTCCATTAGTTTCACGAAACAGCTAAATCTGGCAAATCATCAAAATAAAGGCCATTATTATTTAGCAGACAAAAAACAGCAAATAAAACATTCAATATAAAGATAAAGATCATTGTACTTCACATGCTACACTACGTTATAATCATATTTGCAGTTTTAAGCTTTATTTTCTTAAAGCTTCAGACAATCAAACAAAACTAAAATAAATTTGCCAGTTAGCTTAAGTTGCTTCATTGCTAGTTTTATTGCTCTTAACAGGAGGAGGCTTAAATTTATCACTATTAAATTAGCTATTAATAGAATAATCTGAAACACTACTGCTAGGGCTATAGCTAGTGCTATGGCTAGTGCTAAAGCTAGTGCTACGACTAGTGCTACAGCTAGTGCTATAGCTAGTGCTATAGCTAGTGCTATGGATAGTGCTATAGCTATTGCTACGGCTAGAGCTATAGCTAGTGCTACGGCTAGAGCTACGGCTAGTGCTATGGCTAGTGCTATCGCTATTGCTATGGCTAGTGCTACGGCTATTGCTACAGCTGGTGTTATAGCTAGTGCTATGACTATTGCTACAGCTAGTGCTACAGCTAGTTGTACCCCAGCTGCTAATGGGGTTAGAATATGAGGTAATGGTGTGAAGCTGTTTTCCTAACTTGTGAAAATGATAGTCATGAACTAACTTTTTAAACAGGAGTGTTTTATATTAAAATACATTTTAATGATTTATTTAGAATGGTTTAGTGGTCTAAAAATGGCGTGCTGAGCAGCAGAGAACCAAATGAAGTTCCTCCTCTTTATGAGCAGCTTGAGAAACTCAGCAAGGAGGGAAGGATGAAACAGATATGCTGACAGTGTTCTTAAACATGTTTAAATTTAAAAAAAGGAATCAAATAAATCTAAATCTAATTTGAGCAAATAATGAGGGTCAGGATGTCAAACTGGTTCCAGAAAGGACCGTGTGGCTGCTGGTTTTCTTTCCAACCAAGCAGTAGGACACCAGATTCCAGTCAGTGTGCTACTGGCAGTTTGACACCAGTGGGTTAGAGGAATCTTACTGGCTGCACCAGTTTTGTATATTAGGTTTTGCTTTTATAAGGGGTTATTTTGATTACAGTAGTGGCCATTCAAAGTATCCCCACTTTTCTGCTTAGCTGTACCTTGGTTCTTCCTTAGCTGGCCCTTGGCTGGTCCTTGGTTGGTCCCCTACAACTCCTTTTGAAACATCAGTATTTGTACTAAAATATTCTTTCTGTTATGATTTGTGGACATTAAGATCTAAAGAGAAGCGCCATCTCCTGGTCAGACCCTGTAATTCAGTTAATATGTTGGGTTGATGGAGGGGATTCTGCTGGGAGTTGCAGGGAAGGTGGCTGACATTGGGCTGCTGTTTGACTGGGAAGGGCCATTTTAATGGCTGCTGCTGTAAATATAAATAAATTGAAATGCTAACCTTTTTATCAGATCAGAATCTAGCAAATTTAAAAAGTATTTTGAATGGCTGCTACTGTACATTTTCCTCCATTTTTTTTTCTTTATTGGTTTCAGCAGATTTGAGTCCATTTCCTCCATTTGTCTCCTGGTCTTTGGACATGTCTCTCACTCGTCTTCTGTCCTCTTTGTAAAAAGTCATTAGATTCTCTCTCAGTCAGTCAGCAGCCACCAGCAGTGTTTTCCTGTGTCTGCATGGAGCCTAATGGGCCTCTGCATTCTCTCCCTTCTCTTCGTCCTGGAAACTAAACCAACCAGACCAACTGGAAAACACAACTGTTCAGTCTCACACCCGCCAACGAGTCGCTCCTTTTTCTCTCCTTTTCTCTTAACGTTTTAACCAGCAGAGGTTTAAAAGCGTGTTCCACTGACCTCTTATTGCAGATATCCTCACTATACGATCATTGACCTCCTGCTTTTAGACTCGGGTTGTTTAAATAAATGGCTGCTAACTCCAAGCTAAGCTAATTCCCTGCTTTTATCCTGTGTCGGGCTTTTGATGGATGCCGTGAGCAGATCTCTGGGTATCCTGCGGTTGTGTCGTGCGAATCGTCCAGCAGACATGAACAGAGACGTTATTGAGCCTTTGTTTGGACCGGCTTTATTCGTTTTGCTGCTCTTTACAAACCCACTGGCCTGTTTCCAGCCTCGGTGCCGGTTTCAACATTAACACTGGTCTCCTTCAATGAGAAACACATTTTTAAGATTTTTATTAAGCAAAATTGAACAAAGACTTTGTGGTCTGACTGGGATGTTTGAGATGTTCTGAATATTTGTGGTTTTCAGTCCTCAAACCTGCAGGAAGAAGCAACAAAACAGAACTTTTCTAACCAAAGAAGGGGTTAATTATGGATCCGGATTCAGGGTTTCTTCCTCTTTGTTTTTTTAAACCAAGACATTTCTTTTTTTCAAAACTAACTTTCTTAAAAATTAAAAAAAAATAAGATATACTATACTATAATGGATCAATGATTAAGTTTGAACCGACATGGCGTCCATTTATTACCCATGCAGAACAATTATCTCTTCATTTTAACTGAATAAGTTATTTTTTTCTTAAGGTCGTTTTGACGATCACTTTTTTTTTTTTTTAAGTTTATATTTAAATTTTTCTTTCTTCTGTATTAAGGGTTGGCTGTCTTGTTGTTGTGTGAAAAAATTAAAAAGCTCCATAAATTTACTTTGAAAAAAACAAACAAACAAAAAAACTCAGTTTTTCCAGAGTAAACAAAAAAAAAAATTTTTTTGCTATGAATTTTTTGCTTAACATCCTTTGCAGAAGGATCCCCCGGTGAGGGATCCTCGCCTTGAACAGAGCGTTTGGTTTATGCTGTTGGTTGTGGGTGTAAATCGACTCTCGGTCTGGATTATTTTAATCTCATCTGTGAGAAATGCTCCAACAGGATGATGTCAGAGTTTTTACGAGGCTTTCCTTCCCTCCCTGCTCATACCTGCCTTCAGTGTTTGTGTCTGTTCACACAAACCTCCCTGCTTTAGCCTTTGGTTATGATCTCATAGCATTTCTGCGTGGTGTGGTAACCTCTCACTACAGCGGTAATATTATCATGCTAATGAGGAGCTGCTTAAAATGTTAAATACATCAGGTTCCTCCCTGACCTTAGATAAGGCAAAGCTGCTTCTGCAGGAACTATGGGAGCATCAGACGCATCAATGAACTGATGCTTAGTTTGGGGAGAAGAAACAGAAACCTCATTTTATAGATAATGTTTCAGCTTCTAATCTATCCAGGGTTGCTGCCAGGGATTTGGGGCCCAATGAAAGACATTGATAACAGCCCCCAGTCCAAGTAGCACTAAATTGGTGACTTAGAAACGACGCTGTCAAGGAACGCTATGGACAGCGGAAACATGCAAGAGGAGGAGAGTTTAGTGTCGGAGGTCGTGGATGAGTCTCCTCCGTCATCCATTTTTTATTTAGAGGAGGAAAGCGGGGACGAAGATGTTGTGGAAGAGGACGCCAGGGCGGCAGAAGCTTGGTTTGGTGTAGAAGGCTTCCAGCCGTCCATGTTTGAGCCCTTGCCTCGCAACGCTGCCAGTTCTGTTAGCTCTACGCCTGCCGAAGACACAGACGTCCATCCCCGTGAAGATTATATTTATTATACATGTTTAAGCCAGAAGGATTTGACATTTCAATATGACTTTCCTACGACTTTAGAACTGCATAAACTGGTGGATAAAAAACTTGGATGGAATTTATTCATGCTTTGTTTCACCGTTTACTGCTGTGAAACACAAAACCTATTTATTTTACCTCTTTTTATGTTTGAAATATCTATTGGGGCACATCTTTCCTTCTCAACCAAGAGCCCTTAGAATCTTCCTAACTTTTCCCTCCTATCCGGCGCCCCTGAATCCATCCTGCAGTGATGAAGGTCCCACTGAAGCTGCAGAGATGTTCCTGCATAGAGCTGATCTGCAAACTGCTGGATAATCCTGATATCTTTTAGATTTGATGTTGGGTTAGATTTGTAGATTTCTGCTGGTCTGATGGTTAAAAACGTAAAAAGTTGTGGATTCCAGGCTTTGTGTTTAGTCCTCATTCAGGGTGGAGTCTCTCTGTCAGCCGTCAGGATGTTTTTTAAAGGAGGAAAGTATGTCTGTGTTTGCTGCTGTCGGATCAGGCTTCCAGTCTCCGTTTCATGTCTGCAGACTGGTTTCATAGCTAAGCGCTTTGCAGACCAGTAATGCAGCCTTAATATCAGCAGCTCTGCAGCACAATCTGAGTTAGTTTTGGTTTTTGTTCTCCTACAATGAGGCTTAAATTCTCGTCATTTTTTCTTTAACGACAGAAGAATAAAGTTGTTGTTTGTTTTATTTGGTGATTTAAAAAATAATAGAAATTAAAACCCTTCATAAACCTTTCAAATTGAGGATATTTATGTTTTTTCTGTATAAATCTTGATCTTTATCACCTTGTCAGAGGTACTCAGCCCATCTGTTTGCTCTGGATGTTTTTTTTTCTTTTAGACAGGAATGTCTCATTCATTAGTTAAAGTATTCAGCCTCCTCTCCCTCTGGCTTTAGAGTAATCTGTTCTTTGTCTTCCTCGTTTATCTCGGTTCCTATAATAAGTAGAACCGTCTGGTATGAGCAACACCTTAAGCAGGAATCTGATGGCCTTTTCTCATCCAGCCTAGATTAGGACTCGTCCCACAGAAAGATGGAAATAAAAGATTCTTTGTCAAACTCTCAACTCTGTGAACTAACAGTGAAAACAGACTGAATCTGTTCAAAGCTCTTCTTTTTGCTGACTAAAGTAGATTTCCCTGTTACACGATCCACCATGACTCAGCACTGTAGATACATTGATAAAGGGGGATATTGATCTTCTCCTGTTAGCTTTTTATGGACAGATAAAAACATAATGTGGATAAAGCTCTGACTTTTAACAAAGGATAGTTAAATATGTTTAGTGCAGCACTTTTATCTTTGTATGCTAATGCTATTAGCTCAGTATGCTAACGTATATTAGCTCAGTATGCTAATGCCACTGTATTCATTGATAAACTAATGATTGTATTAAGACAAAATGTCTAAATGGTGAAAAAAAAACAATCAAATGTTGGATAAATGCGACCTTATTTACTTTCTTAAAATGTTAGCTTATTTAGCTTTATTTAGTGCTATTTAGCACTGATGGGTAAATCTGTTTTGGTTATTAGCTAAAAATGCTAACGTCTGATATAAAGACATTTAGATTTTCACAGTCAATGATAAAAGTTGAGAAAATATATTCAATCAGCTGAAGTTCAGTTAAAAATGTTGGTTTATGGCTGAATGAGGGGAAATGGTTTGATTTGCTCATTAATTAAAGTTTAAAGATGCTAATAATATTAGATTTAATTAGGAGTAATAAATAATGAGAACAAAGGAGGGAATTTTAACTGAAATGGGAATTTTAAGATTAAATGATAATATGAATTAAATGTTTTAGGCAGCAGTATGATGACTGGTTGCTAATTTTTCAAAAAAAAAAAAAAATAGCCATCAACACCTTTGTTTCTAGATGTTGGAGCTTGGCCTGTTTTCCAGTGTAGTCCTGTTTCTCTGACTGTGACTAACTGGATGTGCTCTCTTCATCCTCTGACATGGGAGCTGGCTCGGAGCTCGTCTGCCTGGCTGTGTGTTTCCTGGACGGGGCCGCCTGTGGAGCTGGTTGACAGTTGCCTTTTGTATCTATGCTTCTTTTTCTATGTCTGCTTCTGTCTCCTTGAACCCCAGTGGGCCTCAGCAGATGGCCGCTCACACTGAGCCTGGTTCTGCTGGAGGTTTCTTCCTGTTCAAAGGGAGTTTTTCCTCTCCACTGTCGCTACAAGCATGCTTAGTGTGAGGGATTGCTGAAGAGTCAATGAGTCGATGCAATCAGCTGGTTTTCCTTAGATAGAAAACTTTGAATCAATCTGACTGGATGATCTGGTTGATTTGTTTCTATAAAGTGACCTGAGATGACGTGTGTAGAAATAAACTGAATAGAACTGAGTTTATTATCAGGTGTGGGATTTTTTCAGCGAAGTGTTTAAGTGCTTTAGGCTGAGTGAGGTTTAATCCGGTGTAATGCTCCTCATGCATGCTTGGATTGTTATGGAAGGGTGTGCTGTATGTTGTGAATCTTTATAAAGTTGTCAGGAGAATGGCAGGTTTGACAGGAGACGTGTCAGGAATGAGGGCGTGCTTCTCCAACCACAGAAGGCGCCATGCAAACCTGTTTTCAATGTAACATTATGTACTTTATCAAAGTCCTGATGTTTGTGTCGACCATCGTGACTCATGGACTGCTGGAGGCCTTCTCTGATAACTGCCTGAAAAAGTTCACTTTATCAGAATCCACTTTATTGCCAAGTAGGTTTGAACTTAGCAGGAATCTGACTCAGTGTCGATCTTGCAGACAGATTAGATTTATATACAGGATCTATAGCTATACAATATAACACATACAATATACTAGATACAATATATAGTATATAGTTATATTCTATATACACAGTAGGCTGTGCTTTAATGTAACGCAGGAGGCCTGGAGATGCTACGCTGGTGTAGCTTCTAGGTCCTGAACGGGGGAGGGAGAGAGGCAGTGAGGGTGTCATGGCGGACTCTGGGCCGTGTTGATGAGGCTTTAGGACATGGGACAGTCTAGGCTGCTGGACTCCTCTGATCAAAGAGGCTTCTACAGTTCTCACTAGTGGTGACAGGGCTGGATGTAGGAAATGTGGGGCCCTAGGCAAAGACAGGCAGGGGCCCCTCTGAATTGAGAAGACATAGAACAGCCCCATTCTCCAGATAGAGAAATGTTAATAGAATAGACATCCATTATCTGTTCTAGGTTGTGTCCCTCTCTTCTTGTCCCTTTTCTTCTTGTTTTCCTCTCTATGTTTTGTACTCAGCTGACTTTTCATGCTGTCTCTAAAGGAATGAAAGATTTTTTCCAAGCACTAAGCTCACTTAGCTGATTGCTCCTTCCTGTGTTTCCAAAAAGGCCAAAGTAAATAACCCAGTCCTTCTTTTCACTGTAGACAAGCCATGATCTGCTTATCTGTTCTCCATTTTTCATTTGGATGAAATAATAGCTGCATGAATCATGACAGCAGACAAGATAGAGGAGAGCAGGAGGCGGGGTTACCAATCTACTCGCTCTGGAGAGCAGAGTTCGCTGCTTTTAGATGTTGTCTCCAAAGTCTCCAGTAGCAGAAAAAAGTCTCTAGATTTGGCGCTAGGAGCTTTTTAGAAATCAAAGTGCTAGAGGGGTCTGAAAAGTGGCTAAATATAGCGACTAAAGCGCTAAGTTGGCAACACTGCTCTTTGCATGGTTTGTTTTCAAATGGTTTGCTGCTGTCTGTTTGGACCTTTCTGAACATGTGCAGCAAATGGACTGATCCAATATGGTGGACACTGAAGGGGGGGCTGAGACACACTTAATATTATCAGCGTTCTGATGGCATTTTAGCCAAAGGATTTTTATCAAAAACATAATTAATTTGCACAATAAGGAATAGTTGCATTAACCATACATGGAAGCAGAGTTTTTTGGGGCCCCCAGGAACTCGGGGCCCTAGATAACTGCCTAGTATTGAGTGGTTTGGAGAACTGAAGAAGACTCTCAGATGAAAGGAGAAACATCTTCTAGAAAACTTTGCCTCCAGTTCCCTAAACTGAACGTTTTCCAGTTTGATCCTGACCTGGATGACTGAGAATCTCTGAAATTACTTCCACCAATTATCCCTGAACGTCTCTTGCTTTTGCCTTTCTGTCTTCTCAATGTTGTTTACAGAAAACTAAATGCTTTTAAAAAGATTTCTGACTGTTTATCAATGACTGCATTTGATTAGCAGCAGGTGAGAGCTTCTTCTCTCCCTTTTTCTAATTATTATGTAAATTGAAGGCATCAGATGTTTAATGTATGTACAGTCAGAGGACAGGACATGCTGCTATGTTCTGTGAAAAGCTTCTGCTTTAGCTGCTCATTTTTATGCCACTTCCAAACCTCTGCTCACTCTAATTTTCCTTCCTAATGTTTCAGGTTTGAAGCTTTTCAATCTGCTCATTTTCAGCATGTTGTCCTTTCTGCCACTAATGGACTTCTCACAGCATAATTATTCATCTGCAGAGTTTATGAGCAGCTTCTCCTGGAATCTCTGAGTTTATTATTTCGTATTTTTCAGCTCTTGGTGCTTTTTTTTTTCCTTCAGGATTTAATGAGCGTTGTTTTGCATTATGCATTACCTCGCGGCTTCGGTTCGACATCTGGGAAAGTTGGCTTGACTCCAAGACGGTGGCCACCGAGTGCTCATTACTCGTTAGGCCTTGACGGAGGGCCCAGTGGGCGCTGGCTGGGTGGGAGTCACAGCGCTCAGAGAGTTGATGTTGAAGCAGAACATCTCAGCATTCTGCTTCGGAAACAGAAGGCAGAGGAAACAAAGTGAAGGTGTCTGAAAAAAAAAGGCATCTGCTCATCTTTCTGCTCAGCTGCTTCTCTGCAAACACCTTATTTTGGTTGTTAAGCCTGAGGAGGCTCCTCTGTTCTTATGGCAACCAAACCGTTTCCCCCGAACAAACCGTCACATTTTTAATGTCACCTTTTGTTCTCAGAGGGAAAACTGCAACTCTGACCATTTCTACCCTACGAAGGGTCAATTTCATTGGACTAATCATTGGTTTATTTTTTAGCGGAACGACCGGAATGGAGATCCCAGTATGATCTCTGCAAACGGCATAAAATCTGTTAGATCGGAGTTAAACTGTGAAGATAAAGAGGTTCAGCAGCAGACGTTTGGCTGCTCGTGTTTCTGGCCTTTAGGATCCAGAACTTGTTTAAAAGCGGCTCGGTTCCAGATGGATGGACAGTTCAGCCTCCTGCTGATGCTTTCTCTGTTACTTTGATTTTATTTAGTGACAGAAAACCAGAATCCATAGAAAACGGGTTTCTTCTGTAAATAAATCCCTAATTCTTTAAAAACGTATCCGATTCTTGAGAGAGAGTGAATCAAAATGTTTGAGTCTCTGAAGGAAAAAAGTGTTTTAGTTGAACTGAAATTCATAAATCAGTTTACCTTCAGTCAGAAGCTCCTCGTCTACATCGACCATCTCTGACATCAGGCTGAGGAACCTCTGCTACCGTGCTCACTTTCAGCTGTGAGATGTTTGCTTCCGGTTCAGCCCTTGGTGGAACATATAGTGGAACTCCGTAAAAGTTTTTAAAAAACCAAGGTTTGAAGAATAGTGGAATGGTGGAACAATAGTGGGACAATAGTGGAACAATAGTGGAACAATAGTGGTAATATGGTGGAAGAATGGTGGAACAATAGTGGAACAATGGTCGAAATATGGTTGAAGAATGGTAGAACAATGGTTAGACAATTGTGGAACAATGTTGGAACAATGGTGGAACAATGGTGGGACAGTGGTGGAACAATAGTGGAAATATGGTCGAAGAATGGTGGAACAATAGTGGAACAATATTGGAAATATGGTGGAAGAATGGTGGAAATATGGTGGAAGAATGGTAGAACAATGGTGAGACAATAGTGGAACAATGGTGGAACAATGGTGGGACAGTGGTGGAACAATAGTGGAACAATAGTGGAAATATGGTGGAAGAATGGTGGAAATATGGTGGAAGAATGGTAGAACAATGGTGAGACAATAGTGGAACAATGGTGGAACAATGTTGGAACAATGGTGGGACAGTGGTGGAACAATAGTGGAACAATAGTGGAAATATGGTGGAAGAATGGTGGAAACATGGTGGAAGAATGGTAGAACAATGGTGAGACAATAGTGGAACAATGGTGGAACAATGGTGGGACAGTGGTGGAACAATAGTGGAACAATAGTGGAAATATGGTGGAAGAATGGTAGAACAATGGTGAGACAATAGTGGAACAATGGTGGAACAATGGTGGGACAATGGTGGGACAGTGGTGGAACAATAGTGGGACAATAGTGGAAAAATAGTGGAACAATAGTGGAAATATGGTGGAAGAATGGTGGAACAATAGTGGAACAATGGTCGAAATATGGTTGAAGAATGGTAGAACAATGGCTAGACAATTGTGGAACAATGGTGGAACAATGTTGGAACAATGTTGGAACAATGGTGGGACAGTGGTGGAACAATAGTGGAACAATAGTGGAAATATGGTGGAAGAATGGTGGAAGAATGGTAGAACAATGGTGAGACAAAAGTGGAACAATGGTGGAACAATGGTGGGACAGTGGTGGAACAATAGTGGAACAATAGTGGAACAATAGTGGAAAATATGGTGGAAGAATGGTAGAACAATGGTGAGACAATAGTGGAACAATGGTGGAACAATGGTGGAACAATGGTGGGACAGTGGTGGAACAATAGTGGAAATATGGTCGAAGAATGGTGGAACAATAGTGGAACAATGGTCGAAATATGGTTGAAGAATGGTAGAACAATGGTTAGACAATTGTGGAACAATGGTGGAACAATGGTGAGACAATAGTGGAACAATGGTGGAACAATAGTGGAACAATAGTGGAAATATGGTGGAAGAATGGTGGAAATATGGTGGAAGAATGGTAGAACAATGGTGAGACAACAGTGGAACAATGGTGGAACAATGGTGGGACAGTGGTGGAACAATAGTGGAACAATAGTGGAAATATGGTGGAAGAATGGTGAAAATATGGTGGAAGAATGGTAGAACAATGGTGAGACAATAGTGGAACAATGGTGGAACAAGGGTTGGACAGTGGTGGAACAATAGTGGAACAACAGTGGAACAATGGTGGAAATATGGTGGAAGAATGGTAGAACAATGGTGAGACAATAGTGGAACAATGGTGGGACAGTGGTGGAACAATAGTGGAACAATAGTGGAAATATGGTGGAAATATGGTGGAAGAATGGTAGAACAATGGTGAGACAATAGTGGAACAATAATGGGACAGTGGTGGAACAATAGTGGAACAATGGTGGAAATATGGTGGAACAATGGTGAGACAATAGTGGAACAATGGTGGAACAATGGTGGGACAGTGGTGGAACGATAGTGGAACAATAGTGGAAATATGGTGGAAGAATGCTAGAACAATGGTGGAACAATGGTGGGACAGTGGTGGAACAATAGTGGAACAATAGTGGAAATATGGTCGAAGAATGGTGGAACAATGGTGGGACAATAGTGGGACAATGGTGGGACAATGGTGGGACAATAGTGGGACAATGGTGGGACAATGGTGGGACAATAGTGGGATAATGGTGGGACAATAGTGGAACAATAGTGGAAATATGGTGGAAGAATGGTGGAAATATGGTGGAAGAATGGTAGAACAATGGTGAGACAATAGTGGAACAATGGTGGGACAGTGGTGGAACAATAGTGGAACAATGGTGGAAATATGGTGGAACAATGGTGAGACAATAGTGGAACAATGGTGGAACAATGGTGGGACAGTGGTGGAACGATAGTGGAACAATAGTGGAAATATGGTGGAAGAATGGTAGAACAATGGTGGAACAATGGTGGGACAGTGGTGGAACAATAGTGGAACAATAGTGGAAATATGGTCGAAGAATGGTGGAACAATGGTGGGACAATAGTGGGACAATGGTGGGACAATGGTGGGACAATAGTGGGACAATGGTGGGACAATAGTGGGATAATGGTGGGACAATAGTGGAACAATAGTGGAAATATGGTCGAAGAATGGTTGAACAATAGTTGAACAATGGTGGGACAATGGTGGGACAGTGGTGGAACAATAGTGGGACAATGGTGGGACAGTAGTGGGACAATGGTGGGACAGTAGTGGGACAATAGTGGGACAGTGGTGGGACAATGGTGGGACAATGGTGGGACAGTAGTGGGACAATGGTGGGTCAATAGTGGGACAGTGGTGGAACAATAGTGGGACAGTGGTGGAACAATAGTGGGACAATGGTGGGACAATGGTGGGACAGTAGTGGGACAATAGTGGGACAATGGTGGGACAATAGTGGGACAATAGTGGGACAATGGTGGGACAGTGGTGGAACAATAGTGGGACAATGGTGGGACAGTAGTGGGACAATAGTGGGACAATGGTGGGACAATAGTGGAGTAATGGTGGGACAATGGTGGAAATATGGTGGAACAATAGTTATACTATGGTGGATTAGTAGTGAAATGATGGTGGATCAGTAGTGGAACGATGGTGGATTAGTAGTGAAAATATGGTGGATTAGTAGTGAAATGGTGGTGGATCAATATCATCTCAGATCTCATTAGCTTCACATCGTTTGGAGGCATCAGGCAGAAAACCTGAATCCCACATTGGGAATATTTTCATGGCCTCCACCTGTTTGAAGTCTTTTCTCTGTCGCTGACACGGCGGCGGCGGCGGCATTCTTTAACCATTTGTCTAACCTGGGAGGAGCTGGTCGTCAGCTCGCTGCACACCCAGCCCTACACACCCTTTGGGTGCCTGACACTAAAGGACTATTATAAGGTAGAGGAGCCCATTAATCCGTCCACTGCTTGTTATCAGACAGAACGGCGTGTGTGTGTCGGTCCTCGGCGGTTTTTGAGGACAAATGTGTGTGAAAATATTTAAATGATAACGAAGGAGAAAAATGTTTTCTCCTGTTTGACACGGTAATGACAGAGTGATGACACAGATGATGGTGTAATTGTTAGCCGCAGTAAAACTGTTTCCTCTGACAACGTTTGTTGCTTTTTCAGCACAGCGCTAAGCTCAGCCCAAACGGGTTTGCTGGCCGTGGATGTTGGTGCATTTAGGTGAAACGTGTGAACATTCTCCTTTACAGAACTGGTCCAGTCCATCATAGTGTGCAGGGTGGTAAACACCTGTTCACTGCATTGATCCTGATGCACTATGCTGTCATTAGTGACCAATCAGCTCTAACTGATTAAACTCATGAGCATGTTTGTGATGGTAGGATTGTTTAATTGATTACATCTAAAGTTCTGTCTGATTGAAGGTCTTCTTCCTTCATTATTTACATGCAATCTAAGCGTCTTCTTCAGCAATCTTCCCTCTGCATCAGATAGTTTAAGTGAACTTTTTTCAGTTTTTGACCACAGATCTCATTTTATCTGTAAAACATTGAATAAATCCCCTATAATGGTAACAGCAACCTCCCTCATGGTGGCTCCTCCCACACCTATGTCCGAAACATCAGCCAGCGAGCTGATCTGCAGGATCCACCTTCAAAGGCTTCAGAGTGTGGAGTTAAATATTTACAGTTTAAGTACTATAAATAATTAAAAATTACCTCAAGTGGATCATTTTGGACTTACTGGATATAAATAAAAAGCAAATGACTGAGAGGAGCTTCAGCAGCAACTAACCAGACCGGATGAATCGATCAGTGAGGCTGTTGCTGGCAGCAGGACTCTAGATCTAGACATCATCTAGATGTCAGAGGCTGAACAGACAGACTAAATGAAACTCTGTGTTCATTTCTATTTCTTTCTGACTCCTGCAGATCTAGTTTCTATCATCAGCAAATGATTCTGCTTTTAGGCCTTAAACTGCATTTTCCATTATGATGAAACTGCAAGGCGTCCCATGTTGTCCTGTTCACTCCCACTTCAGACTGCTGGGAGGGAACTGGTTCAAAGTGCAGCAGCATACTGGCTTACATGCCTACGCTGTGAGTCACGAACAAGGTGTGCTGACTTCTCTGCACGCTGAGCTGTCTGCTGAGTAACGGCGTTTGTTCTCATTATGATATCGCAAATCATCAGACCTCTGAGCCTCCTGTCTGTTGGATTCAAACTTGGAAATAGAACGCCGTCACACAGAAAGAAGGCTCAGACTTTCATCTGGATTCAAACGTTCTTCATTTTTCTAACAAACTTTTAGTGAAAACACAAAGTTAATTATGAAGCCAACATGGAAAAGCTGTGCTGGAAAGACAAAGTAACGCATCTTTAACAGACAGTATGTCACAACGAGCACAAAGAAATAACTGTTAGATAAAAACACGGAAGGAACGATCAAATCAGGATAATATGAAACAGAAAATGCAATAAAATCACAACAAGATAAGACAATAAAATCATGAAAGCCATCATGGTGGATGGATTGAAATCAAAGATTTGACTGAAGCCATAAAAAGGGAAATACATTAATGGAAACAGGATGACAAAAATGGACTTTTCCCCTGAGCTGCTCTGCAGACCATGGCCCAGATCAGTGGGATGTTCCCTAAACGAAAGAAACAGGAAGAATGAGTTTTACAGTGGATTTAAAGTTTACAATTGATTTTTGGTTGCAGGAAGCGAGGAACAGTTTCCAAGGTGTCTGTCTTATCTTTGCTTGATACCAGAAAGTTACTGGTAAGCCAATCACTGACCAAAGATAAAGACTGCACGAGGGCCGACGTGGTTTAAAGGATACAAACAGTTGGATATCATCTGCATAGATGTGATAAGAAATGCTAGAAAATGCTTAAATAGTAGCGGCTAATGGCTAATGTTAAACTAGAATAATAGTGAGCCTAGAACTGAGCCTTGGGGAACCCCGCTGGTCAGGGGTGCAGAATCAGAGGAAAGATAAAAGCTTGAGTTCAGCTGCACCAACACCGAGCATCCGCAGCCGGTAAATCTTCTAGACTTTCACCAAAGTCTCAGTAGAACCCTACCTTACAAAGCCAGACTTAAAAGGGTCTAAATCAGTTTTACAGAGAGTCACAATCTGAGCTGCATTTTAACAACATTTTCTGATATTTTACTGAGAATCTGCAACTTTGATTCACCAGAATACAATAAGAATACATCCATTAAAGGAAAATTCCGCTCTTATTCAGAATTAAAACTTCTGAAAGTTCTTTAAATATGAAATTATTACATACTGTTCAATAAATATTTTTTTTTTTTACTAAGTAACGCTAAATTCATTAAATCACCGCAAATGTATGAGTGTTAGGTAGAAATAATGATCCATAGTAGGGATGCACGATATAATCGGCCCCCTATCGGTATCGGCCTTGAAACTGAATATCGGACATCGGCCCCCCCCCACGATATTTAACCCGATATTTGATCAGCTTCTGAGTTTCTAAAGTCAGAAAAAAAAAAAAAAATACTACTTCTTCTTCCTCAAAAACTTCTTTTTTACAGACTTAAAAACTTCTAAAGACGAGGGAAAAAATATTGTTCCATTAAAATATCCCAATATCTTCATATGCTGATATATTGCCATTTAAAAACAGCATATCAATCTCTTTTACTAATGAAATATTGCTATATGTCATCGTTATGCTACGAAATCCCCCGAAAATTCACCAAATGTTGCCATATTTTTATATGTTGATATATTGACGCGGTATCGATCTATTTTACTAACAAAATCTCACAAGAATTTGCAAAATATCACGAGAGTTTGAAACTGAACGATGAAATTTCACGAGATTCTGAAAGTAAAATAGATCGATACCGCGTTTTTAAAAATCTATTTGATATCAGCATATGAAAATATATTTGAGTATATTATTTTTCAAAGTGTCAGAAATGGATAACAAAACTGCTATTTTCAATGACTACTTATTTTTGTCCAGCTTTAACATCGGTATCGATATCGGTTATTGGCTACATGAGTTTTAAAATATCGGCATATCGGATATCGGCCAAAATCCCAATATCGTGCATCCCTAATCCATAGGTTATTCCACGCTGATCAGACTTTAACCTTTAACAGCAGTTTTGGCAGCTCTGAGCTAACAGGAGCATGCTAACATGCTAACACAATGCCGAGACAACGCTGACTAGACTAGAATGAAGCAACATGACTAATGAGAAGACGAGATGTTTGATTATAATGCTTCAGCTGTCAGAGTCCATCCCTCTGACGGCTGAAGCTGGAGTCGACCTTCAGGTCTCGACTCTGCCTCTGGTCTGGGAAGAAGATGATAACTTTACCTAAACGTTCTCCTGAAGGTGTTTCTACAGGATCGTCGGGTGGAGTCGTACATTTTGTCTTTTGTTTATTTAAAGTAATGCAAACAATTTGGAACCTGAGAGCCCAAATTCTCCAAATGTTCTGCATCTGTGTGTTTCTATTGTATCAAAGAATGTTTTAAGACTGGAAATTACAATAGTTGAACTCTTATTCATAAGTTTTTCTGCGTGCAGAAAGTGTGACGACATAACAGTGTTTGTTCAAACTAGGAGAGTCTGCAGTGCCTCATCAGAGAAGAATGAGACACTCCTATCAAATGCCTGTTAGAGGTGTAAAAAGGGAAAGTTACTGAAATTCATTCTCAATTTTACACGTGTGTGGTCTGTAGTTATTCCTGCTGTTAAAATGAAGAGTTTAGTTTACTGTCAAAGGATAAAGTTGAGTTTTTTTAATGGCTGTGCTGTTGCGTAACATCCCTCGTGGTGCGTCCATAAAACAGAAAGTCAACAGTGAGAGCCGTGAGCTGCAGGAGGCGAAGGAGGCGTCGCCCTCATTAAATCCGCTGCTTATCAAGGAGTGTCTGATCTGGAGAGGTGCCAAGGCCGCCGCCCCGCCCAGACACACCTGGAGATGGGAATCCTCTGAATAAAACAACAATGCTGTTCGGCTGCAGAACCAGCTGCAGCTTTCTGGATTCTCAAGCTCCTTTTTTGGAAAAACTTTCATCCTTTAACTTTCGTTTACACTTTTCTATGCAGGACAGCTTTTATTTGCATTTTCATGGGATTTAAAAGTCCAAACTAAATTTACAGAATTTAGAAAAGATAACTTGATGCTAACAACCCTGCAATAAAAGCAGAGGTTTGTAAGGAGGCAGAACTTCGTTCTCCTCTTTATTCTCCGTCCGGTTGATTGTTTTTTGCACCAGTAGTTCTCAGCAGTCATTTTGCTCATGGTGGATACACATGCCAGGCCTGCAGGTGGCGCTGTCCCATTAGATAAGATACAGAACTATACATAACTCTCTTTTTTTCTCTTAATTTATATTATATTTACTTTTATTTACTAACTTATATGTACTTGCGGCGCCAGTAATTAAATTGTGAGAAGCTGGTTTTATTTTGGTCTTCTATAGTCCTCTTTTCCCAAGCTGCGGTTTGCGTTTAAAGCTCCGTGTGGGTGGAGCCTAAAACACCGCATCTGTAGGAAGCCGTTCTTCAATGGTAACATTCCGCTCTGGTCCGTCTTTTCTGTCCTTATCCTCTTAATTTTTTGTTCTAGTTTATTTCCTTTGTGCTACCTTTCATCCTTTCCATCCTTCCTTCCTTGTGTACTTACATTCTTCCTCCTTAGTGTTGTTATAAATTACATTTTTTATCTTTCCTTCTTTGATTCCTTTCTCCTTTTTGGTTTATTTCCTTCCTTCCTTCCTTTATTAATTTATTCCTTCCTTCCTTCTTTCCCTCCTTCCTCGGTTCATTCCTTCCTTCCTCGGTTCTTTCCTTCCTTCATTCCTTCCATACTTCCTTGGTTCATTCATTTGTTCCTTCCTTCCTTCCTTGGTTTGTTCCTTCCGTCCGTCCTTCCTTCCTTCCTTCTTTCCTTGGTTCACTCTTTCCTTCCTTGGTTCTTTCCTTCCTTCCTTCCTTCCTTGGTTCATTCCTTCCGTCCTTCCTTGCTTCCTACCTTCCTTAGTTTTTTTGTTTGTTCCTTCCTTCCTTCCTTGGTTTGTTCCTTCCTTCCTTCCTTCCTTCCTTGGTTCATTCCTTCCTTCCTTCCTTCCTTAGTTTTTTTGTTTGTTCCTTCCTTCCTTCATTTCTTCCTTACTTCCTTGGTTTGTTCCTTCCGTCCATCCTTCCTTCGTTGGTTCTTTCCTTGGTTCAATCCTTCCTTCCTTCCCTCCTTCCTTCCTTCCTTGTTTTGTTCCTTCCTTCCTTCCTTCCTTCCTTCCTTGGTTTGTTCCTTCCTTCCGTCCGTCCTTCCTTCGTTGGTTCTTTCCTTGGTTCAATCCTTCCTTACTTCCTTGAGTCATTCATTCGTTCGTCCTTTCCTTCCTTCATTCCTTCCTTCCTTCCTTCCTTGGTTTGTTCCTTCCGTCCGTCCTTCCTTCGTTGGTTCTTTCCTTGGTTCAATCCTTCCTTACTTCCTTGAGTCATTCATTCGTTCGTTCTTTCCTTCCTTCCTTCCTTCCTTGGTTTGTTCCTTCCGTCCGTCCTTCCTTCCTTCGTTGGTTCTTTCCTTGGTTCAATCCTTCCTTACTTACTTCCTTCCTTTCTTCGTTGGTTCTTTCCTTGGTTCAATGATTCCTTACTTCCTTGAGTCATTCATTCGTTCGTCCTTTCCTTCCTTCATTCCTTCCTTCCTTCCTTGGTTTGTTCCTTCCGTCCGTCCTTCCTTCGTTGGTTCTTTCCTTGGTTCAATCCTTCCTTACTTCCTTGAGTCATTCATTCGTTCGTTCTTTCCTTCCTTCCTTCCTTCCTTCCTTGGTTTGTTCCTTCCGTCCTTCCTTCCTTTGTTGGTTCTTTCCTTCGTTCAATCCTTCCTTACTTCCTTGAGTCATTCATTCGTTCGTCCTTTCCTTCCTTCATTCCTTCCTTCCTTCCTTGGTTTGTTCCTTCCTTCCGTCCGTCCTTCGTTCGTTGGTTCTTTCCTTGGTTCAATCCTTCCTTACTTCCTTGAGTCATTCATTCGTTCGTTCTTTCCTTCCTTCCTTCCTTCCTTCCTTGGTTTGTTCCTTCCGTCCGTCCGTCCTTCCTTCGTTGGTTCTTTCCTTGGTTCAATCCTTCCTTATTTCCTTGATTCATTCATTCGTTCGTCCTTTCCTTCCTTCATTCCTTCCTTCCTTCCTTGGTTTGTTCCTTCCTTCCGTCCGTCCTTCCTTCGTTGGTTCTTTCCTTGTTTCAATCCTTCCTTACTTCCTTGAGTCATTCATTCGTTCATTCTTTCCTTCCTTCCTTCCTTCCTTCCTTCCTTCCTTCCTTCCTTCCTTCCTTGGTTTGTTCCTTCCGTCCGTCCGTCCTTCCTTCGTTGGTTCTTTCCTTGGTTCAATCCTTCCTTACTTCCTTGAGTCATTCATTCGTTCGTCCTTTCCTTCCTTCCTGGTGGCTCAGAGCTTTGTCCCTCTGTCCTTTATACTCTGCACTTTCAAAGGGACATGGGGGCGGGTAGGTGTGGGGGGGGCGGGTTGCTGATCAATCAGTCCCCCAGCCTCTCACACACTGGCTGGATATTAACCAGCAGAGCAACATTCCCACTGCCTCAGTGGGTCTCTGCCAGCTGGAGGTTGTAGTCAGGGTCATCTCCATGTACACAGCGGCTCGGCCCACCCACCAACCCTCACATAGAAGCCTTCGTTAGTGCGGCTCAGGCAGGAAGCTAGTCGTCCCTTTCTGTTTGTGTCAACATGAACGTTTCTGGTCCTGCGGGTCCCACAGTGAGTATTTCAGAAACATTTCTCAGAAAGCCTTAAAAAGCTGTCGTTGGACATTTAAAGCCTGTAACTGATGCTGGCTTTTAGACAAGCGTCACATAGTTCTGCCTCCATTAATGCTGCTTGGATCTTATTTCTATTCTAACTCAGAAGAGCCTTTATTTAAATTCAACTTTCATTTTCTAACACGAGAATATAAAAGGATTTTTGGAAAAGGAAAAAATGCCAAAAGAGTGGATGAGAAAATGGATTTTCCCCAGCAGCTTCTTACTGACAGCTTTTCATCAGATGTTTCCGTCACAGCGTGCTGCTCGCTGGTCAACATACAGAACATGGTGGTTTGTACTGGTTATAGTGGTTATATGTTCAAACGTTTCAATGAGCCAATCATCAGAGCTCAAGCTTCAGCTCATCCTCTACACCTCTTAAATCAGGGATGTTCAGGTCTGATGCTGATATTTAAAATCAGTCTGACAACAACAACATATTCTGATATTTAGCCGAAAAACAATATTAAAATATATAACCTAAAATCTCTGATATAAGCAGAGGTGTCTAAACTATTCAGGTTTATTCCTCTATCCTGCAGTTTAAGTTAGAGGATACATTTCAGCTTTTTCCTCCAGTAAAAGTGTAAAAGTAAAATTTTCAAAACGACTTAAAGTATAAAAGTAAAAGTAATGCACAAAAAAGAAGTTTTACTGCTCTACTCTATTCAAGGAACATTTTTCTACAATTGTGGATGATAAATTCCTTAGACTTTATTTTCTTAGTTTTATAAATAATGGTAACAGCGTCACATTTAACTTACATTTACTTTTATTTATTTTGGTATGTGGTGAGCAACAAGTTGGGGCAGCACCAAGTCCAACCACAAATAAATTGTGAAAAACATGAAAAAAAAAAACAATTTTTTTTTATGGTTTTTATTTTTTTAAATACCAACAAGCCATAATGAAAATTTGCTTATATGAAACAAAATAAGTCTATTTTAAAATATAACAAGCAGAAAGTAAAAAGTTGTCTAAAAAGTAATTAGTCCAGTAAAGTATAGATAGCCAAGATGATGCCTCTGGATTTAAGTTACAGAAAAACTCTTTAAAGTTTCTAATACCCAGAGATTAATAATTAACGTTGTTCTGACATAGGGTGGCCAGATGTCCGGCTTTAGGGCGGACAGTCCGGATTTTCATTGCACTGTCCGGCGTCCGGCGCTGCACCCTGCCGGACGTGTATTTGTCCTCCTTTACCCCCAGATTCCACATACTCCGTCAGCGCTCCGCCCCGCTCACGTACGGAGTACTTGTCTGTCATGTAAATCAATGAGAGCTGTTCCACATCCTCCGCTCGTCACCGCCCACGTACGTCTTCTCCGTCCTTCACCGTCAAAATACGGAGCTGAGCTATTTTTTGCTCCCCTCCGGTCCGTCCAGATCAAGACCCGCTATTGCAATAACACCAAACAGAAAAAAGAATGTAGAGAAGACCCGGTTTGTCAAATTAAATTATAGTAAAAACAGATCGGTATCTAGAAATTAGAGCATAGTTTGTATATATTCCCAAAAACTAAGAGCAATTAATTAAATAATTGGATGCAGACTATTGGTGCTTCAACAGACCAGGAAGAAGTTGTGAGATTCTAGAGTGAATCTCACAACTTTAAAAGAAAATTCTTATTGCAGGAATGGATGAAGAGATGATGAGTTTGGAAGCAGAGAATAAACAGAGTTCATACAAACTATGTATGATCCTAGTTATCCCTGTTACAAAAATCCACAACAGAAAGAAAATATTTGGGCAGAAACTGAACATCTGCTGGATGATGATGGAGATTTTTTTAATATGTCAGATTAAATTAAGCGTTCACAGGTTTTATACAGGAATGAGGAGCTCTAATTTAATGCTCTTTTAATGCTATTAGAAATAATTTTAATGCCATCAACAAGTATCATGTACATAAGTTATTAGTTTACATGAAATAAGGAGCTGTAAGCACAGTTCCATGACTCAAGTTTATATATATATATATATATATATATATATATATATATATATATATATATATATATATATATAGATATAGATATAGATATGGATAGATAGAGAACATGGTGAAATCATCTTTACTCTCGACAGGCTGCAGCCATGTCATGAATTCCTCTTTTCCAGCTACTTTTTGCAGTTTGCATCGTCCTATTCTCTAGCTCTTTCTCGAGCTTCTTTTCCAAACAACTGCTTTATGATCAATTGCAGCAGTTCTGCGCAAATTAATCGTGTTAAAAAATTGTCACTTTTTAAACACCACAATGTATTAAATAAATACAAATGCTGGGAACCAATTCTTTTTTACATTTCTTTAATATTTTGTTCTATTCAGCTACACAAGCATCCTTTTAAACTACTAAGAATTGTGCTATAAATGTGAATTTACCCGATTCTTATGTACACCTTAGTAATTTATTGATATGCCGCACAATGTCCTCCTTTTTGGTGCTATAGAAATGGCCACCCTATTCTGACACAAGTTAAATATTGTTTCATGTCTGAATGAAATTAACCTCATCAAGTTGTTTCTAACATTTCCCTCCAAAAAGAGTTGGCTAATGGCTCCAATATCAGTATTATATTAAAAATAATAATGATTGATCGGGACAACCCTGTCTTTAATATTCGTATCTGTCCAGCCACAGTTAAAGACGCTAAACAATATTTAAATGAATCTATAAACCCCTTAATGCTACATGTAGCTATGGCTGCTAGTTAGCTGCTAGTTAGCTGCTAGTCGGCTGCTAATTGGGTGCTAATTTCTTCCTTTTTCATTAAAGTATTATTCATCAGGTTTTGCTCTACTAGTTAAACAATAATTGTCATTTTGAAAGAGTTGACACTAATATTTATGCCTAAATGATTTACAGCTAACAGATTAGCTTCAGGTTTGCTTTAACATGTCTCTGACTTATTTGTTTTTATCCTTCTGACACATTATGCCTAAAACTTTTGCTTCAGATAAATTATCCCTCTAAATCTTTCTGTAGTCGGTTTTCTCAGTAGTAGTTCTGAAAGTTTAAGCTAATCTTCGCTAAGCTACCGTTAGCCCTTTTTAAACTGAAGCAGAGACACATTTAGGATCCTTAGAGAGTTAGCTCCATGTGTTCCCATATCGTTTTATTTAAAACCATAAAACATAATCAGATCTGATTTGATAGAGCCTGATATCTCAGAAGTCGCATTTCTGTAGAACCACTGTGTTTAAATTCTATTCAGTTTATTTCTATAGCTCCAATTCCCATCATGTCATCTCAGGTCACTTTCCAGTTCACCAGATCATCCAGTCAGATTGATTCAAAGTTTTCTATCTAAGGAAAACCAGCTGATTGCATCGACTCATTGACTCTTCAGCAATCCCTCACACTAAGCATGCTTGTAGCGACAGTGGAGAGGAAAAACTCCCTTTGAACAGGAAGAAACCTCCAGCAGAACCAGGCTCAGTGTGAGCGGCCATCTGCTGAGGCCCACTGGGGTTCAAGGAGACAGAAGCAGACATAGAAAAAGAAGCATAGATACAAAAGGCAACTGTCAACCAGCTCCACAGGCAACCCCCCCCCCCCCCCTCCAGGAAACACACAGCCAGGCAGACGAGCTCCGAGCCAGCTCCCATGTCAGAGGATGAAGAGAGCACATCCAGTTAGTCACAGTCAGAGAAACAGGACTACACTGGAAAACAGGCCAAGCTCCAACATCTAGAAACAAAGGTGTTGATGGCAGCAGCACAGCTGATATTTCCAACCCAGTCTCATGGGAAAATGTACCCCCACTACGTTGGTCCACACTACAAAACGTAGTGGAGGTACATTAATGGCCATTTCTTCTGCCTATACGCTTTCTATTGTTTTACGTCCTAGTCACGTGACTTTCAAGATTCCAGCTGGGAGAAAAAATATATATATATCGCCGACATTCGCTCATTTTTTTGTGGAAAGATTAATAACTTGAGTTTGTTTTTGCATTAAAATGAGTTTTGATTACATTTTTAGTGAGAAATGTATAGTTTGTTGCCAGAATATTTACTCAGGGAATGTACATATTCACTTGCTTGTTCGTTTCTTGCAAAGATTTTTCAAGATAATGTGAAACTGTAACGTTTTGGTATAAACATGGCTGAGATTTCTCTAACTTTTAGTGGGAAAATCAATAATTTCAATCAGTTTCTGCATTTAAATGGGTTTTGATTACATTTATAGCGAGAAGTGTTGGGTTTATTTACATAATATTTACTTAGTGAACATACATAATCACCCGCTTGCTAGTTTTAGCTACGGTTTTTCGGATCTCGTGAGGATTATGTGGAATTGTAACGTTTTGGCTGCTACCCATCGCCTAGCATTTAGCTGCCGCCCCGATTCAACATTGAATTCTTTGTGATTTAACTCCATCTGACGGATCAAACCCTCGCCACTGCGTCTGAGGTTGATTTTCAGATCAATGCAATACGTCGTGGCATACGGGAGAAACTAATGTTGACAAAATGATCATGAGTGAAGATCGGATGTGTTTTATTTGGAAATCTACCGGATCCTTTGTGCATTTAACTTCCTGTTTGGTGCGATCTCATTGATGGGTTTTGACCAGATTTTGACCAAAGAGGAACTCAAAAAAAACAAAACAATTTAAATACACAACCAGCATATCTGGAATCAGTGACAGAGAGCGACTGGGACCAGAAGTTTATTAATTTCTCCCCACTGATTTCCATTCAAAATATTTTAGGTCCCACCGGGCTCTAACTGCCACCATCTCTGCTGTGAAAACAGATAGTTGATCTGAAATTCTTTTAGGAATGTGTATTTTGAACTCTGGTACATATATTCCTATTCCCACACACCCTTTTAAATTCTTAGAACCATCAGAATACATTTTAAGGTAATTATAATATGAGTTTGCTTGTTGGAATCATTAACTGCTTTAAAAAAATATTATTATTATTGTTATTACTATGCTTTTCAAAGAATTTAAAAGAATTTAAATGACAATTTATACTTAATAGGGAGGAAAAATAATCATAAATGTGAAGGATGTGGAGAGATAGAAAATGTAGAACACGTATTGATGAACTGTAAAACATCTCAACCTGAAATGGAGAAATTGAAAAGAGTTGAAAGGACAGGCCAAGAATGGAGTCTTAAAAGATTATTGGGAAATAAAGGAAATATAAAAGATATTTATAGATTAAGGAAAGCATTATTTATTTATCTTCAGAATACAAAATAAAAAAATAGAATTTAATAGCTAAAACTAGCAAGCGGGTGATTATGTATGTTCACTAAGTAAATATTATGTAAATAAACCCTACACTTCTCGCTATAAATGTAATCAAAACCCATTTAAATGCAGAAACTGATTGAAATTATTGATTTTCCCACTAAAAGTTAGAGAAATCTCAGCCATGTTTATACCAAAACGTTACAGTTTCACATTATCTTGAAAAATCTTTGCAAGAAACGAACAAGCAAGTGAATATGTACATTCCCTGAGTAAATATTCTGGCAACAAACTATACATTTCTCACTAGAAATGTAATCAAAACTTATTTTAATGCAAAAACAAACTCAAGTTATTAATCTTTCCACAAAAAAATGAGCGAATGTCGGCCATATATATATTTTTTTTTTCTCCCAGCTGGAATCTTGAAAGTCACGTGACTAGGACGTAAAACAATAGAAAGCGTATAGGCAGAAGAAATGTAACAGTACCACAAAAAAATGGCCATTAATGTACCTCCACTACGTTTTGCAGTGTGGACCAACGTAGTGGGGGTACATTTTCCCATGAGACTGGGTTGGTATTTCTCTCCAGGATGGAGTCACAGCCAAACAGGAACAGACCAGATGAAGCTACTATGAGAAAAAGCAGAGAGAGCAGAACGTTAGAGATTGAACTAACAGATTCTGCAGAGTGGGAGAATAGAGATAGAATGAAGCAGAATGATGAAAAAGGGGTCCCTATGTCCTCCAGCAGTCTAAGCCTATAGCAGCAGAACTATAGAGATAGATCAGGATAACCTGAGCCACTCTAACTAGAAGCTTTATCAAAAAGGAAAGTTTTAAGCCTAGCCTTAAAAGTAGACAGGGTGTCTGCCTCACGGACTAAAACTGGTAGTTGGTTCCACAGGAGAGGAGCCTGAGAACTAAAAGATCTGCCTCCCATTCTACACCATCTTTAGCTGTGAAACATAGTTAGCAGGAAACATTAGCAGCATAAGATTCATTTCTAACAGTTCTTCATTAATGAGGAGAGAAAATGGCGTCACGTTCACCATGTTTCTGCTTTATGATGGAAACCCAACTGGTTGGTTGGAGCTCCTGATGGTTAAACACAACTTAAATAATCCAAACTTCGATCTTTTCTTCATATTTCTATCTTTTCTTAAGCGTCTGCTATGGGTTTAAATGGAGTTAAAAACAATGAATTTGTTTTGATTGAGTTTAATCAGTCATCACAGCCTGTGTGTTGTCAGCATCGGCCCACTCAGGTTATGACTCCTTCGGCTCGTTTAGCAGCGAGAGGAATGGCGGTTGCCCACCGTCCATCTGCAGTTCCTGACGACTGTTTATTCTTTAGGGAAAAGGAGCCGTTTGAGTCCAGCAGGTTTTCTGCTGAGGATTAAAATGATGGAATGTTTTTCTCATGCAGCTGCAGGTCTAAATAAAACAGGGCTGCATCCTCCACTTTGTCTTTTAATTGCTCATTAAAACTGTTTGCAACCTTTGCCGCATCAATCCGTTTAATCTTTTTATAAGTTTTTATGCATCCTAATGTTTTTTAAATCTAACCGGGTTAAAGAAGTTTTATTGGTGTGTGTTTTGAAATGATTTGTCGCCTGGGATCCTGCTGCAGAGGAAGGAAATCAGTCACATTAATAAATAAATAAAAGAGCAAAAACCTTATTGGCAGGTTTTTAGACATGCAGGGAATCTGGTTTAATGACGAGACGATAACTTACCGCCATTAAGGAATAAAACATGCAAGCTGCACGGTAAGAAGAAGCATGATGATAATGATAATGATAAGATGATAATATGAGGTAGATGCAAAGTGCTGCAGCGCTCTGACCTCCTAAAGCAGCGGATTGATCCCTGGAAACGGTTGATTGATGGAAATACTCATCTTCATCATGATGATCGCAGCTGAAGAAAGATCCTCAGGGATAATTAAACGATCCAGATTTTAGTGTTTGTTGGATTTCATGGTCAATGGCAGGGGCGGATTTAGGAAATTTGGGGCCCTAAGCAGAGACAGGCAGTGTCTTTGTTCTAGGTTGTGTCCCTCTCTTCTTGTCCCTTTTCTTCTTGTTTTCCTCTCTATGTTTTGTACTCAGCTGACTTTTCATGCTGTCTCTAAAGGAATGAAAGATTTTTTCCAAGCACTAAGCTCACTTAGCTGATTGCTCCTTCCTGTGTTTCCAAAAAGGCCAAAGTAAATAACCCAGTCCTTCTTTTCACTGTAGACAAGCCATGATCTGCTTATCTGTTCTCCATTTTTCATTTGGATGAAATAATAGCTGCATGAATCATGACAGCAGACAAGATAGAGGAGAGCAGGAGGCGGGGTTACCAATCTACTCGCTCTGGAGAGCAGAGTTCGCTGCTTTTAGATGTTGTCTCCAAAGTCTTTTTAGAAATCAAAGTGCTAGAGGGGTCTGAAAAGTGGCTAAATATAGCGACTAAAGCGCTAAGTTGGCAACACTGCTCTTTGCATGGTTTGTTTTCAAATGGTTTGCTGCTGTCTGTTTGGACCTTTCTGAACATGTGCAGCAGATGCTCTGTATATCCTGTATATATCCCATCGTGCATCTTTCTCTTCCTTCCTCCTTCTTCTTCTACTTTGACTTTTTGAGCTGATGGAATGAGTACATTTCTCCGCTGTGAGATCAATAAAGTCAATCAATCAATTAATCGATTTAGGAGCTTTTTTTCCTGATTCATGGCTAAGATGTTAGCACCATCCTCTGAAAAAAAGGCTAGCCTTGGACTGAAGCTGAGCGGACAGCTGGCTAAAGTCTGAAAGGCCTTTAGAAACCCACAGAACCTCTGATCGGTTCCACCTTTAAGAGCCAAAGAAAAGTCTTTGCTCTTAGATAGAAAGAGTCTTGGCTCTAAGCTACATCAGCAAGCAGCAGGGATTTCACTCCAAGCTGCTACAGAAGCTTTTGGTTTGAAGAGATGAGACAGTTTTCTAAAATCCTCCTCTCTCTGTTCAGAATCCAGATTTCCAGAGAAGCCAAGAGGAATTCCCCGATTCAGTGGACAAACTACGGCAGCTGATAGAGGACAAAGTTACCATCCTAAGGTCAGCGACTGCTGAGAACCAGAAGGTAAATCAGCCGGCAGGCGCTTCTGTTCTTAAGTGCGTTTAATGGAGACAAACATGAAGCAGGAAGTACATGAATCTAGATCTGAATAGTGTGGAGGGAAAGGGCTGGGGTTTTTTTTTTTGTTTTTTTGTCTAGTTCCAGATTCAAAGCTAGGTTTAGGTCTGGACTTTGACTAGGCCGTTCCCTTCTACCACATGAACCTGCTTTCATCTGAATCCTCCCATTAAAACTCTTGATGGAGGTTTTATGGTGGTGATCCTGATGGAAAGAACCTCCACCATCATCATCATCATCAGCCTCTCCTCAGAGCGATCAATGTTGTCCCAGTTCCTGATAAGTTCAGTTCACACAGATGAAAATGAACTAGCTCCCGTTCATAGTTCACTTTTTCACAAACCTATAAATGAACTGCAGGAGGTTTCTTCCTGTTCAAAGGGAGTTTTTCCTCTCCACTGTCTCCACTGTCGGGTGATTGCTGAAGAGTCAATGAGTCGATGCAATCAGCTGGTTTTCCTTAGATTGAAAACTGGATGATCTGGTTGAACTGGATCTATAAAGTGACCTGAGATGACATGATGTGAATTGGCACTATAGAAATAAACTGAATAGAATTAAACTGAACTAGTTGAAGTTAGTTTTCTAAATGAATCCCCATCTAAATGAAGCCCCAATCCTCCACATGTTGTTGCTGATTCCTCTGCTCAGACTGTGCAGCAGCTCCATGTTCAGATGATGGATTGTTCTGGAAGCTACTCCAGCTTCAAACAGAACCAGAACTTCCTCCCTGGTCCGTCTGCTGGGTCACTGTTTGGGCTGAAACATTTTCTTCTGTCGATTTTCTGGGTTTATTTCTTATTCGGACCCCGTTGGTAGAACTTTACCGATCTGTTCTGATCTGGTTTGATCCGGTCTGAGCCGTTCATCCTCCTACAGGAATTTGTGTTCAGACAATCAGTGGGACCCGTCTGCTGGGCCTGTTCTCCCGCCGGACCGGGTCACGTGGGCCCAGACGGACTGGCTGATGATTGGCTGCCGATTGGCTGATGATTGGCTGCTGACTGGCTGATGATTGGCTGATGATTGGCTGCCGACTGGCTGATGATTGGCTGCTGACTGGCTGATGATTGGCTGATGATTGGCTGCCGACTGGCTGATGATTGGCTGATGATTGGTTGATGATTGGCTGATGATTGGCTGATGACTGGCTGATGATTGGCTGATGATTGGCTGATGATTGGTTGATGATTGGCTGCTGATTGGCTGATGGTTGGCTGATGACTGGCTGATGATTGGCTGATGATTGGCTGATGACTGGCTGATGATTGGCTGATGATTGGCTGCCGACTGGCTGATGATTGGCTGCTGATTGGCTGATGATTGGCTGATGATTGGCTGATGACTGGCTGATGATTGGCTGATGACTGGCTGATGACTGGCTGATGATTGGCTGATGACTGGCTGATGATTGGCTGATGATTGGCTGATGATTGGCTGATGATGATTGGCTGATGATTGGCTGCTGATTGGCTGCTGATTGGCTGTCGATTGGCTGATGATTGGCTGATGATTGGCTGATGATTGGCTGCTAACTGGCTGATGATTGGCTGATGATTGGCTGCTGACTGGCTGATGATTGGCTGATGATTGGCTGATGATTGGCTGCTGACTGGCTGATGATTGGCTGATGATTGGCTGATGATTGGCTGCTGATTGGCTGATGATTGGCTGCTGATGATTGGCTGATGATTGGCTGCTGACTGGCTGATGATTGGCTGCTGATTGGCTGCTGATTGGCTGATGATTGGCTTCTGACTGGCTGATGATTGGCTGATGATTGGCTGATGATTGGCTGATTGGCTGCTGACTGGTTGATGATTGGCTGATGATTGGCTGCTGACTGGCTGATGATTGGCTGCTGATTGGCTGATGATTGGCTTCTGACTGGCTGATGATTGGCTGATGATGGGCTGCTGACTGGCTGATGATTGGCTGATGATTGGCTGCCGATTGGCTGATGATTGGCTGATGATTGGCTGATGATTGGCTGATGATTGGCTGCTGACTGGCTGATGATTGGCTGCTGACTGGCTGATGATTGGCTTCTGACTGGCTGATGATTGGCTGATGATTGGCTGCTGACTGGCTGATGATTGGCTGCTGACTGGCTGATGATTGGCTTCTGACTGGCTGATGATTGGCTGATGATTGGCTGATGATTGGCTGCTGACTGGCTGATGATTGGCTGATGATTGGCTGATGATTGGCTGCTGACTGGCTGATGATTGGCTGATGATTGGCTGATGATTGGCTGATGATTGGCTTCTGACTGGCTGATGATTGGCTGATGATTGGCTGCTGACTGGCTGCCGAATTCAGTCCAAATGGATCCAGGTCCGATTCGAGCCCTGACTCGGTACCAGTTGGTTAGAAGTCTAGCTTTAATCTGCCTTCTGACTGCAGCAGAACCGGGCCACCAGCCTGGGCAGAGAAGACCGGGCCAGGGGACCATCTGAGGTCCAGTTAGCCGCTTTGTCCAGGATAGAATCCTGTCTGGGATCCGACCCTGGTCCAGCCTGAGGCCTCCAGGGTCCGTTAGAACCAGAACCTGTGCTGACCCGCCGTGGGCCCAAACCGTACGGCTGACTGGTTCTGCTCTGCTGTGGTTCTGTGTGTCAGGGCCCGGCGTGGGAGGAGAACCAGGCCAGAGAGGAGTTGCGGCGCTTCGCCGCTCTGAGTCAGCAGCTGAACTTTCACCTCCAGGAGCTGCAGAGACGGACGGAGCAGGAGCTCAGAACCACACAGCAACAGTGAGTAAAACAGAACCGCCTGCATCGGTTCTACAGACCGAGGAACCCAGAGAACCGGAAGGCAGACGGCCACCAGAAGGTGATTCTCTGGTGGCCCTCTGCTGGACAGCCGTGCCCCCGTGGGGGGACTGAACATGGGTGGGTGTGCCTCCTGGCAGCAGCTGGTTCTGCTCGGCTGCAGGAGACGACAGGATCCTACTCGCCTTCCTGCGTTCGTGTGACGGAGCTGAAATGAAAGTGAATGTTTGATGCACTGTTGGCATGAGGAAGGATTCCTGTTAGTCTGCGACCGTGGGAATCAGAAACGCCACCGGCCTCCTGCCATGGCTGCCTGCTGAGGAACCACAGAGGTTAATGTCCTCTGAAACTTCCAACTTCTCTGATCCAGAAGATGTTTTAAAGGAAAAGCGCAAAATTATTTATACCTAAAACTAATACGATACGAAATGTTAGGCTGACTGAACAGGTGAGGCCTTCTGTGTTGTGCTTTGGTGGCGCAGTGGTTAGCGCACATAACCCATGACGGAGGCCTTAGTCCGCGACGCGGCCGACCCGGGTTCAAATCCGGCCTGGGGTCCTTTGCCTCATGTCTCCCCCTCTCTCTCACCCCCCCGTTTAAGGTTGCTTTTTCTTTCTTAACATAGATGGCTTCCTTCTCGCTCCTCTCTAACCACCTGTCTTCTTTGTTCCCTCTAACGACCCCCCTTTCAGAGACATAGACAGGTATGGGGCATTCCAGGCTAACAAAGAAGCCAAACGACCCCCATTCCAAAGGGGGGGACCCGTTCATCCGTTTCTATTTGCATGTTTTCTAAACTAAAACCAGGCTTTGTTGGGCTGCTGGATAAAACCTGGAACTAAACGCTATTTCTGACATTTTGGATTGAAAAATCTGGATGGAAGAGAAACGTCTTCAAACTTCGAATCAAGCTTCAGTTTTTTACTTTATTGGAATTTTTTTGGTTCATAACCTTCTTTAAAAAGTAGATTTTAATGGTCTGTAAAGTCCTTCCCTGCCTTTCTGCTTACAGTAAACATGTTCAGGGTTTTAGAAGAGAGATTTGAAGGCAGTTTGATCCCATTCTGGATGCAGAAGCTCTGGTTTCCCCCGTCAGAGAGCAGGTTCAGGTTGTCCCGCCTCGCTGCTCTCATGCCGTCATCGTTTCAGTGCAGACGAGTTTAAACACATCCAGGTGTGGCAGCACATCACACCCACACCTTCAGCTCTGATCAGTTCCAGGAAAAACTCTTAATTTCTCCTCAATTGTTGGAGCAGATGACTGATGGATGCGAAGCGGCGCTCAGATCAGACCTTCGCTCACCTCAGCTCCCCCGGCGGTTCCGTCTGATCCTCCTGCTGAACGCCCGTTATGATCAGTTAATCTAAATAAGTCATTTTGTCTTAAAATAAGTGCATTTTTTCTTGAATTGAGGAGCTGAGACACTTTGCCAATGAAACAAGATAAGTTACATTTAAAATAAAAAACAACAATTGCAATGTCTTATTTCTAGTGCATAATATCTAATTATCTTATTTAAATGTTGAAATTTTAAGTTCATTGTCAAATCATAATTACCTGCTCAAATTAATGGGAAATACACTTAATTTAAGACATTTTTGCATATTTCTTAGATCTATTTTTTACTGTGTAAAATTAAAATTAAACTTTTAAATCACACAACTAGAAATGCAATTCAGAAAAGATTTTATAATTCAACCTTTTAAGTTTAATTATAAAGAGGATCAGGGAATTATTTAATAATCCAACAATAAACACTATATTTTCTTATTTATTTTGATTCATAAATAACTTTTCTTATTGAATTTTAGTTTTAATTTGCTTTCCTAGCCTATAATTGTCATTTCTTATGTCATCATTTAGAACCAACCAGCCCCCCCCCCGCCCCGGGTCAGTGGCCTAGTTAAAGTCCAGATCTTTCCCTGATTGAGATGCTGGTGGGACCTTCACAGTCGGAAGGAACGGGGGGGATTTACATGTTTTGTAAAGTTGAGGTTAAATTCAGAAAACAGCTCCAGGAACGCCGCTATGACATCACCACTCGCTGACAGGCTGCCGTTATGCAACCAGACTTCAGCTTGTTGCCAAGACCGACAGGCGGACTGACGGGTTGGAAACCTCCCAGCTCAGCTCCTCCTCGCTGCTGAACCGGCAGAAACCGGACTGGAAATGGGTCGTCAATCATCAGAGGCGCTCAGCAGATGAACGGTGAACGCTTTGAGTCGATCCGTTACGGTTTTCTGCCTCAGTGCCCCTGAGCAGCACACTGACACTGGGAAGTAACGGTTGGTAACTCCACCCAGTCAGAGATGAGAGGAGAAGATGGCTCTCTGCTGGAGCGCGGCCCAACCTGTGGCGGCAGCATCATGCTGGGGTTTACCATCGGTCCTGCTGTTTTGCACGGCTGTGGCAGCATCATGCTGGGGTTTACCATCGGTCCTGCTGTTTTGCACGGATGTGGCAGCATCATGCTGGGGTTTACCATCGGTCCTGCTGTTTTGCACGGCTGTGGCAGCATCATGCTGGGGTTTACCATCGGTCCTGCTGTTTTGCACGGATGTGGCAGCATCATGCTGGGGTTTACCATCGGTCCTGCTGTTTTGCACGGCTGTGGCGGCATCATGCTGGGGTTTACCATCGGTCCTGCTGTTTTGCACGGATGTGGCAGCATCATGCTTGGGTTTACCATCGGTCCTGCTGTTTTGCACGGATGTGGCGGCATCATGCTGGGGTTTACCATCGGTCCTGCTGTTTTGCACGGATGTGGCAGCATCATGCTGGGGTTTACCATCGGTCCTGCTGTTTTGCACGGATGTGGCGGCATCATGCTGGGGTTTACCATCGGTCCTGCTGTTTTGCACGGCTGTGGCGGCATCATGCTGGGGTTTACCATCGGTCCTGCTGTTTTGCACGGATGTGGCGGCATCATGCTGGGGTTTACCATCGGTCCTGCTGTTTTGCACGGATGTGGCGGCATCATGCCGGGGTTTACCATCGGTCCTGCTGTTTTGCACGGATGTGGCGGCATCATGCTGGGGTTTACCATCGGTCCTGCTGTTTTGCACGGCTGTGGCGGCATCATGCTGGGGTTTACCATCGGTCCTGCTGTTTTGCACGGATGTGGCGGCATCATGCTGGGGTTTACCATCGGTCCTGCTGTTTTGCACGGATGTGGCAGCATCATGCTTGGGTTTACCATCGGTCCTGCTGTTTTGCACGGATGTGGCAGCATCATGCTGGGGTTTACCATCGGTCCTGCTTTTTTGCACGGCTGTGGCGGCATCATGCTGGGGTTTACCATCGGTCCTGCTGTTTTGCACGGATGTGGCGGCATCATGCTGGGGTTTACCATCGGTCCTGCTGTTTTGCACGGATGTGGCAGCATCATGCTGGGGTTTACCATCGGTCCTGCTGTTTTGCACGGATGTGGCAGCATCATGCTTGGGTTTACCATCGGTCCTGCTGTTTTGCACGGATGTGGCAGCATCATGCTGGGGTTTACCATCGGTCCTGCTGTTTTGCACGGATGTGGCGGCATCATGCTGGGGTTTACCATCGGTCCTGCTGTTTTGCACGGCTGTGGCAGCATCATGCTGGGGTTTACCATCGGTCCTGCTGTTTTGCACGGCTGTGGCGGCATCATGCTGGGGTTTACCATCGGCCCTGCTGTTTTGCACGGATGTGGCGGCATCATGCTGGGGTTTAGCATCGGTCCTGCTGTTTTGCACGGATTTGGCGGCATCATGCTGGGGTTTACCATCGGTCCTGCTTTTTTGCACGGCTGTGGCGGCATCATGCTGGGGTTTACCATCGGTCCTGCTGTTTTGCACGGCTGTGGCAGCATCATGCTGGGGTTTACCATCGGTCCTGCTTTTTTGCACGGCTGTGGCGGCATCATGCTGGGGTTTACCATCGGTCCTGCTGTTTTGCACGGATGTGGCGGCATCATGCTGGGGTTTACCATCGGTCCTGCTGTTTTGCACGGATGTGGCGGCATCATGCTGGGGTTTACCATCGGTCCTGCTGTTTTGCACGGCTGTGGCGGCATCATGCTGGGGTTTACCATCGGTCCTGCTGTTTTGCACGGCTGTGGCAGCATCATGCTGGGGTTTACCATCGGTCCTGCTGTTTTGCATGGCTGTGGCGCCATCATGCTGGGGTTTACCATCGGTCCTGCTGTTTTGCACGGCTGTGGCGCCATCATGCCGGGGTTTACCATCGGTCCTGCTGTTTTGCACGGCTGTAGCGGCATCATGCTGGGGTTTACCATCGGTCCTGCTGTTTTGCACGGCTGTGGCGGCATCATGCTGGGGTTTACCATCGGTCCTGCTGTTTTGCATGGCTGTGGCGGCATCATGCTGGGGTTTACCATCGGTCCTGCTGTTTTGCACGGATGTGGCAGCATCATGCTGGGGTTTACCATCGGTCCTGCTGTTTTGCACGGATGTGGCAGCATCATGCTTGGGTTTACCATCGGTCCTGCTGTTTTGCACGGATGTGGCGGCATCATGCTGGGGTTTACCATCGGTCCTGCTGTTTTGCACGGATTTGGCGGCATCATGCTGGGGTTTACCATCAGTCCTGCTGTTTTGCACGGCTGTGGCGGCATCATGCTGGGGTTTACCATCGGTCCTGCTGTTTTGCACGGCTGTGGCGGCATCATGCTGGGGTTTACCATCGGTCCTGCTGTTTTGCACGGCTGTGGCGGCATCATGCTGGGGTTTACCATCGGTCCTGCTGTTTTGCATGGCTGTGGCAGCATCATGCTGGGGTTTACCATCGGTCCTGCTGTTTTGCACGGCTGTGGCGCCATCATGCTGGGGTTTACCATCGGTCCTGCTGTTTTGCACGGCTGTGGCGGCATCATGCTGGGGTTTACCATCGGTCCTGCTTTTTTGCACGGCTGTGGCAGCATCATGCTGGGGTTTACCATCGGTCCTGCTGTTTTGCACGGCTGTGGCGCCATCATGCTGGGGTTTACCATCGGTCCTGCTGTTTTGCACGGCTGTGGCGGCATCATGCTGGGGTTTACCATCGGTCCTGCTGTTTTGCACGGCTGTGGCGGCATCATGCTGGGGTTTACCATCGGTCCTGCTGTTTTGCACGGCTGTAGCGGCATCATGCTGGGGTTTACCATCGGTCCTGCTGTTTTGCACGGCTGTGGCGGCATCATGCTGGGGTTTACCATCGGTCCTGCTGTTTTGCATGGCTGTGGCGGCATCATGCTGGGGTTTACCATCGGTCCTGCTGTTTTGCACGGCTGTGGCGGCATCATGCTGGGGTTTACCATCGGTCCTGCTGTTTTGCACGGATGTGGCAGCATCATGCTTGGGTTTACCATCGGTCCTGCTGTTTTGCACGGCTGTGGCGGCATCATGCTGGGGTTTACCATCGGTCCTGCTGTTTTGCACGGCTGTAGCGGCATCATGCTGGGGTTTACCATCGGTCCTGCTGTTTTGCACGGATGTGGCGGCATCATGCTGGGGTTTACCATCGGTCCTGCTGTTTTGCACGGCTGTGGCAGCATCATGCTGGGGTTTACCATCGGTCCTGCTGTTTTGCACGGCTGTGGCGGCATCATGCTGGGGTTTACCATCGGCCCTGCTGTTTTGCACGGATGTGGCGGCATCATGCTGGGGTTTAGCATCGGTCCTGCTGTTTTGCACGGATTTGGCGGCATCATGCTGGGGTTTACCATCGGTCCTGCTTTTTTGCACGGCTGTGGCGGCATCATGCTGGGGTTTACCATCGGTCCTGCTGTTTTGCACGGCTGTGGCAGCATCATGCTGGGGTTTACCATCGGTCCTGCTTTTTTGCACGGCTGTGGCGGCATCATGCTGGGGTTTACCATCGGTCCTGCTGTTTTGCACGGATGTGGCGGCATCATGCTGGGGTTTACCATCGGTCCTGCTGTTTTGCACGGATGTGGCGGCATCATGCTGGGGTTTACCATCGGTCCTGCTGTTTTGCACGGCTGTGGCGGCATCATGCTGGGGTTTACCATCGGTCCTGCTGTTTTGCACGGCTGTGGCAGCATCATGCTGGGGTTTACCATCGGTCCTGCTGTTTTGCATGGCTGTGGCGCCATCATGCTGGGGTTTACCATCGGTCCTGCTGTTTTGCACGGCTGTGGCGCCATCATGCCGGGGTTTACCATCGGTCCTGCTGTTTTGCACGGCTGTAGCGGCATCATGCTGGGGTTTACCATCGGTCCTGCTGTTTTGCACGGCTGTGGCGGCATCATGCTGGGGTTTACCATCGGTCCTGCTGTTTTGCATGGCTGTGGCGGCATCATGCTGGGGTTTACCATCGGTCCTGCTGTTTTGCACGGATGTGGCAGCATCATGCTGGGGTTTACCATCGGTCCTGCTGTTTTGCACGGATGTGGCAGCATCATGCTTGGGTTTACCATCGGTCCTGCTGTTTTGCACGGATGTGGCGGCATCATGCTGGGGTTTACCATCGGTCCTGCTGTTTTGCACGGATTTGGCGGCATCATGCTGGGGTTTACCATCAGTCCTGCTGTTTTGCACGGCTGTGGCGGCATCATGCTGGGGTTTACCATCGGTCCTGCTGTTTTGCACGGCTGTGGCGGCATCATGCTGGGGTTTACCATCGGTCCTGCTGTTTTGCACGGCTGTGGCGGCATCATGCTGGGGTTTACCATCGGTCCTGCTGTTTTGCATGGCTGTGGCAGCATCATGCTGGGGTTTACCATCGGTCCTGCTGTTTTGCACGGCTGTGGCGCCATCATGCTGGGGTTTACCATCGGTCCTGCTGTTTTGCACGGCTGTGGCGGCATCATGCTGGGGTTTACCATCGGTCCTGCTTTTTTGCACGGCTGTGGCAGCATCATGCTGGGGTTTACCATCGGTCCTGCTGTTTTGCACGGCTGTGGCGCCATCATGCTGGGGTTTACCATCGGTCCTGCTGTTTTGCACGGCTGTGGCGGCATCATGCTGGGGTTTACCATCGGTCCTGCTGTTTTGCACGGCTGTGGCGGCATCATGCTGGGGTTTACCATCGGTCCTGCTGTTTTGCACGGCTGTAGCGGCATCATGCTGGGGTTTACCATCGGTCCTGCTGTTTTGCACGGCTGTGGCGGCATCATGCTGGGGTTTACCATCGGTCCTGCTGTTTTGCATGGCTGTGGCGGCATCATGCTGGGGTTTACCATCGGTCCTGCTGTTTTGCACGGCTGTGGCGGCATCATGCTGGGGTTTACCATCGGTCCTGCTGTTTTGCACGGATGTGGCAGCATCATGCTTGGGTTTACCATCGGTCCTGCTGTTTTGCACGGCTGTTGCGGCATCATGCTGGGGTTTACCATCGGTCCTGCTGTTTTGCACGGATGTGGCGGCATCATGCTGGGGTTTACCATCGGTCCTGCTGTTTTGCACGGCTGTGGCGCCATCATGCCGGGGTTTACCATCGGTCCTGCTGTTTTGCACGGCTGTGGCGGCATCATGCTGGGGTTTACCATCGGTCCTGCTGTTTTGCACGGATGTGGCGGCATCATGCTGGGGTTTACCATCGGTCCTGCTGTTTTGCACGGCTGTGGCGCCATCATGCCGGGGTTTACCATCGGTCCTGCTGTTTTGCACGGCTGTGGCGGCATCATGCTGGCGTTTACCATCGGTCCTGCTGTTTTGCACGGCTGTGGCGGCATCATGCTGGGGTTTACCATCGGTCCTGCTTTTTTGCACGGCTGTGGCGGCATCATGCTGGGGTTTAACATCGGTCCTGCTGTTTTGCATGGCTGTGGCGGCATCATGCTGGGGTTTAGCATCGGTCCTGCTGTTTTGCACGGATTTGGCGGCATCATGCTGGGGTTTACCATCGGTCCTGCTGTTTTGCACGGCTGTGGCGGCATCATGCTGGGGTTTAACATCGGTCCTGCTGTTTTGCATGGCTGTGGCGGCATCATGCTGGGGTTTACCATCGGTCCTGCTGTTTTGCACGGCTGTGGCGCCATCATGCCGGGGTTTACCATCGGTCCTGCTGTTTTGCACGGCTGTGGCGGCATCATGCTGGGGTTTACCATCGGTCCTGCTGTTTTGCATGGCTGTGGCGGCATCATGCTGGGGTTTACCATCGGTCCTGCTGTTTTGCACGGCTGTGGCGGCATCATGCTGGGGTTTACCATCGGTCCTGCTGTTTTGCACGGCTGTGGCGGCATCATGCTGGGGTTTACCATCGGTCCTGCTGTTTTGCACGGCTGTGGCGGCATCATGCTGGGGTTTACCATCGGTCCTGCTGTTTTGCACGGCTGTGGCGGCATCATGCTGGGGTTTACCATCGGTCCTGCTGTTTTGCACGGCTGTGGCGCCATCATGCTGGGGTTTACCATCGGTCCTGCTGTTTTGCACGGCTGTGGCGGCATCATGCCGGGGTTTACCATCGGTCCTGCTGTTTTGCACGGCTGTAGCGGCATCATGCTGGGGTTTACCATCGGTCCTGCTGTTTTGCACGGATGTGGCGGCATCATGCTGGGGTTTACCATCGGTCCTGCTGTTTTGCACGGATGTGGCGGCATCATGCTGGGGTTTACCATCGGTCCTGCTGTTTTGCACGGATGTGGCGGCATCATGCCGGGGTTTACCATCGGTCCTGCTGTTTTGCATGGCTGTGGCGGCATCATGCTGGGGTTTACCATCGGTCCTGCTGTTTTGCACGGATGTGGCAGCATCATGCTGGGGTTTACCATCGGTCCTGCTGTTTTGCACGGATGTGGCGGCATCATGCTGGGGTTTACCATCGGTCCTGCTGTTTTGCACGGATGTGGCGGCATCATGCCGGGGTTTACCATCGGTCCTGCTGTTTTGCACGGATGTGGCAGCATCATGCTGGGGTTTACCATCGGTCCTGCTGTTTTGCACGGATGTGGCGGCATCATGCTGGGGTTTACCATCGGTCCTGCTGTTTTGCATGGCTGTGGCGGCATCATGCTGGGGTTTACCATCGGTCCTGCTGTTTTGCACGGATGTGGCAGCATCATGCTGGGGTTTACCATCGGTCCTGCTGTTTTGCACGGATGTGGCGGCATCATGCTGGGGTTTACCATCGGTCCTGCTGTTTTGCACGGATGTGGCGGCATCATGCTGGGGTTTACCATCGGTCCTGCTGTTTTGCACGGCTGTGGCGGCATCATGCTGGGGTTTACCATCGGTCCTGCTGTTTTGCACGGCTGTGGCGGCATCATGCTGGGGTTTACCATCGGTCCTGCTGTTTTGCACGGCTGTGGCGCCATCATGCCGGGGTTTACCATCGGTCCTGCTGTTTTGCACGGCTGTGGCGGCATCATGCTGGGGTTTACCATCGGTCCTGCTGTTTTGCACGGATGTGGCGGCATCATGCTGGGGTTTACCATCGGTCCTGCTGTTTTGCACGGCTGTGGCGGCATCATGCTGGGGTTTACCATCGGTCCTGCTGTTTTGCACGGCTGTGGCGGCATCATGCTGGGGTTTACCATCGGTCCTGCTGTTTTGCACGGATGTGGCGGCATCATGCTGGGGTTTACCATCGGTCCTGCTGTTTTGCACGGCTGTGGCGGCATCATGCCGGGGTTTACCATCGGTCCTGCTGTTTTGCACGGCTGTGGCGGCATCATGCTGGGGTTTACCATCGGTCCTGCTGTTTTGCATGGCTGTGGCGGCATCATGCTGGGGTTTACCATCGGTCCTGCTGTTTTGCACGGCTGTGGCGGCATCATGCTGGGGTTTACCATCGGTCCTGCTGTTTTGCACGGCTGTGGCGGCATCATGCTGGGGTTTACCATCGGTCCTGCTGTTTTGCACGGCTGTGGCGGCATCATGCTGGGGTTTACCATCGGTCCTGCTGTTTTGCACGGCTGTGGCGGCATCATGCTGGCGTTTACCATCGGTCCTGCTGTTTTGCACGGCTGTGGCGGCATCATGCTGGGGTTTACCATCGGTCCTGCTGTTTTGCACGGCTGTGGCGGCATCATGCTGGCGTTTACCATCGGTCCTGCTGTTTTGCACGGCTGTGGCAGCATCATGCTGGGGTTTACCATCGGTCCTGCTGTTTTGCACGGCTGTGGCGGCATCATGCTGGGGTTTACCATCGGCCCTGCTGTTTTGCACGGCTGTGGCGGCATCATGCTGGGGTTTACCATCGGTCCTGCTGTTTTGCACGGCTGTGGCGGCATCATGCTGGCGTTTACCATCGGTCCTGCTGTTTTGCACGGCTGTGGCAGCATCATGCTGGGGTTTACCATCGGTCCTGCTGTTTTGCACGGCTGTGGCAGCATCATGCTGGGGTTTACCATCGGTCCTGCTGTTTTGCACGGCTGTGGCGGCATCATGCTGGGGTTTACCATCGGTCCTGCTGTTTTGCATGGCTGTGGCGGCATCATGCTGGGGTTTACCATCGGTCCTGCTGTTTTGCATGGCTGTGGCGGCATCATGCTGGGGTTTACCATCGGTCCTGCTGTTTTGCACGGCTGTGGCAGCATCATGCTGGGTCTGGTGAGGCGGGGTGCATTAGCTCCCAGCATTCAGCTGCTTCCCTCAGATGTTCTGCGGTTCTTTACGCTGCAGTCGCGTCGCCTCGGTTCATCACCTAAATCAGGAATAAGATGACTGGGAGCGGGGCGAGGACCACCCACCATGGCGTCCGGTCTGGAACCGATGGACCCAGATGTTCTGCTTTCCTCGTCTTCAGACTTTAGTCTCGGCTGAAGTCGATGATCTATAGAAGCAGAAGCAGTCCGCCTCTGAGCAGCTAGAAACGGACTAAAGAACCAGCCTGTAAGGGCCTAGCTGTTTGGAAACACCTGTAAGTGTGGAGGAATCAGGAAGCTGCCTGCTGTCCAGCATGGTGGTGGCAGCATCATGCTGTGTTTTTAAAGAGCATCTAAGGGAGCAGGGTCTGGCTTTTGATCTATCTGACCTTTAGACCAGAGGCGGCCTCCTCCTCCTTCAGGGGCGGAGCTACATGGAGGCCAGGGGTGGCCATGGCCAATCATTGGCCACCCCTACCATATTTTCTCCCTCCAATACAGACGGTGACAGCACACTGGAAAAAATCAAAATCTAGATAAGTCATTTAAACAAGTGCATTTGTTATTGGATTGAGGATTTAGACCATTTACGCTTGAAATAAGAAAACAAAACTGCATTGTCTTATTTCAAGTACATATTATCTCATTATCTTATTTTAAGAGTAAAAATACTAATTCCATTGGCAAACTATCTCATTTACCTGCTCAAATAAAGGGTAAAAACACTTAATTTAAGACACTTTTACTTATTTCGAGATCATTTTTCCAGTGCAGTAATACTCTCAAATGAATATTAAAAACATTTACAGTTTTCATACATTATCAGTTACATGACAACAGAAACACTGCAGTTAATTATGCTAATTATTATACTAACATTAAAGGTGATAAATGCAGAATTCCTGCTATTTTCAGAACTAGATTGTGTCTTTTATGGGATAAAGAGAAAATGATTTCTCTGCAAGTCATCTAGGAGGTTTAAATAAATACTTTAATAATAGCTTATTAAATTATCAATTTATGTAGATATTAGTAGTTGTAAAAATCCATTTTATGCAGAATGATTACTGATAAAGGAAGGTAAATAATGACAATAGAAACAATGTTCACCCTGAACTGAAACCTGACAGAATTTTATCCTTTATACCTTTTATCTAAAAGCAGGAATGTTTAAATATATGAATCTATTTGTTAGCAAAGGCTGAAGGATATGACAGAGAATCAGGGCCAGGCTAGAGATTTTATTTATTTATTACGGGAATAAAGTCATCAAACAACAAACCGTTTCAGATACAAAGCTTGGAGCTCCGCCCAGCAGATGACATCAGACCAGCTCCACCAATCAGCAACCAGAGTCCACTTTGACATCCTGCCCAGTTTGATGCTGCTGCTAAAAGATTTCGTGATTTATCAAACCGATGCTAAAGTAGAACTTCACATGATGCTCCACATTCCTCATTTTAGGGAAGAAAGGGCTTCTGGGAAGAGTTGTTATAAAATATAACTTTATTCTCATTAAATTATGACTTTATTCTTCTATTAAAAACAATTTTTTTTTTTTTTTGCTTGGCCCTAATACTCCGTTGCAATGGGATGTTATAGTTTTTTAGAAAATATGGACATTTTGCTTGTTAACTTCCTGTTGGAACAGCGTAGATTGACGGTGAGGATCCACTTCCGGCCACCCGTTGGTCCATCGGTTATTGCCCCTTATAGAAAAGTTCTGGCTACGCCTCTGTCCTCCTCCGCTTTATCACTTTCTAACAGATAGAAGCTGCAGATCTAGGATATGAAGATGTTTGAACCTCCTCACTGGGTGGTGAATACGTTTGATGATCTTCCTGGAGAGCCGTGATGCTGATCCTGAGTACGGTCACCTGAAGGCACCAGTAGGAACCTGTCTGGAATGATCCTCCGCTGTGGTGGAAACAGTGGAGATGATGCAGGAAGCTCCTCTCTATCTGCTGAAATCTCCCTGATGACTTTAGTCCAAATCTGTCATTTTAAACGTCGCCTGCAGACAAGCAGAACTGAAATCCTAGAGATGCATTTTTCATTAAGAATGAGGAGTAGATGGAGTGTTTATTTCTGTTTGTTCTAGCTCTACGTCACCAAACACAGACGTCAAACGTCCTTCAGGTGTCGGTTCTCCTCGTTGATCTCATTAACGGAACGCAGAGATCTTTCTGTTTTTCTATATTTTCATTTGCAATAATTTGCTCTGATGACTGTTGAGCTTCATCAATCCTCCTCTTCCTCCTCACAAGCAAAACACTTTGGCTGCAGCTCCTCTAATGTCGTCTGACGGACGTCCAGTGCCTCCTGGTGGACAGCTGGGGAACTACTCCCCCCTTAAAAAAGCTGAAGTGTGAGAATAATCAGTTTGCTCCAGTTTTAATTTAAAGAACAGACAACTTTAGATTTTAAAATGATTTATTGGTTGTAGGAATATGTGGAATAGCAGCACAGTGAGGTGGCTCTTCGTTCATCCGTTTCTATTTGCATGTTTTCTAAACTAAAACCAGGCTTTGTTGGGCTGCTGGATAAAACCTGGAACTAAACGCTATTTCTGACATTTTGAAATGAAAATTCTTCCTGGATGGAAGAGAAACGTCTTCAAACTTGGAAACAAAGTCCAGAGGATTGATTTTAATTTTGTTAGAATTAGTCCTCATTACTGTATTATTTTATTATGTTGCTGTGGTCTTCCCTGCATTTCCTGTTAGTATTTGTCAGCTCATTTAATAAATGTTGGCGGTAGCGGTGGTCCGTAGCTGCGTTGGTGTTTTAGGAGCTTCTAGGAGCTGCGGCTCTATGGACTGAATCTTTGTGTCTCTGTTGTTTGGTCAGACTGTCTGAGATCAAAGGCCGCCTGCAGCAGCTGACTGCTGAGCTGTCTGAGCTCCAGCACAGGAAGAAACGCTCAGGAGAAGAGCTGACCATCAGTTCCTGCCCTCAGAGCGCCGCCGTAAGTCCCCGCAGGAGATTTCACCTTTTCTGGAAAACCTTTGCTTTAGAAAAATGTTTTCTGTGGACGGATTTGTTTACTTCCTGACTTTTGAGTCATGTGACCCAATTTACAGAAGCAGAAAACATTCCCAGCTTTTATTTTCTAATCAAAGATGCCAGGAAGTAAAAGAATCATGATTTACTCCACATTCCAGTTCTTAAAGCCTTTATAGAGCAGGTTAATGTTTTTAATCCCCTGCAGACGCCTTACAAATGGAGTTAGATGAGTCCGTGAAAGATATTTTATCTACTGTGAATTAAGATGAAAGAAGAGGTAAAAGGCTAATTGAAAAGTTCAAAGGTTAATAAGCCTAGTTAACACTTATATTTAAGTTTATAAACTAAAAAATCTAAGCTCCAGTATGAGCATTAAAGCCTCTAAAGTTCAGTAAAAGTAAAATAAAACCAAAACAATCCACTGGACCTGGTTTCCAAGGTTTAAAGATGTTTCGCTTCCCATCCAGGAAGGTTTCTCAATTTAAATGTCTGGATCTGCTGTAAGTTTGAGGCTTTATAGACGAGGCCTTGATTTAATTACAATAATATCCAACATTACCTCTAAGCTTATGTTGGACCAAAAAAATGTTTTCATGAATTTCCTGTAAAAGCACTTTTGTTATTTTACTTAATATTTTCGATAAAGTTTGTGTTTCTTGTTCATACTTTGACATTCATTTTGGCCGTCAAAATATCCATATTTTTTAATGTTACAAACATAATAAGGTATTTCCTGGATTCCAATAACTCTATTGGCTGGAAATGTGAATTTCTTTTTTTCTATAGTATTTCACTGAGTGGCTCAGGTTGATCTATCTCTATAGTTCTGCTGCTATAGGCTTAGACTGCTGGAGGACATAGGGACCCCTTTTTCATCATTCTCTTTATTCTATCTCTATTCTCCCACTCTGTGGGGTTGATTAACTTTGGACAGTGTTGAATCTGTTTTCTACTTTCAGCTGGGAGCAGAAACTATTTATCCAAAGGAAGTTTAGATAATTTTCATCATTCTGATTCGTGGAGGAAAGCATCAAAAAGCTTCCAACCCATATTAAGAAAGAGCCCATCTGATCAACAGTTTGGGTCAGAGTGGATCATCAACCTGGAGGGGTTAAAGTCCTGATGGGACAACCTTTAAACACTGAGGCAGGGGCGGCTTTAGGAAATGTTGGGCCCTAGGCAAAGACAGGCAGGGCCCCTCTGAATGGAGAAGACATAAACAGCCCCATTCTCCAGATAGAGAAATGTTAATAGAATAGACATCCATTATCTGTTCTAGGTTGTGTCCCTCTCTTCTTGTCCCTTTTCTTCTTGTTTTCCTCTCTATGTTTTGTACTCAGCTGACTTTTCATGCTGTCTCTAAAGGAATGAAAGATTTTTTCCAAGCACTAAGCTCACTTAGCTGATTGCTCCTTCCTGTGTTTCCAAAAAGGCCAAAGTAAATAACCCAGTCCTTCTTTTCACTGTAGACAAGCCATGATCTGCTTATCTGTTCTCCATTTTTCATTTGGATGAAATAATAGCTGCATGAATCATGACAGCAGACAAGATAGAGGAGAGCAGGAGGCGGGGTTACCAATCTACTCGCTCTGGAGAGCAGAGTTCGCTGCTTTTAGATGTTGTCTCCAAAGTCTCCAGTAGCAGAAAAAAGTCTCTAGATTTGGCGCTAGGAGCTTTTTAGAAATCAAAGTGCTAGAGGGGTCTGAAAAGTGGCTAAATATAGCGACTAAAGCGCTAAGTTGGCAACACTGCTCTTTGCATGGTTTGTTTTCAAATGGTTTGCTGCTGTCTGTGTGGACCTTTCTGAACATGTGCAGCAAATGGACTGATCCAATATGGTGGACACTGAAGGGGGGGGCTGAGACACACTGAATATTATCATGATTGAAAGCGTTTCTGTTTTGTCGCAGTTTCTTGAGGACGTCGTAACCGAGCGTCTGATCCAGTCCGACCAGCTGGTGTTCCAGCAGCAGGCACTGAGCGCGCTCCGTAACCTGCTGACCAAGGACCTGCTCAGGTACCAGGAAGAGGCTCACAAACTCGCCTGCTTCACAGAGAAGCTCATCGGAGCATCGTCCAGGTAAGAGGCTCCACCTCCTGGAGGGGGTCACCATCAGCAGACCCCCCCCCATCACTCAGTGTCCGTCTCCTCCAGGTCAGACGCAGAGGAGACCTTCAGCTGTGAAGAAGGTGCAGAAAGCATGCAAGGAAAGAACGAGGCGGAGCCAGAGAAGAACATGGTAAAGTTCACCATCTAGAACTTCAATGTTAGAAGTTTCCTGTAGATAACTTCTGGTCTAAACAGGTACCGAGCGACCATTTTAACCTTTGAGTTTTTATGAACATCTGGGAGGATATTAGAGCAAAACTCAGAACGTTTGAAGAACAACAAGAGAAACGGAAACCAGATCAAAGTCTGTTGATTGTGAAAATCCTCTTAGTTTCAGTCGTGATTTTACTGCGTAGAAAAATCACTGAACTCCTACAGAGAGAGAAAAGTTTCCCTGGAAGATCTGGTTTAAACTTTTCTTCTTTATTTTTTTAAACCTTTTGTGGGAGGTGCTAACTAGCGTAGCCACATTATTTCCTGGCTCGGAGCTCGTCTGCCTGGCTGTGTGTTTCCTGGACGGGGCCGCCTGTGGAGCTGGTTGACAGTTGCCTTTTGTATCTATGCTTCTTTTTCTATGTCTGCTTCTGTCTCCTTGAACCCCAGTGGGCCTCAGCAGATGGCCGCTCACACTGAGCCTGGTTCTGCTGGAGGTTTCTTCCTGTTCAAAGGGAGTTTTTCCTCTCCACTGTCGCTACAAGCATGCTTAGTGTGAGGGATTGCTGAAGAGTCAATGAGTCGATGCAATCAGCTGGTTTTCCTTAGATAGAAAACTTTGAATCAATCTGACTGGATGATCTGGTGAACTGGAAAGTGACCTGAGATGACATGATGTGAATTGGAGCTATAGAAATAAACTGAATAGAATTTAAACAAAGTGGTTCTACAGAAATGTGACATCAAATCAGATCTGATTATTTTTTATGGTTTTAAATAAAATGATATTGATAAAGAAGTTTCCTGATTCTGGAGGCTGACTGTCAGGCGATGACGCGTTCTGCTCACGCCGAGCCCTGATGATGAACTAGTACTACGCTAGTGCGGTCCGGTTGAGTCTGGCGCGGTCCAGTTCAGTTACCGCGGTTACCGCGCTCGGATCGAGCTCAAAACGGTTTCTGATATAAATGAGGCTAAATTCAGCTGCAGGCGACCAGATTTACTTCAAATTTACTCTGAACGTTTTAGTTTATTTCATTTATAAAGCTTAACCTTAGAAATAAAACTATTTAAACTGAACATTTTACTAATGTTGTGTCTTTTAAATGTTTTCTAAACCCAATAATCAGTTTAGCTTTTTTTATTTCGTTCTCTGGATTCTTCTATAGAAACTAGTCGCTCCAGTTCTTTACTTCTCAACCTGGATTTTATAAATAATAATATATTTTATTAATGTTTAATATCCATTTAAACTATATTTACTCTGCCTTTTGGATATTAATTGATAAATATGATGTTTAATCCTTTTTATATCGGTTTAAACATACTTAAATCAACTAAATCACATTTAAAAATTTGAATTTAAAGAATAATTTTGGAAATATTTTGGCTTTCTATAAGTTTTAAATGAAATTTGACCATAAATAAACAATAAATATATTTTATTCCGTGAAGCTTTTATTTTATTTAGCACCATTTAACGAACTGCTGCTGTTTCCTTCGGCTGGTTTCATTAAACACATTCGATGGTCGCCGCTAATGGATGCTGATCATGTGACCGCGTGCAGCTCTGTAAACCAGTCCTTGTCTGCCGTCTCTGGCATCGGTCCAGCTGTTGTCAGTCTTCCTCAGAAAGTTGGAGGAAACATCTGCCTGCTCATCTGGCTCTGTCTGTCACTCCCTGAAAACATCCCATAATCAACTGACAGCGCGGCGACGGGAAATGATGGGGAAAGAAACCTGCTTTGGAGTCTGATTATAACGGGAAACCTGCCCAGGTGTCGCCACAGCGACAGGCGGGCTGCTGGCATGGACGCTCAAACTGGGACGGATTTCACCCTAAAAGGTTCATTTTTGTAGAGATGTTGGAAACGTCTGCTGATTGGGAGGAAACTCCGGGTTCCACTCCTGAAGCTCTGCAGGGTTAAAGCAGGAGCTCCAAAACGTTTCAGCCTGTGGCGCCAAAACGCAGCCAATCAGAGATCAGCGTCTGGACAAGAATCTGCGCTACGTCTACGCCTGATGGACGAAGGACATTCTCTGGAGGACAAGAATGTTCACATTTTGGACAAAGAAGACAGGTTGTTTGAGAGGAAGGAAGCCATCTTTGTTAAGAAAGAAAATTAACTCAGATTTAAAAAACCTCTAATGCAGCGATAGAGTTTCCAGTTTGATGGAGGATCATAGATCATGGATGAATTCTATTCAGTGTATTTCTATAGCTCCAATTCACATCATGTCATCTCAGGTCAATTTATAGATCCAGTTCAACCAGATCATCCAGTCAGATTGATTCAAAGTTTTCTATCTAAGGAAAACCAGCTGATTGCATCGACTCATTGACTCTTCAGCAATCCCTCACACTAAGCATGCTTATAGCGACAGTGGAGAGGAAAAACTCCCTTTGAACAGGAAGAAACCTCCAGCAGAACCAGGCTCAGTGTGAGCGGCCATCTGCTGAGGCCCACTGGGGTTAAAGGAGACAGAAGCAGACATAGAAAAGGGAGAATTAAACAATAAAATAGAACAAAAATAAAGCAAATAAAGAAACATGATAAAAGCAGAAAGTAAAACAAATCAAACTGTTGGACCAAAACCTTAAACTAATGATACTTCAGTTAACTGCAGTGGTGGATGAAGTACTCATCGGTAGAACTACAATAAAAGTATTGGTACTCATAGTCACATTTTACTCAACTACAAGTAAAAGTTACTCAAACATCTACTTAAAGTATTAAAGTAATCACTTTAGAAAATAGTAAGATGAATTTATCCACCTCATCATGTTTTATTTCACCTGAATGTCTTTGGATGAAACCATTTGCTGCTTTTAGGAGTTTTAAACATGTTAAACTTTATAAAGTCAGATTTATGCAAACACAATTTATGACATCATATATTTGCAGATTAAAAGATTTAAAACAGAAAAGAAGTCTGATGTTTTAAACTGCTAAAAGGCAGACATCTCTCCTTGTAAAGATGAATAAAATGATTAAAGAAAATAAAACTTCAATTGTTTAATCTGCATTCTTGTTTTAGCAAAGTGAGCAGAAATTGACCAAAGTGTCGCTTTGCGTGTTTGAAGCTGTTGTCCTGTTTTGCTGTCATGAAGTCACTGGATGCGCGGGTTTCCTGGGAATTAGGTCACGTCCCGTTAGAATCGGGGGTCGCAGGCTGACAGATGTCAGGTTTGTCAGCTTACAGCTTTTTTCCGACCCTTAAATAATTGATTCATTAATCCAGAGTTTCCTTTAATGGTGTAAATAAGTGGTTAGAGGCTGGGGGGGGGGGGGGGGGGGGGGGGGGGGCTCCATCATTCAGCCTCTGTCTGCATAATCTCATCATTTCAATCACTTATTAATCTAATAGGTTTAATCTGGGCTGAATTAAGAAGCGCTTAAAGTGATCCATCCTGGGCGTGAGAACAAACTGGGACCATAGCAGAGGTCACTGTGGGACTGGTTGCTATAGAAACACACGCTTCAATCAATAACTGTTGATTTTAGTTGTTTTAAAGATGTTTATGAACTAATAAAGACGGCTGCGGTTGAGCCGACTCTCCATTGGTTCTGAGGACAGTGACTCCATTCTGGTTAAATAGATTCTCCCAATAAGGAATAAGGAATAGTTGTATTAACCATACATGGAAACAGAGTTTATGGCCCCCAGGAACTTGGGGGCAACTGCCTAGTATTGCCTAATGGTAACCCCCCCAGTAGGCAATATCCATCTGGAAACCTTCCGTTGAAGTAATTTTGGGAAGGGGCGAAAATACTGGTTAGCTGATTGGCCTATGTTGGTGATAGACGGGCCAAATAAACCAATCAGATCAACGAAGCATATGGCGTACTAACAGAGCGACGACGAAGAGGAGCCAATTGATAGATCAAACTCTTGCCGAAACCAGTCGGGAGAAGAGCAAAAACATCTTTTCCTCTGAGAAAAGCCTCCAGAGCAGTGTTTTGCTCTTCTTTCAGTGAAGAAATACTCTGTAATTCCCATAAAACTTGCTCGATAGCCACGCTAACGCTAGTTTCATCGGCTGAAGCCGCCATGTTCTTTAGACTGAACTGTCGCGCTTCTCGTTGCGTCACACCTCAACCTGCCTCAAAGCCAACGCTGATTGGACGTTCGTTTGGTGAACGGCTCCAAGTTTTCTTTAATGGAGAGTCTCCAGACTGATCTGCGAGTGAAACCTTGAAAGCTCGCGAGATCAGGATGGTCTCACGAGGCTACAGATTCACAGTTAGGGAAGCATTTTATACACTAATCTGCCAAATCATGACATCATTACATTCTAGACGTTTGCAGATGAGGAGGCATCCATGGCTCCAGCCTTATCAACATATAATATACTTTGCCACGTACAAAATGAAGAATATAGCTGTATATAGTCGGACTGAGGAACTACTGGGGAAAACGCAGCAGGCAGGTATTATTAGGGTTTAATAGACTCACAGATCATCAGTAATAATATTAATCCTAACATTTGGTAGACTGGAGATAGGAAGCTGAGGCATTGCTTGTAAGAAAAAGGTTTAAATGTATTTAACCTCTTCAGACAGAGAGATAGAGCTGTGACTGAGGCAACCTCAGCACAAACATTTATACCTTAGTCATTCCGTAAAAGTTCAAAAATATCCACTGGACTTGGTTTCCAAGATTTGAAGACGTTTCTCCACCTCCAGGAAGCTTTCTCAATTCAAAATGTCTGACATTTATTCAGACCTAGTCCAGTGGATTTTTTTGAACTTTTACGGAATGACTATGACCTGGATGACTGAGAATCTTCATCAGCATCTATACCTTACAACATCCTAAAACACACGCTCCCCCCAGGGGAACCAACCCACCCCCTGCATAAAGAACTTTCTCACACTTGAACATCTGGAGGAAAAACAGCTTCAGGCCCCGTCCACACGAAGTCAAACCCTGGCCTAAACGCACACATTTTTCACCAAACCAGCCTCTCATCCATATGAAGCCGGCGTTTCGGGGGTCTGTAAACGATCTTTTTTTTATTAAGCCTTCAGAGTGGGAAGATTTTGAAACGCCGTTTTCGCGTTTCCATCTTTACGCTCTAACCGCATTTTTTTTCTTACACGCATGCATCATAGCGTCGCCTCTAAACACGCATGCGCGACACAGTATCACAGCAACAATGGCGCCGTACTGTGTTGAATGGTTGCTGCTCATGCTACTCACCCTGCTGTCGGGCTTACAACAGAATCTTCTTCTTCTGGAATATCTCCAGGAAGAACAGAGCAATATCGACCACATAGTTCAGCACCTGAATTTGACCACGAAAATGGACCCGCAGGGCAACCATGTATAAATATTAGTGCGCATGCCCAACATTTCGTCGCTTATTTTTGCTTTGGCACCACAGCGCCACTTACAGGCCTGGCATACATTTTGCAGCGTTTTCATGCATTCGTGTGGACGCTCACATTTATTTTATGTCTCCGTCTTTACGACAAACGTTCTGGAAAATATTAGCGTTTCGTGTTCGTTTTGACTTTGTGTGGGCGGGGCCGTTCCCTGTTAGGTTAATCTATCTTCCTCTGGTCAGATGGATCTGCTAATAACAGCCGTCCTTCCCTTCCTGCCATGAAGGAAACTGTGACTCATCATTCTTATCTCTTCGTTTAGAACAAAAATACCTCAAAATGTTTTACTCCACATTTCCTATTTGTAGAAAACATTTCTTTTTATCCATATTGTGAAGAAAATGTTCCAGATTTGTTGTGATTTTCTATTTTCCATTTGAACAGAACTTGAACGTTTCCCTCCATTGCAGAAACAATAGAGTTCCTTAAACCTTTTCAAACCTCCAGTTTTTGGCCTTTTCTGCGGCTCTCCTGGGCTCAGGAAGCCTGACCTCTCAGAGCAAAAACAATAACTTTAAAAGTCATCAGCTTGGAGCTAATCCCACGGCGGTTTAATACCAGAGTGATTAGCCATGATCCTAAACCTCCCAGCCAGCCTGGCTGCTCTCCCAGCCCTGCTTCAGCTCCCCGTCCCTGGGGGAGGCGGTCAGGCGAGGCCCCGGATTAAGGCCAGTCGCTGCTTTGGACCTCGGAGCCTGGAAAGTTAAACCCCTGGATGTTGGCCACTTCATTTCTCTAAGTGGCATCAGTTCCCTCGTTATGAACGTTAATCAATGCTGGATTTATTCAACAGGACGATTTTCTGCCAAAAGCCCAAAAACAGAGAAGATTTTCATCTTTCTTTGGATCAGGAAATGTTTTTTATTCATTCATAGCTTGTTGTTGTTTTTTATTAGTGTGAGAGAGCAGGAAGCTGCATGTTTATGGGGCGGGGGGGTCTGGGAATGTTTTCATGCGTGAGCAGATGTTCCCGTTTCTCAAGAGGGATTTATGTCAGGATGGAAGGGCACAACACGGCAGGATCCGCGCGGCAGTGAACGCGTCGTGTCAATCGACAGCCACGCGGCCTGAACGCCACATGGAGACAGAAACAGACCAGGGAGCGCCGAGCATCATCAGGTCACGGCGTTTATCCTCCACAGCTCAGCTGATCCGTCCAAAAATCAGCCAGAAATTTAATTTCATCTTTTAAACAAGGAGACGTTTCCTCTGCTGCTCTGGTCAGATTATAAACGCTTAAACACAAACGACTCAAATAACAAAATACTTATTTACTACAGTAGAAATGCTGCCTATCTGCACTTTACTGCAGTAATTATTATTTGACTTCTTTTTACTTTCTACTCCTTACATTTAAAAATAATCTCATTATTTTGTTTCATTTAAGCTCATTTCCATTCTGGCCTGTAGATATTAGAAAATAAATAAAAACATCAAAATAATTAGTTTCATCCAGATAATTAATTTCTCTGTGGTTGGACTCGGTGCTGCCCCAACTAGTTGCTCACCACAAACCAAAATAAGATGATGCAAAGTTCAATGTGACTCTGTTAGCATTAGTTATAAAACTAAGAAAAGAAAGTCTAAGGAAGTTTTCATCCAGGATTGGAGAAAATTGGAGAAAATGTTCCTTTACTAAAGTAGAGCAGTAAAACGTCTGGAATTAACATTACTTTTATTTTTATACTTTAAGTCGTTTTAAAAATGATACTTTTACACTTTTACTGCTGAAGTCTAACTTCTACTGAGATGTTTTTAAAATCTAAGGAACATTTTTGGACGATAACGTAGCGAGCGGCGGCTAACGCTAGCAACAGTAGCATCCAGTCGCTGCGCCGATGTATAAACGTTTAATCCAAGTTAGGATTTTATTTTGATTCTATTTGTAAGAAAACATCTGACTAAACTGTCTGTTTGTTCCACTTACAGATAATTTATGTAGCACAAATTTATTCTGCAGAGTTAATGGAGCTAAAGAAAGTTTTATTAAAGGAAAAGTCGTCAGCAGGAATAATCAATAGATCATTATTTATACCTAAAATTAATACATTCACAGTGATTTAATGAATTTAGCGTTAATCAGTAAAAGAATAAAAATAATTTTCATCGCGATCACTGAGTCTGGGAGCGGCCATCTTTGCCCAAATATAGTAGCCCCTCCCTCCTGCCATCTTCCAGCAGTGACGTCACGGTGCGGTAAGCCTAGCGCCATTCTCCCCGCTTTCCAAGCTAAATCAATGGGAACTACTAGACACATCTGCAATCAACAACAATTATTGAAGATTTCCAGAGGACTTCACCATTGAAATTCACCAGAGCTATAGTGAAACTGACAATGCCCACGTGCATGGCAGCTGGATGCTGGAATACATCGGGGAAAAGTGGAAAAAAGAGTTATTCCACCTTTCTGATTCCTGATCCTCCACGGACGGGTTGGTCGTTGGATCGCCAACTTGAAGAGGGAGGATTTGCCATCGAACTTCTGGCCAGAGAAAAAACCCGTAATATGTAGCCAACATTTGGAAGAAGAATGTTTTCAAGATGACTTGGATAATAGCGCGTTGTGACAAACACCAGATACAGCACTGGGACTTGATCAACAGCCGATACCGCAGCGTGACGTCACTAACCAGTAGGTGGCAGTAGTGTTCTTTGACAAACACCAGATACAGCACTGGGACTTGATCAACAACTGTGGGGTGATCAGTTTCACAGCTCTGATAAATACCAGAAATAAAAAATCTCTTTAACATCATGAAGTGGAATAAAGCAACATTTATGCCTTAAGTCTGATGAACACTTAAATCATCCATTTTTTTGTTTTCATTGTGAAACATTTTAGTAGTATGGAGGGAATTTGGTTCCATTATTTTTCAGATGTTTCCATTTTTTCCATCATGTTCTTTGCTTGCAACAATAATGGAAGAAAACTCACTCCGTATCCTTAATGAATCTGTAGGAGCAGAAAAAGATGTCCACTGAATGTGTGGAGGAGCTGCTGCCAGGCTTTAAGCCTTTCAGGCACGGAGGCGGTACCATCATGCTGTGGGGTTTTTGTTGTAACTGGCGTATCTCTGCATACGTAACACCAATGCTGGATGTTTGCTTTCCTAACAGCTGAGAGCTCGGTCTATATTTCCCCCCCAGATGTTCTCCAGATGCTGATAAGGGTCCATCAATCGACCACTGAGGCACCTGTGGCTCCAGCGCTAACCTTCCCAGCGCTAACCTAGCTGCTGGGAAGGTTAGCGCTGAAGCAAACTGCTAACATTAAACTGGCCTCATGTAAAAATCTATTGGTGGTTAATATTTCCCAGAACTCTTATCAGATCAGAATCCAGGTCTAATTGTCTGTTGTTGGGGGTATTTGTTGTTGTTTACCTTTTTCAGCATCGCCCGTCATCCCCAGTACGTTCCCAGTCTAATCCCAGTAAAGATGCAGCAAAGGAGAGGTCTGCAGCCGTCGGCCTCTCTCGCGGCTCCAACCTACGGCGGGCCGACAGCGTCCAAAGCCTGATCAGCAGGTTCTCCGGTCCGACGCCGTACTCGCTGTCCTCCTCCACTCTGAGCCTTTACTCTGGACCCAGACGGGTCATAAGGTCAGTTTCCATGGAAGCGCTGCACACTCCCAAGCCTAAGCTGAGTCTCTTCACGCCGAGCTCCAGCCGGCGTGTCGTGAGCGACAGCGCGCCGCCATCCAGGGAAGACGAGCAGAAGGCCGTTAAACCCTCCAAGATAACGGCGAGGATCGACTGTCCAGTAGAGGGCAGCGCCCAGAAGACGGCGAACAAAGCAGCGACTCTGGCAGAGTCTGGCAGAGATTCGATGGCCGACTCTGGCATGGGATCGGTAAGAGACGAGGGATCCAATCAGATCCGCTCCGATGATCCGCTTCCAATCAAGGAATCCAGACGCCCTTTCTGGCTGATGATGTCACGGCGGCGGGGCAGGCAGCTTCATCAAACTCTGATTTGCAAAATCTAAATGTGACTCTGACCCCGTCGAAGCGTTCCGATCATTCTGCTCCAAACCTCTGATCTGATTTTCCCGCCAACAATCATCGCCTCTGAAACCGTTTCACTTTCTCTTCCTGCTTCCATCAAACATTCTGACGTCTTTTATGGGATTAAATGTTTCAGACGGATCAAAGCTGTTAGAAAATCATCCCTGAATCACTTTGAAGGTCCCAAAGAATAAAGTCCTTCATCTGAAAATAGAAAACGGCTCAAACTGCTAACCCTGCAGGATGTGGAGGAGCTGCAGGGAGCCAGAGCTCGGCTGGATCTCTGCAGCTCCTCCTGAGAATCTCTTTGGTTCAAATCTTCATGTTTGCTTCAATTTTCTAAATCTTCTTCTGATCGATTCCTTTAAATTATCTAATATCTGATAAAACGCCTTTATTCCTCCAAACCTTCACCGTATTTCTCCGCCTCCCTCTGAATCCTCTCTTCTTCCTCCAGGAGTCAGAATTCGATTCAAACAAGCAGCCCGACAGCCCGTCAGAGGAGGAGCCCTCCACCCCCAGAGCCACCGTCCCCCCCAACCCAAAGTATGAGCTGCTGATGAACCACGAGCTGAAAACCAACGGCCTGAGCAGCAGGGAGGCCAACGGTCCAGGAGGCGGCGGCTCGGCCGGGGAGAGCAGCCCCAGGCTGTCCAGATGGGAGGCCGGCCGGCTGGGGACCAACAGCTTCCGGGGGTCCCTGGAGTCCCTGGCCTCGCGGGACTGGGACGCAGGTTCAGACAGGGTGAGCGAGGAAGACCACTGTCCCCGTGTGCTTGCTGAGCTCCGGCTCATTAAAGACCAGCAGATGCTGGGTGGTCACTGCAGCGGCTGGTGAACGGCGCCATCTGCTGGGAGAAAAACGCTCTGCTTCTCCGTTTAAAGATAGAACTTAAATCCTTTGGTTCCTGAAATAGTAAATATTTAACTTTAAAATGAACCAACAGGAGCCCGAATTATTCAGACTGAGATTTAAGAGAAAAGAGAAAATAAACTTCAGACAAACGGAATGAATTCATCTGGAAATGAAGGATTGATAAAAATGAATTTTTATTTTATTTATGATTTTATTACTAGTAGGAAATTTGATTTATTAGTAAAAGACAAGATGTTTGTGTCAGTAGCGGATTAAACCATTTAAATCACAATAAAGAACTCAAAATAAACTAATTCAAAACAGTTAGAAAATGTTTCTAAGGATACCTCAATGTTTACATTTTAGTTGAATCAATAGTTTTGCAAAAAAGTATTTTTCAAATTAGTTTTTTAGAAAAACAATTAGTTTGTTAAATAAATATCTAGCTCCAAATTAAATATTTATTTAACAAACTAAATATTTAGCTAGCACTAAGCTAGCTAAATATTTATTTTGGAGATAAATATTTAGTTTCCAAATTAAATATTTATTTAACAAACTAAATATTTAGCTAGCACTAAGCTACCAAAATATTTCTTTTGGAGCTAAATATTTATTTAAAAAAACTAAATATTTAATTTGCTAACTAAATATTTAGCTAGCACTAAGCTAGCTAAATATTTAATTTGTAAACTAAATATTGAATTTGTAAACTAAATATTTAGTTTACAAATTCAATATTTAGTTTTTTTAAATAAATATTTAGCTAGCACTAAGCTAGCTAAATGTTTATTTTGGAGCTAAATATTTAGTTTACAAATTAAATATTTAGTTTTTTTAAATAAATATTTAGCTAGCACTAAGCTAGCAAAATATTTATTTTGGAGCTAAATATTTATTTAAAAAAATTAAATATTTGCAAACTAAATATTTAGTTTTTTTAAATAAATATTTAGCTAGCACTATGCTAGCTAAATATTTATTTTGGAGCTAAATATTTAGTTTACAAATTAAATATTTAGTTTTTTTAAATAAATAATTAGCTAGCACTAAATTAGCAAAATATTTATTTTGGAGCTAAATATTTATTTAAAAAAACTAAATATTTAATTTGCAAACTAAATAGTTTACAAATTAAATATTTAGTTTTTTTAAATAAATATTTAGCTAGCACTAAGCTAGCTAAATATTTATTTTGGAGCTAAATATTTATTTAAAAAAACTTAATATTTAATTTGCAAACTAAATATTTAGTTTACAAATTAAATATTTAGTTTTTTTTTAATAAATATTTAGCTAGCACTAAGCTAACAAAATACTTATTTTGGAGCTAAATATTTATTTAAAAAAAATTAAATATTAAATTTGCAAACTAAATATTTAGTTTACAAATTAAATATTTAGTTTTTTTAAATAAATATTTAGCTAGCACTAAGCTAGCAAAAATATTTATTTTGGAGCTAAATATTTATTTAAAAAAACTAAATATTTAATTTGCAAACTAAATATTTAGCCCTAAATTAAATATTTATTTAACAAAGTAAAATTTGTATAAATGAATAAATGACTTAGTGAAAAAATTAAATTGGAAGGAAAATAAGCCCCTTATTTTAAAACACGCTAAATAACCTTAAAGATTGCTCCTAATTTTTTACAAACGGCGCCCCATAGAGTTCAGGTCTAAATGTAATAAAAATGTTTTCTATGTTTAACATTTCTATAAATAAGCTTCAGAGTTGGGGCAGCTCCTGACGGGCCTGGTACCTCCTCAGGATCCGACCCGTTTGGTACCGAAGCTTCAAGCAGGATGACCATAATGTCATTTTTCCTTTTCCAGTTAATGAACAGCGCCGCCTGCTGGAAGAAACACAGACTGAAGGTTTTTCTTTGTCCGCCGGCTGTCTCACCGTTTCCAATCAGAGCACAGCGCCTCGCTTCAATCCATCCTTTTAATTGATTAATCATGTCTGATTCAGCTGATGGAGCTCATGGCCGCCGTGCTGCTTGATCCCAGATCCACGCCAAACCTCACGGTTATTGCTCTGTTTCAGGTGGGCGCCATCGACAGCCCCCCCAGGGTGTTCAACAGTCCCTACTCCAACACCCTCTCCATGGATTTTCACCCCCCGTTCCGGGCGTCTGAGTTCAAGGTTAGCAGCTCTTCCTGTTTCCCTATAAGAATGTGGCGTTTTTGGACGGATGCTGATGGATGCTTTCCTCCGGCGGCAGGGCGGACTCTCTCCTGCCACCTCAGAGCACAACCTCTACAGCTTCAACAGTCGCAGCACCAGTCCCATCGGCATCTCCGGCTCCATGACGACCACCTCCAGGACCCGATTCTCCACCTACGACACACTGAGGAGGAGGCCTGACATGAACCCCGCCCTCACACATAAAGTACGGTTCTCTAAGCCACGCCCCTTACTTCAGTTCCTTTACTTTATCAAACCCAAAACCAGGCCTTAGAACGAGCAGCTTGAAGGTTCTGCTGCAGGTCGAAGATTCTGCTGCAGGTAGAAGGTTCTGCTGCAGCTTGAAGGTTCTGCTGCAGGTCGAAGGTTCTGCTGCAGGTAGAAGGTTCTGCTGCAGCTTGAAGGTTCTGCTGCAGGTCGAAGGTTCTGCTGCAGGTCGAAGGTTCTGCTGCAGGTCGAAGGTTCTGCTGCAGGTCGAAGGTTCTGCTGCAGGTAGAAGGTTCTGCTGCAGGTAGAAGGTTCTGCTGCAGGTAGAAGGTTCTGCTGCAGGTCGAATGTTCTGCTGCAGGTAGAAGGTTCTGCTGCAGGTCGAAGGTTCTGCTGCAGCTTGAAGGTTCTGCTGCAGGTCAAAGGTTCTGCTGCAGGTAGAGGGTTCTGGTGCAGGTAGAAGGTTCTGCTGCAGGTAGAAGGTTCTGCTGCAGGTCGAATGTTCTGCTGCAGGTAGAAGGTTCTGCTGCAGGTAGAAGGTTCTGCTGCAGGTCGAATGTTCTGCTGCAGGTAGAAGGTTCTGCTGCAGGTAGAAGGTTCTGCTGCAGGTCGAATGTTCTGCTGCAGGTAGAAGGTTCTGCTGCAGGTCGAATGTTCTGCTGCAGGTAGAAGGTTCTGCTGCAGGTCGAAGGTTCTGCTGCAGCTTGAAGGTTCTGCTGCAGGTCAAAGGTTCTGCTGCAGGTAGAGGGTTCTGGTGCAGGTAGAAGGTTCTGCTGCAGGTAGAAGGTTCTGCTGCAGCTTGAAGGTTCTGGTCTGGCCCCATTCAGGTCTGATGGTGCAGCATCTTCTAAGTGTTTGTTCTCCACCTGCAGGTGGCGCCGGTTCACTACAGCATGCGGTCCTCTACGCTGGGAGCTCCAAACAGGAAGGACTTCATAGAAGAACTGACCAAGCAGCTGGACGCCTGTCAGAAGGTAAACCCACTCCTCTGGAAACGGGCCGTTTAGGAGAATCCAAGGAGTTTAGATTCACTAACAGGAAGTTCATCCTGGATCCTGGGATCCATTAGACACAGGAAATAATCTGGAGTGGAGTTCTGTCAGACCAGCATACCCCATCAGACCAGCATACCCCATCAGACCAGCATACCCATAGTCAACATGCGTGTGCAAAACGTCAGATTTGCGTTTATCCCTTTAGTTTTGTTAGAAAAATAGACTTTAAACGACCTAATGGACGTCAATCCCTTTAGTCACATACAAAAAAAACACAATTTAATGTCAGATCGACATACGCTTAAAAAACACCAAAAGGTTAGTAAGTAAATCATTCTTTTGTATGTGACTAAAGGAATAAACTAAAGGGATAAATGGGTGTTAACTCTGGGTATGCTGGTCTGACAGGGTATGCTGGTCTGACTGGGTATGCTGGTCTGACAGGTATGCTGGTCTGACAGGTATGCTGGTCTGACACCGGACTCTGGATCCATTCAAGGTTCTGTTCTAGAACTGATCCACTGAGGGATTACCTCTATTGCAAATACCAGAGAGGCTCTGACTATGAAGGAACAATGGCGCCTTCTAGTGGACAGCAGCAGCGCTACACTGACATTATTCCTTCTAATGGAGGACATTTTAATCCAATAAACCATTAATCCAGAATTTCATGTAGAACAATTAAAATGTTTGCATCCAGTTGATTCTCAAAACTGCTATATTGGTACCATAGTTATTCCTTGCATAACGTCATTATCTCTTTATCTGGATTTATAGTTATACATAAGCATATATATATATATATATATATATATATATATATATATATTAGTGCTGTCAATCGATTAAATTTTTTAATCGCGATTAATAGCATCAATGCCTGAGTTAACTCGCGATTAATCGCATTTTAATCGCACATTTTTTTCCTGATTGAAAATCATTTAAATACTCTCGATGACATACAAAGAAATACATACAGGCTAGGTTTGTGCCAATGTTCTTTTTTAAAAATGAAAACGGGTCACAGATACTGATTTATGCCATAGAAACATATGGCAAGAAGATGGGGAGGCATGTAGCAAAAAATAACAAATATGTAGGCAAAAAAAAGGCCCTGAAAACAGGCTGATGTAAAAGACAGTCTTTACAGTTAATACAGTCTTTTGAACAAAGACAAGCATTTTACCCTACTGCTATAAAATGTAGTAGAGTTAACATTAGATGTCAATTAACCAAGATAATAATGAACAATTTTCAATCAATACATCAAAATCAATAGACCGACATCACTAGATGGAGGTAGTCTAGAAAGTTACTTTTCAGCCTCTTAACAAAAATGAGAACACACACGTACACACACACACACACACACACACACACACACACACAGACACACACACACACACACGATACCGACCTGTTGCGTACACAGACAACAAGAGTGCCGTAGCAGATTCCATTTCACCTCAGTAATCTGTTTTCTCAGCGTATTTCAGGTTGCTACTAGTTACCAGACACTCAATTTGTTTGTTGGTGGTGGGGCTTAAAGAAAAGGCACTAGCGTCATCCAGTGTATGAGCGTCTTTTTCCCTTGAGGAGCTCCGCTCTTGAAGCCTGTGAGAAATGCATAGAGTGGGGGAAAATAGCCCCGCCTTCCCGCAGGCTGCAGCGGGATGTACTTGGAAAATTGTACCATAAAACCACATAGCGTTAATCTCACGTTAAAAAAATTATCGCCGTTAAAATGGCCTCGCGTTAACGCGTTAATAACGCGATAATTTTGACAGCACTAATATATATATATATATATATATATATATATATATATATATATATATATATATATATATATATATATATATGCTTTGACCCCTGAGCAGCAGGAACCGAGGGGTTAATTATCAGAAATAAAGTTAAAATTTTGTTCTTTTCTTTTTCTGACTAATGCAGATTTTATAGATCTGTGTTTAATGCAGAATTCATAGTAGATCAGGAATGTCTCTGGGATGGAAACCTTGGATGTCTAAAATTATTCCCTTATTGGACATTTTGTGAGACATTTTTTTATAAAGTAGGGCATTAATTCATAAAAGTTCATTTGAATTCTATAAATCAAAGTTTTCTGCCCAGCAGCAGTGATGATCTGCACGGCAGCATTCTATACCCAGCTATTGTAGCATCTAGGATAGAGCTGTCAGTCTGGGAAAGAATCTGGTTGGTATTACAAATTGTAAATCTTCTCTTTTCTTTGAAACCTAAAACAGATTAAAACTAATAATAGTTTTATATTTGGTGTTGAAGACTAAGCCTAAATCTCAGAAACACTGGATCTGACTGCAGAGAATCACTCCAGGATGATTGAAGATGGCTTCAAGGTAACGTCGATGTTTTCTGTTTCCTTCAGCGGAACAACTTCCTGGAGGCGGAGAGCGTGGAGATGGAGAAAGAGAGGGAGCAGATCAGGTCAGACTGGAAGCATTTTCATCAAAGAAGTTTTTATCTTTGCTCCTAATCCTTCCTGTTAGTGGAAGTCCGTGTCGGTGGATCTAGGATGAAGTTCTTGGCTAAATGTTTCCAGGCTGCTAGACGCTCCTCTATATACGACGACCCTGCAGCCGTAGTTTGGGAATCTTTCAGGACAGTTTAAGTTATTTATTAAAGGATTAGTTTAAAAAACTAAACTTCCAGGTGTTTGAGGCGACAGTGAAGCAAAACCAATCCAATAAACAGACACTTCTAATTCCAGCGGTTCCTGAATGCAGCAGCTGCCTAAACTCATCATCATCCTCATGTCTTTTTTTTTTATTAATCTTTTTTGTTTCAGTTTCCAAACAGTATTTATTGAAATGTTTTCTATATGAAAATGTTTTTTTTTTCGTTGTTGAAGCGACTTTACGGCTTTAATTCAGCTCCATGTGAAGCAAACATCTCATTGCTCTGCAGGTTCGACATGCGCGCCCTGCTGGTGAACAACGAGGACCTGCTGAGGACCAACGCCCAGCTGAACAACGAGATGAAGAGGATCCGGGAGCAGATGATGGAGATGGAGAAGGAGAGCCAGGCCGTGAAGGAGCAGTACATCCAGATGGAGGTGAGGAGTCAGACAGCGGGGGAGCGAGGAGCAGGCGGGTTCCAGTCTGATCAACGTTTCCTCCTTTTTTTTGCAGATGGAGGTGAGACAAGCTCGAGAAATGATGGTGGAGGCCAACAATCAGGAGTACGCCTTCAACTTCCTGCAGCAGTCCCTGAAGAACAAGATCCAGGATGCTGAGGTAGGTCTCTAGGTCACACCAAAATCATTCACAGCTCTTGGCAGCTGCTCCTGGCTGCCTCCTGGCTGCTTCCTGCCTGCCTTCTGGCTGCCTCCTGGCTACTTCCTGGCTGCTTCCTGGCTGCTTCCTGGCTACTTCCTGGCTGCTTCCTGGCTACTTCCTGGCTGCTTCCTGGCTGCTTCCTGGCTGCCTCCTGGCTGCTTCCTGGCTGCCTTCTGGCTACTTCCTGGCTACTTCCTGGCTGCTTCCTGGCTACTTCCTGGCTACTTCCTGGCTGCTTCCTGGCTGCTTCCTGGCTGCCTTCTGGCTGCCTCCTGGCTGCCTCCTGGCTGCTTCCTGGCTGCTTCCTGGCTACTTCCTGGCTGCTTCCTGGCTGCTTCCTGGCTGCCTCCTGGCTGCCTCTTGGCTACTTCCGGGCTGCTTCCTGGCTGCCTCCTGGCTGCCTCCTGGCTGCCTCCTGGCTGCTTCCTGGCTGCTTCCTGGCTGCTTCCTGGCTGCTTCCTGGCTGCCTCCTGGCTACTTCCGGGCTGCTTCCTGGCTGCCTCCTGGCTGCTTCCTGGCTGCCTCCTGGCTGCCTCCTGGCTACTTCCGGGCTGCTTCCTGGCTGCCTCCTGGCTGCTTCCTGGCTGCCCCCTGGCTACTTCCTGGCTGCCTCCTGGCTGCTTCCTGGCTGCCTGCTGGCTGCTTCCTGGCTGCCTTCTGGCTGCCTCCTGGCTACTTCCTGGCTACTTCCTGGCTGCTTCCTGGCTACTTCCTGGCTGCTTCCTGGCTGCCTCCTGGCTGCCTCCTGGCTACTTCCTGGCTGCTTCCTGGCTACTTCCTGGCTACTTCCTGGCTACTTCCTGGCTGGTTCCTGGCTGGTTCCTGGCTGCTTCCTGGCTGCTTCCTGGCTGCTTCCTGGCTGCTTCCTGGCTACTTCCTGGCTGCTTCCTGGCTACTTCCTGGCTGCTTCCTGGCTGCTTCCTGGCTGCCTCCTGGCTGCCTCCTGGCTACCTCCCGGCTGCCTCCTGGCTGCCTTCTGGCTGCCTCCTGGCTACTTCCTGGCTGCCTCCTGGCTGCCCCCTGGCTACTTCCTGGCTGCCTCCTGGCTGCTTCCTGGCTGCCTTCTGGCTGCCTCCTGGCTACTTCCTGGCTACTTCCTGGCTACTTCCTGGCTACTTCCTGGCTACTTCCTGGCTGGTTCCTGGCTGCTTCCTGGCTGCTTCCTGGCTGCTTCCTGGCTGCTTCCTGGCTACTTCCTGGCTGCTTCCTGGCTACTTCCTGGCTGCTTCCTGGCTGCTTCCTGGCTACTTCCTGGCTGCTTCCTGGCTACTTCCTGGCTACTTCCTGGCTACTTCCTGGCTGCCTTCTGGCTGCCTCCTGGCTACTTCCTGGCTACTTCCTGGCTACTTCCTGGCTGCTTCCTGGCTACTTCCTGGCTGCTTCCTGGCTGCCTCCTGGCTACTTCCTGGCTGCTTCCTGGCTACTTCCTGGCTACTTCCTGGCTACTTCCTGGCTGGTTCCTGGCTGCTTCCTGGCTGCTTCCTGGCTGCTTCCTGGCTGCTTCCTGGCTACTTCCTGGCTGCTTCCTGGCTACTTCCTGGCTGCTTCCTGGCTGCTTCCTGGCTGCCTCCTGGCTGCCTCCTGGCTACCTCCCGGCTGCCTCCTGGCTGCCTTCTGGCTGCCTCCTGGCTACTTCCTGGCTGCCTCCTGGCTGCCCCCTGGCTACTTCCTGGCTGCCTCCTGGCTGCTTCCTGGCTGCCTTCTGGCTGCCTCCTGGCTACTTCCTGGCTGATTCCTGGCTGCCTCCTGGCTACTCCCTGGCTAGAGGAGAAATGGCTCCATTCGTCTTAGATCCCAGCTGGCGGTCATCTATCAGCTGGACGTTAAGCTTCCATTGAAGCGTCCGGCGGATGCGTCTGAGGATCAGAGAATGTGACGCTGCTTGTTTTCAGGAAAAGGAAGCAGAAGGTTGATGTTTTCCTCTGATGTTTCCTGCAGGAGAACATGGAGAAGCAGAACCAGCACGCCAAGGGTCTGGCTGAGAAGCTGTGGCTGGCAGAGAGGCAGATCGAGGAGATGGAGGTGGACAAAGAAACCCGAGACAAGAGGACAGCTGATCTCAACAGCACCATCCTCAGGCTGGAGGAGGAGGTACAGGAGCGTTCTCAGGGTGCAGCTCCGGGTCCTGCAGGACAGCAGCTGATCTTCTGGATGTTTTTAGCTCGGCGAGGCGCTGCAGATCTCCACCCAGAGCTCGGCAGAACTGAACCTGCAGCACAAGCTGCGTGAGGACGCCCAGAACCGAGTGGATGAGCTGGAGGAGCTGATTCTGGAGAAGGACCAGGAGATCCAGAGGCTGGAGCTAACAGTCAGCAAACTGCAGGGAGAGGTCAGTGGAGGTCATAGCAGGGGGGGGGGGCGCGGCCGTCCCGCCGGAGCTTCAGGTTCTCCGTGGGTTTCTGTCTGGGTCCAGGTCTCTGGAAAGCTGATCGATAAGGAGCGCAGCCTGGAGGACGAGATCCAGCTGAGGGAGCGACTGCAGCTGCAGGTCCGGCAGGCGGAGAGGACGGTGGACGACCTGACCCTGGAGCTGCAGGCCACCAACCACACCAAGGACGACCTGACCAAGCAGCTGAAAACCGCTCAGGTACCGGAAGACTAACAATCTTTAAACATTATTTGAGTTAATCTCCCATTTTAAGAACATTTCCTTTAAAAAGTTTGTTTTTATCCCTGAATGAAAGCCTGACTGCGTGAAGGAGCCTCCAGTTGATCAGAATGTGAACCATCAGTTTGGCTTAATGAGGCATTAATGAGGCTAATCCTGTTTAACGATCAGCTGCTTTACCCTGAAAACACCCCTTCCTGTAACTTCTAGAATAAACTGAAGCAGTTTGTTTTTAACCACTAACAGGAGAAGCTGATCGACCTGGAGAGCGAACTGGAGGAGCTGCAGGACAGCGAGCGGCGGTGGGCCGCCAAGCAGAAGAAGGCCATCGAGCAGGTAGGAGATGTTCGCCGAGGAGAAGAACCATCTGGACCAGAACCGGGCCTTTAACCTGTCCGCCTCCGCTTTCAGACCGAGCAGCTGCAGCTTAAGCTGATTCAGGAGAAAGATCTGAGCGACCAGCTGGAGATGGAGAAGACTTTCATGGAGAGACAGGTAACCCTCCCAGAGGCGTCGGCAGTGTTCGCCGTCCCCGCTGGCATGATGGAAGCTGCATTAATGTCTGGATCTGTCCGTGCAGATCAGAGACCTTCGCCTGCAGGTGGAGGACCTGGAGAGCTCCAGGGTCCAGGAGGACGTGGTCTCCCGAGCCGAGACCCGGTCCAAGGAGCTGGAGAGCGCTCTGAGAGCGGAGGAGAGGTGAGCCCGATTCCAGACAGACACGCGGAGTTTGAGACGCCCTGCAGAGCGTCATGGCTGCTTCCATGTTTCTGCAGGAACAAAGCAAATCTGAGCAACACCATCAGTAAACTGGAGAGGAAGATCAACGAGCTGAACGACCAGATGGAGGAGGAGCAGCGGATCGCCACCGAGCAGAAGGAGCTGGTAAGACGCTGCTGCAGGGTTCCTCCACTGGGGGCAGCAGAGCGCTGAACCCCTCTGGTTTCTAGATGAACCGCTTCCTGGTTCTTCCACACGCTTTTTAAATCAGTCACGCTTTAAAACGAAAAGAAATGGCAGAACTGACCCAGCTGGTTCTCCTGGTCCTGCAGATGAACCAGAGGATCCGGACCCTGAAGCGGCAGCTCAACGAGGTGGAGGAGGAGGCCACCAGGAAGGAGGCGCAGTTCCGCCACCTGCAGAGGGAGCTGACCGAGGAGAGGGAGACGACCGGCCGCCTGCAGAGGCAGCTGATGGACCAGCACCTCCAGAGCAAGTAAGGCGGAACAGCATGGCCAGTTCTAGATGGGGGCCAACGGGGGCCAGGGCCCCTGTAGATCCTGTCCTGGTCCCCGTTTCTACCGAAGACATAATACTCAAAGAAATTCTAACGATGATCTGCGCTGGAACACGGTTACTGATAGCTCCTTTGGATCTATTTCATTTTTTTCTTGAAAATATTCAGTTTTACTAATTATTTTGTTAAAACAGGTGATAGCTTCAGTGCTAATGAGGTAGGATGCTAGTTCTATTTCATCCCTACTGACCGCCAGAGGTGGTGCTTCAAGCACTGAATGATCATTCATGCGCATGCGCAGGTCGAGTATTAATGACAACAAAGTCAGCTGTGACCTGCCGGGGACCCACGTGACTCTATATAGTCACGTGGCACCCGGCAATCAATCCCTTTTGTTCTTCTCGCGCGCAGGTGTGTTGAGTACAGGAGTGTGGTCGTGTGAAGCTGCTTGCTTCTGTGTATACCACTAGTTTCCTGGCTGCTTGTTGCTGGTAGCCCCGTGACCGGGTTTGGTCGGAGCTGCGGGTAAGTCTCGCCCTCCAGGGGCTGCACAAGCTGCTTTCACCTTACCAGATCTGCGGTGACTGGTAAATTTTCGTTCTTTTCTCAGCAGTAGTTTACTGTTCGCTTTGATTTGCCACGTTAATTTTGTGGCTCTTTTGACTCACGGTAGCGTTTCTGCTCGCGCTGAGTTGTTTTCAGTTTGTTTACCTAAGCCCACCAGTAGCGTTTCTGCTCGCGTTGGGTTCTTCTATAGTTTGTTTATCTACACTCACCAGTGGCGTTTCTGCTCGCGCTGAGTTGTTTTCAGTTTGTTTGCCTAAGCCCACCAGTAGCGTTTCCGCTCGCGTTGGGTTCTTCTATAGTTTGTTTGCCTAAACTCACCAGTGGCGTCTCTGCTCGTGCTGAGTTCATCTTTAGTTAATAGTCGAGTCGCCAGTAGCGTTTCCTGCTCGTGTTGACTTGTCCTTGGTAGCGGGCTGATCACGCCTTTCAGCAGTATGATGCTGGATAGTTTATGTTGCTCGACCTGTCTGGCTCCACTTCAGCCCGATGACGGGCATGACTTGTGTCCCTCCTGCCTCGGTGTGGAACATCTCCGGGAGGCGCTGTCAGATGACGCTTGCCCCAACTGTCGCGTCATGCCCCGGTCGGTCAGACTGGATCGGTTGGCTGCACTGGAGCAGCCTACCGACTGGGCGGGCGCTTCGCCGCGTGCTCGTTTGCCGATGGAGAAAGCGGTGTGCAAACGATCTACCGTGGCTGCACCTTCGGTACCGACAAAGCGTGCTAGACGGACCGATGCAAGGAGGTTGTCCACGAGAGTGGATCATCTCACTACTGAGCTGGCCCAAATGAAAGCCCTCCTCCAGTCCTTTCAGACTGCTGGTGATCGTGGCACGGCTCTCCCTACCGAGCAGGATGAAACGTCAGTCAATGACGACGATGCTGTTTCTGTGGCGGCCTCTGGCACCCATTTCTGTGAGGACCTTCCGGAGCTGGGCTCCGGGGCCTCTGGGTCGGACTCCATTGCCTCCCAGGAGGATACGGGGGAGTCTGTGACATCCGCTATTCGAACGGCTCTTGCCCGTTTACAAATTAGTGTTCCTCAGGCCCAGCCTGCGGCTTCCAGCGCCTTCTTTAGGCGCAGTAGGTCAGAGACTGCCTTTGTGGTTCCTCCCTTGGCGGAGTATGTGCGGGAACTGCATGCTTGCTGGTCAGACACCAAGGCGTTTTCACGTCTGACGACGGATGGCAGGGTCCTGGCAGCTATGCAGGAGGCACCCAAGGTTGGCTTAGGGCAGATGCCAGCGGTGGAACCGGGCATTGCCTCTCTTATAATCCCGCCTGATGAGGCCTTGCGGCCCAATGCCCGTTGTCCGCGTCCTCAGTGCCGTATTACCGACGACCTTCTCTGCAAGGCCTATGACTCTGGGGCCCGCATGGACCGGATTGGGAACTCTCTCTCCCATCTTATGCTGGCCCTGTCTTCCTCCTTGGAATCTGTTCCGCTGGATCATGCCACGCAAGGCCTGGTTGATGCATCTCTGCAGGCCTTTGCTCTTATGACGAGGGAACTTGGACGCACACTCTCCACACTGGTTCATGCTCGCCGGCAGGTCTGGTTGGCGCAGTCACCACTAACTGAGCCTTGCAGGAGGACCCTCCGGGCCCTGCCTGTGGTCCCGGGGGAGCTTTTTGGTTCTGCGGCACTGGACGCCTTGGACCGTACGGCTCAGGCCTCTAGAACGAGGCAACAGCTGGCAGGGCTTCACAGACGTGATCGCCAGCCGGTAAGCACCTGGGCAGCTGCGGGTCCTTCACGGAGGTCCTCAGTGCCTTCTCCTTCTCCCACTGAGCCCCAGGGTCTGTTACCAGGTCAGAGATCGGTCCAGAGACCTGCTCTAGATCGGAGGAACAGAGCTCGAGACCAGGCTGGGACAAGGTCCTTTCATCCCTTTCGAGCCGCGCAGTCTGGCCGGCGTCCTCCCGGGCCTTCGAAGGGCCGGGGGACACGCAGATGATGCCTTAGGGCCGGCGGTCGGTTATTTTTCCCCGGAACAGCTCAGCTTCTGGGCTGCCCACACCCCGCCCACACCCCGGACTTGTGGGTGTTGTCCACCCTGTCCCGGGGGTACCGTCTTCAATTCCGCCGCCGGCCACCTATCCCTGGCCCGGTCAGGATGACTGTGATCCACGACCCGGTGAAGGCACAGGCACTGAACCAAGAAATCTGCACCTTGCTGGCCAAGGGTGCTATAGTGCCTGTGGACCCCCTGCTGGATCCAGGAGGCTTTTATTCCACGTATTTTCTGGTTCCGAAGAAGACCGGGGGCCTGCGTCCAGTCTTGGACCTCAGAGGCCTGAATGTGTACTTGAAGGCCATGCCCTTTCATATGCTGACCACCAAGGAAGTGTTGCAGGCGATTTCCCCGGGCGATTGGTTAACTTCCATAGATCTCAGGGATGCTTATTTTCACGTTCCGATCGCTCCGCCCCATTGGCGGTTTCTTCGTTTTGCTTTTCAAGGGAGACATTTCCAGTTCAGGGTCCTCCCGTTCGGACTTTCACTGTCCCCCAGGGTGTTCACCCGATGTGTTGCAGCGGCCCTCTCTCCTCTGCAGGCACAGGGATTGAGGATCCTCCCATATCTGGACGACTGGCTCATTTGTGCTGCGACGTGGGACCAGGCGGTTCGAGATACTCGGTTAGTGCTCCATCATGTGGGATGCTTGGGCTTGCAGGTGAACATGGAGAAAAGCAGTCTGACTCCCTCACAGGAGACTGTCTTCCTGGGCATTGCCATGGATTCCATCTCAATGACTGCTTGCCCGTCCCCCCAGCGGGTGGACAGTATATTGAGCGTGCTCCCGGAATTCAGGCGCGGCATGGCGCTGCTTCTTGTGCGGTATCTTCGACTCTTGGGCATGCTTACAGCTGCGTCCGCCGTAGTGCCCTTGGGGCTGCTGTCATTGCGGCCCCTCCAGATGTGGTTGAACAGCTTGAATCTGGATCCCACACGGAACACTCATCGTCTCCGAAGACTTCGGGTGGGGCCTTAGTGTCTTCAGTCTCTGTCCCAATGGAGGGTGAGGTTGTTTATGACCACAGGGGTCCCGCTTGGTTCCCTCCCGTGTCGTCGGGAAGTTGTGTTTACAGATGCATCCTCCACGGGCTGGGGTGCAACCTGGCGGGGTCAAATGGCACAGGGGACATGGTCCCAGCGGCAGGGCAGGGAACACATCAATGTCCTGGAGTTACAGGCTGTACTTCTGGCTCTTCAGAGCTTTCTTCCAGGCTTGCGGGGGAAGCACGTGCTTGTGAGGTCAGACAACACCACAGTGGTCTTTCACATCAACCACCAGGGGGGAACGAGGTCAAGGAAACTGTTGTGCTTGACTCGACGGCTTCTGACCTGGGCAGCTCCACGCATAGCCAGCCTCAGAGCAGCCTACATCCCAGGGCCGGAGAACGTGCCAGCAGATTTTCTATCCCGTCAGAAGCCGCTTCCAGGGGAGTGGAAGCTTCACCAAGAGGTGGTGGAGTGCATCTGGAAGGTCTTTGGCAGGGCGGACGTGGACCTCTTTGCCTCAAGGGACGCATTTCACTGTCCCCTTTGGTTCTCGTTGGACAACAGCAGTCCTCTGGGCCACGATGCTCTGGCACACGACTGGCCCCGGACCCTCCTTTATGCCTTTCCGCCATTCAGCCTACTTTTTCAGACTCTCCTCAGGGTACGTCAGGAGGGGCACAGGGTCCTGCTGGTGGCCCCCTACTGGCCAGCGAGGACTTGGTTTCCTCTACTGTGCGAGCTCAGCTCCGGCTCGCCAATGCGTCTCCCCTCCAGGAGAGATCTTCTTTCCCAGATGGGGGGTCAGATCTTGCACCCCGAACCGGACCGGCTCCAGCTCTGGATTGGGCCCCTGCAAGGCCGGGGTCCACCTTCTCAAGATACACTGGGTCCATAGGGCATACAATGGCTAATGCATGGGCGCCGTCCACGCGAGCTGTCTATGCTTACAAGTGGACGGTCTTTGCGACCTGGTGCCATGATAGAGGGCAGGACCCGGTGCAGTGTTCAGTTTCTGACATACTGACCTTCCTGCAGGCATTGCTGGATCAAGGACGGTCTCCATCTACCTTAAAGGTGTATGTGGCTGCCATTTCCTGTTGGCATGTTGGGCTGAATGGTTGTTCTGTGGGCCGAGACAAGGATGTTGTACTGTTTTTAAGAGGTGCTCGGCGTTTGCACCCACCCAACCGCCCTGTGGCACCGGCGTGGGACCTTTCTCTTGTGCTTGAGGCTCTTCGGTCCCTCCCATTTGAGCCCCTGGCGTCGGCGGACCTCAAATGGCTCTCACTGAAGACTGCGTTCCTTTTAGCTATGGTTTCTGCAAAACGTGTAGGGGAGTTACAGGCTCTCTCGATAGCCGAACCCTGCTGCCGGTGGAATCCTGATGGCTCAGGCGTTACACTGTGGGCTGACGTAGCATTTATTCCTAAGGTATCACTGCCAGCAGGCAGCACCCAGCCTCTCCATCTTGCCCGGTTTGACTCCGGAAGTCCCTCTGAACCACTGTGTCCTGTTCGTGCCCTTGAGACATACATCAATGCCACGGCATCCTTCCGGAAGACAAATAGCCTTTTTGTTTGCTACGCTGGCTCACGGAAGGGTCAGGCACTTTCTAAGCAGCGACTTGCACACTGGGTTGTGGATTTGATCTCCAAGGCTTATGCCTTGCAGGACCGGCCACTGCCGGCGGGAGTGAAATGCCACTCTACAAGGGGCATGTCGACATCGTTTGCTGCTATGACTGGGGTGCCATTGGATGTTATATGCCGTGCGGCCTCCTGGAAATCACCTAGTACCTTTACTCGGTTCTACAGGGTGAATGTGGCTGCGCCCCATCCGCTTCAGGGAATCCTCGAGCAGCATGCCTCTACATCACATTAGGTGGGTGGTGTAGTCGTTGTTCCTTGAATGTTGCTGATTCCTCGTGACCTTGTTGATATGAGTCATCCAGTGCTTGAAGCACCACCTCTGGCGGTCAGTAGGGATGAAATAGAACGAAAGTTACTACCGTAACTACGGTTCTATGAATCCCGGATGACCGCCAGAGTGCTTGGTCCCTCGGAATCTCTGCATTCGCGAGAAGATTGAGGGATTGATTGCCGGGTGCCACGTGACTATATATAGTCACGTGGGTCCCCGGCAGGTCACAGCTGACTTTGTTGTCATTAATACTCGACCTGCGCATGCGCATGAATGATCATTCAGTGCTTGAAGCACCACCTCTGGCGGTCATCCGGGATTCATAGAACCGTAGTTACGGTAGTAATTTTCGTTTTCATCTGCTAAATGTTTTTTCAAAACAAATAAAAACAAATATATTAATTTTTACTGCTGAATTTATCAGTTTTTTTTGTTTTGTTTTTTTAGTTCTCATTCTGATTTCACATGTAGAGACATAGACAGGTATGGGGCATTGCAGGCTAACAAAGAAGCCAAACGACCCCCATTCCAAAGGGGTCGACCCGTTCATCCGTTTCTATTTGCATGTTTTCTAAACTAAAACCAGGCTTTGTTGGGCTGCTGGATAAAACCTGGAACTAAACGCTATTTCTGACATTTTGGATTGAAAAATCTTCCTGGATGGAAGAGAAACGTCTTCAGACTTTTTTGAAATAACCTGGATGACTGAGAATCTTCAGCAGCGTATCTCAGCATGCTGCCATCTTTATCTCTAGGAAGCCTCTCTGTGGGATGAAGGACTTTAGATATTTAAACTCCAATCGACTGGATGTAGCCACTGGTTTCCTCCCTGTCTGACTCCATCATTATTACACTGTTAAAACAAAACGCAGTTTCTAAGATGTCTGTTTTGTGGTTTAAACATGATAAAAACAGGAAAATTAGAATATATGTTGGTTTTTTTCAGCTTCAGACTGAGAAATGTGAAATGAATGAAGCTTTCTGTGTTTCTACCAGACGTAAGGAGAACCTGAGCATCCGGCAGACCCTGGACAACCTGCGGCTGGATCTGAGTGCGGACGAAGACGAGGAGGAAGAGCTGCCAGCGAACGATCCGCCAAGCAGCGTGACTAACGTCTGATGGTTCTCAGGAGGATTGGAGTTTAGCAGGAGCTCTACAGCAGAGCCGACCTTCATCCGGTGGGAAACCATCCCGCGCGTCTGGGAATTCGTTCAACACTTTAAACTGGAATTCATTCACATGTTTGATGAAATTTGGTGCTCGGTTTGTAGCAAACAGGTTATTTTTTTATCTTCCGGTGGTTTCTGCCATGAAACGACTCCAAACGTACAGGTTAGCCCCGTAATCAGGACTCCATCTAAGAATGTCTCCCTCTGCTGGCTAAAGTTGAGAACTACACCCACCTGTGGCTCCAGCTGCTGTTTTCTTTCACCCGTTTCTGGGAGCAGGAATTTCTGTGGCCTGATAGATAAAATAAGCTTTAAACATTCAGATGACACGTTTATTTTCTGTAAAGGAACAAATGCATCTGCAGTATTTTGTCTAAGATGTTTTACAGCGTCTCCGTGGGATACCGAGGGATTTGATCGCGGCTATTTTCAACTCAATCACAAGAGAGATTATTTATACATGTATTGTTTTTAAAGATAAAGTCTTTGTGGGACGTCTTTGTTTTTATTTTGCTGCTGCGTCGATGTAACTGTCTGTCTGTCCGTCCGTCTGTAGAGGAGTTCTTCCAGAGGTGGAGATTATATGAACATTTAATCTGGGGGGGCGGTGCCAAACATTCAGATTACCAGTTTACTCCCATCTCTATTGAGCACGTTTAAAGTGAGGAAATCATTTTTAAAGCACAGAGGGGATTTTTACTGAACCGTGTTCTACTAACAGCCTTTTTTAAAACTGTGGTAAAATGACCTGTTTGTAAAAAAAAAAAAAAAAAAGAGGAAATTGTTGGTTTATTGAAATAAACCTGAAACATTTTTACCGTGTTTACAATGTTTTCTTGTTTTAAACGAGCACAACATGAGGTTAGAAATCAAATGTCACACTTTTTGTTTTACACTTTGTCTTAAAGCTAAAACTATTCTCTGTCAGAGTGGGTATTTATTTTCAGCCCTTGGTGCAAACTAACATTAAAGTCTTCAAACCGTTGACATGTGATGCGTGTCGTCATTGACTACCAAATATCACTTTTCAGACTCTTGACTTTTAAAGGTTTGTAAGCAGCTCTAAGCGATTGATTCAATTCTATTCTATTCAGTTTATTTCTATAGCTCCAATTTACATCATGTCATCTCAGGTCACTTTCCAGTTCACCAGATCATCCAGTCAGATTGATTCAAAGTTTTCTATCTAAGGAAAACCAGCTGATTGCATCGACTCATTGACTCTTCAGCAATCCCTCACACTAAGCATGCTTGTAGCGACAGTGGAGAGGAAAAACTCCCTTTGAACAGGAAGAAACCTCCAGCAGAACCAGGCTCAGTGTGAGCGGCCATCTGCTGAGGCCCACTGGGGTTCAAGGAGACAGAAGCAGACATAGAAAAAGAAACATAGATACAAAAGGCAACTGTCAACCAGCTCCACAGGCGGCCCCGTCCAGGAAACACACAGCCAGGCAGACGAGCTCCGAGCCAGCTCCCATGTCAGAGGATGAAGACAGCACATCCAGTTAGTCACAGTCAGAGAAACAGGACTACACTGGATTAATGAGCCCCGTTTGACCCATTCCATCAGAAAAGCCTCAGAAAATAAGCAGAGTCCCGACTGAATGGCGGCAGTTTCTAATCTGGAGGGAAGGCAAGGTTAAGACATTAACTCTAATACGTGAATGATGTATCTGACGTACGGGACCTGCTCTCACACTGTTCCCCCAGAAGCCTTATTGCTTTACGCCAGTATTGGGCGTCACTGGGCGTGATGTGAAATCGGCGCCCGGAGAAGGAGGGACTTCATCATCATCATCATCATCATCAGTCTAAGGCAAGTAGGGCTGTCTGGTAAGATAACTCGCTCATATATCTGTATCAGAGAACCAGGCAGTGGCGGCTGGCCAATAGAGGGCGCTGGGGCGTCGCCCCACACCCAATGATAATTCAGACATAAAAAAAAAAACATTTTTATATTTAATTTTAAATTAAAAGGTAAAATATTTAAAAATATATGTATATATACACTTTAGATGTGCAAGAAAAAATATTTAATCTTTAATGACAGTAAGGCATAATTCCATTTTTAGTCCGATTCGTGACGCATTTCCACTCTAGGGCGCAAAAATCTTTGCCCATTGACTCTCGTTAAAAGTTTATTTTTATTTTTTAAATAAAGCATTTTAATGCCATGATGATGACATTTAATACATTTTAATGGCAATTAAAGCCTTAATTTAAAAACCTCATTGAATTAATTTTAAAGATTTTTTATGACCTGTGGGAACCCTGTGATCAAATTACTAAATAAAAAGAAAGAGAATTTTAATTTCTTTTTGTATTTTCAAAATATTTTAATAAAAATAAAATGTTTAAAATATTAAAATTCTTCCATCATACTAACAGTCCTTCATTCCTACTCTCCCATAGTCCCATTCTCTCCTCAGAAATTACACCTTTAGAGAAAAGTTTCTATTTATAAAAGAGAAAAAGAATAGAATTATTTAATTGTGTGATTGATTAGTTTTCATCTCTTACATCAAAAGTGGCCTTTCCTTTGAAGTAGTGAAAAAAAAACCAGTTATCAGGGTAAAACCAACAGATTTATTATCGGTTCTGGCACCAGAAACACAATGCATCTCATTTCATTTCATTCTCATTGTGTCAAACATGCTCTACAGACATACAGCCATCGATACACACATTGATCACTTAACAAATATAAACTGCAGGCATAAAGGAAAACTCACACCAAGAGGATGCTTCCAAAAGAGCTACTGTAAAATATTTCTGTTAAAGGCTGCAAAAAAAAAACATCAGGACTTCTGCTCTTATTTGACTCCAATGAGAAATCTGTAGATTTCAGCAGCTCATAGATCAGAAAAGGAAAAGCAGAAGCAATGTTCAGGTTTAAAGCTGAGAAAAACAAAACTAAAACTAAATAAAAAAAAAACAACGGTTATCAGCTAACAGCCAACTGATCTTATAAAAGAGAATAAAGTAGAATAAAATTAGGATAGAAAGTCGAACCAACAGTTTTCAGAGATTACAGGACATAACGGTTCAGCAGGTTCATTTTTAAAACTTTCTCATCCAAGAAAACAGGTTTGCTAATTCTTCTTGGAGCAAATTCTGTCATTTGAACCTTTTTTATCACAAAATTTTTTTGACAGTAACTTATTTAAATCATTTAACGTTTGAATGGTTATTATTGGCTGCTATAGGCACATTATGCTAATAATAGCTTGAAGATAAACTATCCGCCATGACTGTAAAGATGGGAAGAAAAAGAATCAAATTAGTCTAAAACTGACAAAAATACCAAAACTGGGAGATTTGTTAACAAAGATAAAAAAACTGGAAGGAGCATCTTCTAACAGATCTTTGAGCGATTGCTGTTACTGTAGCATCCTGCTAGCAGATCAGGAAGCTAACTGCTAGCAACATTTCTATTTCAGTGAATCAATCCTCTGGAAATGTTTTATCTGCCGCTAACATTTCTACGTTTCATACGCCCATTAAACGCATTTCAGTTTGATACCAGGAAACAAACCATTTTAAACGACGCCGTATTAGGGCCGCGCTAGAGATTTATTTTTTCTATTTCAAGAATAAAGTCGTAAATTTATGAGAATAAATTCGTAACATTTCGAGAATAAAGTCATAAAATGACGAGAATAAAGTCCTAATATTAGAATAATAAAGTTGTATTTTATGATAACTCTTAGAAGAAGCACTTTCTTCCCTAAAATGAGGAATTTAACTTGAGGAGTATAATTAAAAAATGAGGAGTATAACATCATGTCAAGTTAACTTTAGCATCGGTTTGACCAATCAGGAAATCTTTTAGCAGCAGCATCAAACTGGGCAGGATGCCAAAGTGGACTCTGGTTGCTGATTGGTGGAGCTGGTCGGCCGTCATCTGGTGGGCGGAGCTCCAAGCTTTCTTTCTGAAACTTGTTGTTGAATGAGAACTTTTCTTGTAATATTACAACTTTATTCTTAAAATAAAAAATCTCTAGCCTGGTCCGAATACTACGTCATAATTTTGGACCATTTACTTAAACCATAGGATATTAATTTATTTTTTGTAAAGTATTTTGATTGATTCAGGAGACAAACTGTCCTAATAATCTGTGACCAACAAATAACTTGCAGTCGACAACTTGTGCTTGAAAAAGCTACAAAACAGCATAAAGACAAAACTAACAGCCTAATCGTTCATTTATTATTATATTACCAGTTATAGTGATTATCCACACTTATATTATATTCATATTTTTACCCAATAGAAAATATAAACAGTGTAGTTTTAATTCATTTAATCTTGCGCAAAAAAGAGCTGGCTAAGCTAGCTTGGTTTAATAATTTAGTACTATGGATAGATTAGGTTAGTGAGGCAGCTGAAAAAGACTATAAAAAATATAATATAGCTTAAAAAAATAAAAAAGATAGAAAAAAAAAGATCAAAACCATAAGCTGCAGTTCTTACATTAGCATCCTGTTACCATCCATTAAAGCTACCTTTGTAGCACTCAAGCTAGATTAGCTAAAGTAAATAAATTATATTAGGTGACCTTAAATTATTTGTAATTGTTTTATAATTATCAAAGTGAACAACTTATCAAAGTCTGGTAATTCTAATAAAATCTATGTTACTTGTGGAGTCATGTGCTAAGAAAATACTAGCTGTCTATGCTAGGTTTATCTTTAGCATGCTAGTGCCCTCTGTGGAATGCAAACATTAGTGGGCAAATGAGCAAAACAAAAATGGACATCAATTTAAAATTGGAAAGTTTCTGTTTCAAATGGAAAACAAAAGGCAGAAAACATTAAGCATCTTTCAAGCTACTGTTGTTACATTAGCATCCTGCTGCTAGTTTCTAAAGCTAACTGCTTAGCGACAATGTAACATTAGCTAATCAGTCTTTTTTATTTAATCTGCTGATTAAAATAATAAGTTATGCTAACTGAGCTTGTTTAATTCTCTAAATCGATTTGTGGGAGGTGTTCACAATAACACATTATTACAACATACTAATAAAACAAGTCAGGTTAAATGGAAACGTTTCTCAAAAGTGTGCACTCCCTGGGAGGTTTTTGTCTTGTAAAAAAGTTTGTTGGGAGCTGGAGAAATTCCACCTTGCTCCAGCAGAGTCCGCCGTGGATCCTCTGAGGGAGCCTCCTGCACAGCTGCAGCTCGTCTAGATCATCAGAGGATCCACTACTTAAGCTGTCTTCAGACCTTGCCTCAACGCCGCAGTGTTGTTCCAGTTGGTCAGCGCTTAAGCCTAGATCCTCAGAGTAATTCGATGACTTTCGAATCCAGCTTGGATTCTAACCCCTGTGTCTGTTTTCCAGGAAACCTGTGCCTCCTCTGTGAAAGCTCTGGAAGAGCTAACCTGCCGAGCCGACCCTCTGAGCCAAACCTGAAGACTCACAGAGAACCTCCAAGCAGCTCTGGACTTGAGCTGGGAAACCCAAAGCCAAGGTCTGTTCTAATTAGACGTGAGACGCTGAAGCAGCTACGGACTCTGCTGATGAACTCTTCTCTAGCACCAACAGTGACTCTCCCAAAGCTAACCTCAAGAACCCTCAAGGTACAATCAGTGAACGTCTGGAAATCAAACCTCTGTTGGCAACGGTAACTGAACTGTCTCTCACGCAGACTCCGGTGAACCAGAATCCAGGCCCCGAACCTGAACCAGTATATTCAGTGTGCTTGTGCATTAATAAAACTGTTAAACTTTCATCCTGGTGTCCGTCAGTGGTGTTCTGCATTCTTGGGTCGCTTTCAGTGAACCCATCATGACAAAGTTAGACCATAAAATATCTTACTTTGAAACAGTGACACTTTGGAGAAGGGTAGAAAAAACAAAAGAGATATCAGAAAATTAAGAGAAGTAAGGGCGACGGAAACATTAGAGAAACCGTGTTTCTATAAAACAAAGATGGAGGCGCCTGCCAAGAAGGGGACAGCAACACATTTACTTTGAATAGCTTTTGGTTGTCCTCCACATGGAACACAAATCTTCTTAATATCATTTTCTAGCCAAACAACTTTTACTAAACTCTTACGTGTTGGAGAATGTCTGATGGTGTAATGAAAGCAAACCTTAACTGTGGTGCTGCGGTTAGTAAAGATCGGTTTAGAAAAAAAAAAAAACACTTTAGGGTCCAAAGTTCCTAAATTACCATAAAACTCTGTGTGATTTATAAACCAGTTCAAAGCACAGACTTAGTTTTAGACCATGGTATTATACTGAGGGTAGCTTCTGTTTTCAGTCTGATCGATTCTGACGGGCCGATGATGTGGAGACATTTGTAGAGTCATCTACATCTGAGCCTCAGGTTCTCCAGAAGAACACGGTCATGGCATCATCATGATCTCAGAAAACTGAGTCAGTCAAGCTGCCTCTGATTCAAGCCTTTGTGATCGGGGGATGATTTTTAAATTTTATTTCAGTTTGAACTTGTTTTTTTTCTAAAAATGCAGGAATCCTTGAATAATTAACCACCTGTCCCTCCCCAGGTGTCTGCTAGAAAGCTGCAGTGGAATCTTAATATTCAGCTCCACAGGGATTCCCTGCATAGATCTAAATCACCAAGATAAAGGCCGTTTCTCACTATGTGTACTTATGCGTCCTCGTGAAACGTCATCAGCCCTAGCACTGTTCCAGTTCACTAGAACAGCAGACCGAGAAGGGACAAAATCACCGGATGTTGTTCTGGCCCCTCCCTCTTTACCCAGCATGCATCAGAGCAGACTTGTCCAGACTGACAGCTGTCCCAGCATGCACTGGGGCAGCAGCAGCTTCCAGGTTAGCGCTCATAGAGCTCAGAGTATTAAGTTAAAAGTTATCTGATGTTGAGATGAGCGCGTCAACCAGCAGAGCTCTGAGGCAAACCACAGCCAGGGCTAACGTTAGCCGGTTTGCTGCGGCTAGGGCTAACGTTAGCCCGTCTGCAGCGGCCAGGGCTAACGTGAGCCGGTCTGCAGCGGCCAGGGCCGACGTTAGCCGGTCTGCAGCGGCCAGGGCCGACGTTAGCCGGTCTGCAGCGGCCAGGGCCGACGTTAGCCGGTCTGCAGCGGCCAGGGCCGACGTTAGCCGGTCTGCAGCTGCCAGGGCCGACGTTAGCCGGTCTGCAGCGGCCAGGGCCGACGTTAGCCGGTCTGCAGCGGCCAGGGCCGACGTTAGCCGGTCTGCAGCGGCCAGGGCCGACGTTAGCCGGTCTGCAGCGGCCAGGGCCGACGTTAGCCGGTCTGCAGCGGCCAGGGCCGACGTTAGCCGGTCTGCAGCTGCCAGGGCCGACGTTAGCCGGTCTGCAGCGGCCAGGGCCGACGTTAGCCGGTCTGCAGCGGCCAGGGCCGACGTTAGCCCGTCTGCAGCGGCCAGGGCCGACGTTAGCCGGTCTGCAGCGGCCAGGGCCGACGTTAGCCGGTCTGCAGCGGCCAGGGCTGACGTTAGCCGGTCTGCAGCTGCCAGGGCCGACGTTAGCCGGTCTGCAGCGGCCAGGGCCGACGTTAGCCGGTCTGCAGCGGCCAGGGCCGACGTTAGCCGGTCTGCAGCGGCCAGGGCCGACGTTAGCCGGTCTGCAGCGGCCAGGGCCGACGTTAGCCGGTCTGCAGCGGCCAGGGCCGACGTTAGCCGGTCTGCAGCGGCCAGGGCTAACGTTAGCCGGTCTGCAGCGGCCAGGGCTGACGTTAGCCGGTCTGCAGCGGCCAGGGCTGACGTTAGCCCGTCTGCAGCGGCCAGGGCTAACGTTAGCCGGTCTCCAGCGGCCAGGGCTAACGTTAGCCGGTCTGCAGCAGCCAGGGCTAACTTTAGTCCGTCTGCAGCAGCCAGGGCTAACTTTAGTCCGTCTGCAGCAGCCAGGGCTAACTTTAGTCCGTCTGCAGCAGCCAGGGCTAACTTTAGTCCGTCTGCAGCAGCCAGGGCTAACTTTAGTCCGTCTGCAGCAGCCAGGGCTAACTTTAGTCCGTCTGCAGCAGCCAGGGCTAACTTTAGTCCGTCTGCAAAGCCGTGTGTGAAGGACCGCTGGAGGTTTGATTGTTTTATTTGGCAAAATGTTCATCTCATTTGTGTTTATCTGACTGTGTTCATTATTATTCCTCCACTAAATGAAAAAAGTCATAATTTATTATTATCTAGAGACTATTAATAACAGGAGGTGAAATGCAGCTCCAGACTAGCTTTGGATGTGATGACGTCATCAGTACGCTTCTATTCCAATTGACCCAGATTTAAAGCAAATTTATGCTTCTGATGCATAGGCTCTGCAACGTCAAATCTGTCTCTGTGCGCGACCACGTCCCCGCGCAAAGGTTCTGCAACCATCGTCGCGCACCTAAAAAAAAAAATCCTGACTATCCGTCACGGTCACAAACCGACAAGACCTCAAGCGGAAGTGCGCAGACAGAAAGCGGCTGTGATTGGTGTAGGTATGCCTTTCCGGCTGTCTGTGTGACTATCCGCCAAAGTTCTCCCGAGTTCTCGAATAGGTTCCCCATCGCGCTTTGGTCGGCAACTGCTGTGCGTCCCTAGTAATTCCAGACCGATGTTGCAGAAGCATACCAGCAAAACTGGTTCGCAACCAGAACCAAGCAACATTTTATGTGTGCGGTTGCAGAAGTATAAAAGTATCATCTGCCCTTTATTCTGCCTGCTCCCGTTCTCTGGTCAAGAACGGACTTGGAGAGAACACGAATCCGAACTCTCGTTCTGGTGAATTGAGAAACGGCCAAAGACTTTATTGGTAGAAAATGGATATTTTTAAACTGTTAGGGCAGAATTTAGAACAAATTCTAGATACCAGATCAATGATGTTCCAGTATAAGAGATTCTGAGGTAGAGATAATGTTGAAATTAGACTAATATGTCCCTCAGCAAGGAGCGCCCAACTTTTTAACTCCTTTCAGAAATACTTGTCTGATTTTAAGCTTAATTGTACAGGGTCAATTAAAAAAAAACAGTTTATTTGAAAAAAAGTCATCATTGGTTTACGCAATTCTTATAGGCTACGAGCCGTTGACTGTTTAACATTATAACCAAACAAAAAGAGCTAGCTAAACTAGACAAGCTCGACCGATGAACGACATTAATGACCTGGAAAAAATGTATAAAGAGAAATAAAAAAGAACTAAAAGAGTCATTAACCTGAATATTAAGCTGTAGTAACATTATGCTAGTGTGGTCGGAAAATTTAGTTTCTCTTATTTCGTATATTAATTTATGGTATTTACTCACTATAAAAGTTTTCACTCAGCCTGTTTCACCTGTAAGGCCAAATAATTCCCCTGGGTGAGACTGTTTTTAAACAAGACATAGCTTCCTCCCATAACAAACCAGATTATTTCTCAGGTTTATTCATAACATGTTAGTTTAACCAAAGTGTTTGTAATTAGTTTTGACTCTGACTGCTTTCCATTATCGTAACTAAGGAGGAACGAACGCTGCTGGATCAGAACAGGGCTGATTACCGTGCAATAAGGACCGAATGATGAACTGTTCTCTCTTTGCAAAGATAAAATAAAGAGCCGACTGAGTGAAAACCATCGATCTCTTCTAATTAAACTGGAGCAAATAGTTGAATACTTTTTTGCCACTACAACGAGTAAGCTAACTGCTAAGCCAATCAGCAGCAGTGTAAAAGTTAACTGACCTTTTATCATTTTGCAGAATAATTTAAGCTGCTTTGTTTTCTACAAACTGTGAGAAGAACATCAGTTCTGATAACCTACGTTTTTATTCTTATTTATGCTAAAATGTTAATAGTGAGAACTTTGTGATTAGCTTAAACCAATCAGGGCAGCCTGATTGGTCTAAGCTAAAATGCATGATATAAAATTACCCATAAATTAATGAAACAAGCTTGGATTTAACAATTAAATTGAAAGAAATGGGTCACAGAAGAGACGTCATAAACAGTTTTCTGATCAAAGGCCCCTCCATGTCTATGTCCCAACAAAGCCAATTAATACAAAACACTTTTGGCACATGTTCAGTAAACGTCTAAATCAAAGCTTCTCTGGTAGCCAGAATGCGTGGTCGATTCAGGTCCAACACATAACAAAAAAAGAAACAGAATTAAAACGCATTGGTCCCACTAATCCTCAGTGTGGTCCAGGAGAAAAGCTTTATTCACCCAGCCTGGCATTAAACTCAGTTTAGCACTAATTTGGCACGAAACTCAACATTTTCCCTGCTGTGAAGTAATTAGCAGATGAACATGTAAAAAGTTGGATTTGAAACTCAAACGGGTTTTTTAGGTTTATCAAATGATGAGAGGGAGAAACTGGGAGCGTGCTGAGTTTAATTCCCAGGCTGAAGGCTTTCAGCGAGGCACATTATGTGTCTGACAGCCATGACAGGGTCCCATTCGCAAGGCTGCATTACCTTGAATGTCCACTAGAGGGAGCTGAAGCTGTTTTCATTGTCAGAGTTGCAGACAGGAAATGGGAGAGAGATGGAAAGAGCCAAAAGAGAAGCTGGCTCGTGTTGGTTTTTAGGAGAACATGCTATCAGGACAGACAGAGAGAAAAGGAAGAGATGGACGGGGGGGGGACAGAGAAGCAGCTCCGGGTTTAACATGCACATCTCTTCTTGTCGGGCTGTCCCTCCCCGAGCTTGGCGGCTCCATTCCCATTGGCTGGATCCGCGGGCGGTTTGTCAACACACTGCTCCATCCTCTTCATCACCAGATCCAGCAGAGTTATCACCGCCTTGTCCACCTCTGCTCCGGTGGCTGCACTGGTCTCAAAGTACGGGATCCTGGGAAGAACAAATTCAGTTCTTAATTATTTATCAGCTGATTAAAATCTTACTGTTTTGTTTCACCTGCACTTCGATTTTTTTATGTATTTATTAAACATTCCTCTCTTATTGCTAGATTTTTTTACTCTTAATCTTCAGAAGGTTTGCAAGTCTTTTTTTTTATGTTTGCGAGTCTTAAAATTCGCAAAGTACGGACAGAGCAGATCATGAAAGAATACAATTCATCAGGAGGTGCGAGCAGACGTTTTGTTTTGCTTGTGAGTCTTCAATAAATCTGCACATCATATTCTAATAACACAACCTCACACATTTATAGGTGAAGGATATGAAAATGCAAATATTTATCGTGCGCAAAGTGAATTTCTAAGCCTGTAAGTCAGACCAGAGATTTTAGGTCTTTTTTAGCGCGTTAGAAAATGAGGTTCGAACTTGCACAGGAAAATGTTTGCTGCAAAGCCCAAAGGAAGCATTGGTACAATGACTGCATCCTGTGAGCATTTGAATTTATTTGATCAATAGAAGATTATTATTAGCTCAGAAAAAATGCAGCAGGAAGGCAGATACTCTTTATACAACTAAAGCACAGGAAAAAAAATAACCAAACCTGCCTAGACTTAGACAACTTTTATTGTCATTATGTATGCACAGAGTGTAGGGGCGGCTATGTGGTGAATACGTGGCGGTTACTTGGTGCCCAAGTGGTGGCTACATGGCGGCCATGTGGCAGTCGTGCGGCAGCCATGTGGTGGCTACAAGGTAGCCATGTGGCGGTTACTTGGCAGCCACATGGCGACTATGTGCCATGGCAGCCAAGTGGCGGCCATGCATCGGCTATGTGACGGCCATGGGGTTGGCTATGTGGTGAATACCTGGTGGTTACTTGGTGCCCAAGTGGTTGCCATGCAGCGGCTATGTGGCAGCTATTGGTGCCCATGTGGCGGCCATGTGGCGGCTATGAGACATCCATGTGGTGGCTATGTGGCGGACGTGTGGCAGCTTACGTGGCAGCCATGTGGGCAGCTATGTGGCTGTCATGCGGTGGCTATGTGGCGTCCATGCGGTGTCTACGCGGCAGTCATACAGTGGGTATGTGGTGGCTACGTGACGGCCATGTTTCAGCCATGCGGTGGCTATGTGGCGGTCATACAGTGGGTATGTGGTGGCTACGTGACAGCTATGTGGCAGCCATGCGGCGGCTATGTGGCGGCTTACATGGCAACCATGCGGCGACTATGTGGCGGCCATGCGGCAGCTTACGTGGCAACCAAGCGGTGGCTATGTGGCGGCCATGCGGCAGCTTACGTGGCAACCAAGCGGTGGCTATGTGGAGGCCATGCGGCAGCTTACGTGGCAACCAAGCGGTGGCTATGTGGAGGCCATGCGGTGGCTATGTGGTGGCTACATGACAGCTATTTGGTGGCTACGTGACAGCTATGTGGCGGCCATGTGGCAGCTTACGTGGCAACCAAGCGGTGGCTATGTGGAGGCCATGCGGTGGCTACGTGGTGGCTACATGACAGCTATTTGGTGGCTACGTGACAGCTATGTGGCGGCCATGTGGCAGCTTACGTGGCAACCAAGTGGTGGCTACATGGCGGCCATGTGGCAGTCGTGCGGCAGCCATGCGGTGGCTACAAGGTAGCCATGTGGCGGTTACTTGGCAGCCACATGGCGACTATGTGCCATGGCAGCCAAGTGGCGGCCATGCATCGGCTATGTGACGGCCATGGGGTTGGCTATGTGGTGAATACCTGGTGGTTACTTGGTGCCCAAGTGGTTGCCATGCAGCGGCTATGTGGCAGCTATTGGTGCCCATGTGGCGGCCATGTGGCGGCTATGAGACATCCATGTGGTGGCTATGTGGCGGACGTGTGGCAGCTTACGTGGCAGCCATGTGGGCAGCTATGTGGCTGTCATGCGGTGGCTATGTGGCGTCCATGCGGTGTCTACGCGGCAGTCATACAGTGGGTATGTGGTGGCTACGTGACGGCCATGTTTCAGCCATGCGGTGGCTATGTGGCGGTCATACAGTGGGTATGTGGTGGCTACGTGACAGCTATGTGGCAGCCATGCGGCGGCTATGTGGCGGCTTACATGGCAACCATGCGGCGACTATGTGGCGGCCATGCGGCAGCTTACGTGGCAACCAAGCGGTGGCTATGTGGCGGCCATGCGGCAGCTTACGTGGCAACCAAGCGGTGGCTATGTGGAGGCCATGCGGCAGCTTACGTGGCAACCAAGCGGTGGCTATGTGGAGGCCATGCGGTGGCTATGTGGTGGCTACATGACAGCTATTTGGTGGCTACGTGACAGCTATGTGGCGGCCATGTGGCAGCTTACGTGGCAACCAAGCGGTGGCTATGTGGAGGCCATGCGGTGGCTACGTGGTGGCTACATGACAGCTATTTGGTGGCTACGTGACAGCTATGTGGCGGCCATGTGGCAGCTTACGTGGCAACCAAGTGGTGGCTACATGGCGGCCATGTGGCAGTCGTGCGGCAGCCATGCGGTGGCTACAAGGTAGCCATGTGGCGGTTACTTGGCAGCCACATGGCGACTATGTGCCATGGCAGCCAAGTGGCGGCCATGCATCGGCTATGTGACGGCCATGGGGTTGGCTATGTGGTGAATACCTGGTGGTTACTTGGTGCCCAAGTGGTTGCCATGCAGCGGCTATGTGGCAGCTATTGGTGCCCATGTGGCGGCCATGTGGCGGCTATGAGACATCCATGTGGTGGCTATGTGGCGGACGTGTGGCAGCTTACGTGGCAGCCATGTGGGCAGCTATGTGGCTGTCATGCGGTGGCTATGTGGCGTCCATGCGGTGTCTACGCGGCAGTCATACAGTGGGTATGTGGTGGCTACGTGACGGCCATGTTTCAGCCATGCGGTGGCTATGTGGCGGTCATACAGTGGGTATGTGGTGGCTACGTGACAGCTATGTGGCAGCCATGCGGCGGCTATGTGGCGGCTTACATGGCAACCATGCGGCGACTATGTGGCGGCCATGCGGCAGCTTACGTGGCAACCAAGCGGTGGCTATGTGGCGGCCATGCGGCAGCTTACGTGGCAACCAAGCGGTGGCTATGTGGCGTCCATGCGGTGTCTACGCGGCAGTCATACAGTGGGTATGTGGTGGCTACGTGACAGCTATGTGGCAGCCATGCGGCGGCTATGTGGCGGCTTACATGGCAACCATGCGGCGACTATGTGGCGGCCATGCGGCAGCTTACGTGGCAACCAAGCGGTGGCTATGTGGCGGCCATGCGGCAGCTTACGTGGCAACCAAGCGGTGGCTATGTGGAGGCCATGCGGCAGCTTACGTGGCAACCAAGCGGTGGCTATGTGGAGGCCATGCGGTGGCTATGTGGTGGCTACATGACAGCTATTTGGTGGCTACGTGACAGCTATGTGGCGGCCATGTGGCAGCTTACGTGGCAACCAAGCGGTGGCTATGTGGAGGCCATGCGGTGGCTACGTGGTGGCTACATGACAGCTATTTGGTGGCTACGTGACAGCTATGTGGCGGCCATGTGGCAGCTTACGTGGCAACCAAGCGGTGGCTATGTGGAGGCCATGCGGTGGCTACGTGGTGGCTACATGACAGCTATTTGGTGGCTACGTGACAGCTATGTGGCGGCCATGCGGCGGCTATGTGGTGGCTACGTTGCAGCTATGTGGATGCCATGCGTCAGTAATGTGGCAGCTATGTGGCGGCCATGCGTCAGTAATGTGGCAGCTATGTGGTGTCCGATCCAGGAAGTGTTTCAATGACATATGCAGCCCAAAGTCCAGCTAAAGTGGCCACAGGTGAAGCTGGAGGTTCTGAGTAAACTTAGACAGCATGGATGAACTGAACTTACCCATATTTGTCGGCCAGCTCCTTGGCCTGCTTCTCCTGAACCTCCCTCTGATCCGCCAGGTCGGCCTTGTTCCCCACCAGGACGATATCCGGGTTCTCACAGTAGGCGTTGGCCTGAAGTTGGCCTGGAAGTCAGTCAGCAACGGCAGACAAGCAGTGAGTTAAAATGCTTTAGAAAAATCTCCATAAAAGCCAAAACCTTGACAGGAAATGGATCCTTTTAAAACCACGACACTCAGCAGACGTACTCATCCAGTTCCGGACATTTAGAAAGCTCTGCTGGCTGGTGAGGTCAAACATCAGGAGGAAACCCATGGCGTCCCTGAAGAACGCTGTGGTCAGGCTGCGAAACCTGCGATGGGAAAAACAAACGGCTTAATGCTGATGGTCTAATAAAACTCTCCCACATGCTGACAAACTGCAGCTTATTAGGAAAAGTGATCCGATTCCAACGTTTTACTGACGATCAGCTAAATCAGAACATTCAGGATCAAAATCTGGGCTTACTTCATCAACATTCATGGAAACTTTCCTCACTTATTCCTCCTACTGCAGCGTTTCTATTAGGCTGAGCTCTGGACTTTGACTAGGCCGCTGTTTTGGATAAGCTGCTGTTTGTGTCAGAGACGGGGGATCCGGAGTCACCAATTCATCTCCATCTGTTTGTGTTCTGTCCAGCCACCGAACCAGGTGAGTCCAATCTGGTTTATCCTATGTAGATTGGCCTCATCTGGTTCCCTATCTCTGGTTTGTGTCTCCTGAAGACCCAGTTTGAACCAGTTTGACGGACAGATTGGACATTAGAAGACTTTGGAACATCCATCCATCTATTTTCTGTCTCGCTTTATCCCTTCTGGGAGGGTGAGGGGTGCTGGTGCCTATCTCCAGCTGTCTACAGGTGAGAGGCGAAGTCCACCCTGGACAGAGAGGATGGGTCCACACTGGACAGGTCTCCAGTCCATCGCAGGGAAACACAGAGACAAACAACCACTCACACCTAAGGAGAATTTAGAGAAGCCAATTAACCTGACAGTCATGTTTTTGGACGGTGGGAGGAAGCTGGAGTACCCGGAGAGAACCCACAATAGTGGGAAAATGATCTAGAAGTAAGTAAAAATTCTTAAATTAAAAGTATTAACCCTTGATTTCAGTAGGTAAATGAGAGTTTGCCAATGGAATAAGATTTTTTACTCTTAAAATGAGACAACCTGCTTGTTGCTCGGGGCTGGCTGCACCATTATTTCTAAACCCTCCTATTTGTTGACAGCTCAAGGCACACCTTGATTACGCCCCTTTAACACATACACTTACCTGATTAGTCCACTGTTCAATAATAACTACAGTTTGAAAAAGGTCAGTTTCATTCAGCCAGAAACAAAGTCCATCCGAGGCGGTTTAGTTCCTCACGCTGTCGGTCTTTCCTCTGTTCTCCTGCATGGATGCTGCTGCCGCCGATCGTTAAGGAAAAGGAGAAAACCCACCAAACAAACTTCATTCTGTGCCGACGTGTCACTACGGAGATCCCAGAAGCCGGTGACGTCACAGATCAAACATTCTCTGAAAGTTCTACAATTACTGAAAACATAAAATTAAGTTAAATTAATCATTTACAAAAAATTTTATTTAAATATATTTATCTAGTCAAGCCAACAGAATAAATCCTGTTCCTGCTCCTCTCTCTCTGCAAGATTTCCCTCATCTGACCTGTAAGTCCATCCTATGTTTGTTTGTGGTGTTTTTTATGCAATTGTTGGACTTAAATTATGTACAGACTCTTATGTTGTGTTTTTTTCTTTTGTTTATTCTTGCTGTGGGACAATTTATGCTGGAGCCTTTCTTTGTGGGGATGAGTTTTGTGTTTATTTTTTGATGGCTATTTATATATTTTCCTTCTCAAATACAGGAAATGTGAAGCCTAATTTTTTTTATTTTGTTGTTGATCTATTTGAGAAAAAAAAATGTTGCTCATTATTTGTAAGGGTCTAAGCACAGAAGTTTATGGTCCTTGTGTGACTGGTTTAAAAAAATATATATTTATCCTACTTGTCAGGAGGGATATCTGACTGGCAGCCCTAAAATAGTGAAAAACACACACTTAAAAAAAACAAACCCTAATAATTAATCTTGTAAAACCGTCACAGCACTTGAAATAAGGCAATGCAATTGTGTTTTCTTATTTTAGATCTAAGTTGTCTTGTTCCATTGGCAAAATGTCTCTTTTATCTCATCAATTCAAGAACAAAAATACTTATTTTAAGAATAAATTTCTTATCTAGATTAGATTTTTTCCAGTGAATTCACAGGGAGGACGTTCCAACTCCATGCAGAAAGACCCGGGGTCGGGAATCAAACTTGGAAACTTCTTGCTGCAAGGCAGCAGTGCGACCCAGCAGCCTGACTTTGAACCAAAATGGTCCAAAATAACCCCCACATCACCACCCCTCCACTGCTGTGCTCGTATCTCACCCATCACTGCAAACATTCTGGGAGCAGATCTATTTAATCCAGAAGCTTCTACCTCCTGGGTTCTTCATCTGATCGCAGATGATCCTCTAAAAAGAGGCGGTTCACTCTGACATCAGCATGATGGTTGAAGCTCAACTACTCTGCTCGTATCCAGGATCTGGTCCTATCGGTTATCTCAGGACCCCCAGCTCACATGGGCAGAACCGGATCGGACCAGCAGTGAATCTAGAACTTCAGCAGATGTAACCCGTCCGTCCGTCTGAAGCTCCATCCAGACGTTATCAGTCTGAGGTCAGAACATAGAACAGGAACATTTAGAACCCACCTCTCCTGTCCCGCTGTGTCCCAGAGCTGAAGGTGAACCTTGAAGGTTTTCCCCGTGGCCGTCCCATTGGGGTTCGATGCAGTGTAGATCTGCAAAGACAGAAAAATTATTTTTTGCTGCTGTTTGCAACTGGATCCTCCAGAAACTCACGATAAACAAGGAAACTCAGAGCTGAAAGGAGATTAGATCTGTTACCTTTAAATGAATTAAACTATTAAATAAAAGCAGGTAGTAGAATAATCAACCAGTTGGACCACGGCCTCAGTTACCAGTTTACCTCCATCAGTCAAAGGCAGATCTAAACTAACGGGATTTTAACTCTAACTTCAAAGATCTCAGGCTTTCAGTCTGCTGGGAGTTTGTTCCAGATCTGTGGAGCATAGATGCTGCTTCTCCATGTTTGGTTCTAGTTCTGGGTGGAACTAGAAGAGCTGAGTATTCTGGGAGGTAGATCCACTGAACATTTCCCCACCAAGGATGGTAAAACATGTTCCTAATCTCTGCTTATAAATCGTGTTTTAGGTTATTTAGTCTTTTGTCTTGGTCTGTCACATAAGATCCCAAACAATGTTAAAGGTCTGCTGTAAATAAACTCCTCAAAATGGATTAAATGGGAAAAAAAGAAAAAAGTCAGGTTTGGGTCGTTGAGCCCATTAAACCAGAAAGACTCCCCGTCACAGCACCATTGGTTAAAGTTTGAAAGATTTAATGTCTATGTGGCTCCTTTAGTGTCCAACACCTGAAAATCGCTGCACCTTTTCCCAGAATGATCCGTAGACAGAAGCAAAGACATGAAAACAGGAAGTCAGCCGCCTGCAGCCGCCTGCAGCCTCCAGAGAAAGCAGTCATTCAAGGCGCCTCCAGCAGGAAACACGCCTGTTTAAAATCATCCTGTGAGTCTTCAGCCACCTCTGAAGCCTGAAAGCGTCTCGCTAAGACCGACTGTCAACCCGTCAGGACGGATCAGCTTCACGTCTGCAGGAGCTCCGCAGGCCGCCACCCGTCAGACGGTTTCATCCATCATCAGACTAAAACCAGGATTCCGTCTGCCGGACCGGATTCGTTCAGTTAGGAGAAAAAAACAGCTTTAAAGTAATCCTGAGACCGATTATTACTGAATTCAACTGAAATCAATCCAATTTTGATCTACGGTGACTGGATTTAACTGGAGTCAATTGGACTGGATTGAAAAATATAGATGAGCCTCTGGCCGTTTCTCACTATGTTTACTTGTGCGTCCTCGTGAAACGCCATCAGCCTCAGCCCTAGCACTGTTCCAGTTCACTAGAACAGCAGAGCGAGAACAGACAAAGTGCCCCGGATGTTGTTCTGGCCCCTCCCTCTTTACCCAGCATGCATCAGAGCAGACTTGTCCGTCCTCCAGACTGACAGCTGTCCCAGCATGCACTGCAGCAGCAGCAGCTTCCAGGTTAGCGCTCACAGAGCTCAGAGTATTGAGTTAAAGATTCTCTTTTCTGTTGCTGTTGTTCAATAAAAGTACGTTTTAAGATCATTTGAGGCGAGAAGATTATACTTTAAGCTTCACTATATGGAAAATTTACTGATTTAGTGCGGAATTTAACAAAAAATTACGATGTTGAGAGGACAGGGGATACCAGCTAAGCTCAGAGGCTAATGTTAGTCTATCTGCAGCAGCCAGGGCTAACGTTAGCCAATTTGCAGCGGCAAGGGCTAACGTTAGCCCATCCGCAGCAGCCAGGGCTAACGTTAGCCCGTCCGCAGCAGCCAGGGCTAACGTTAGCCCGTCCGCAGCAGCCAGGGCTAATGTTAGTCTATCTGCAGCAGCCAGGGCTAACGTTAGCCAATCTGCAGCGGCCAGGGCTAACGTTAGCCCGTCCGCAGCAGCCAGGGCTAACGTTAGTCTATCTGCAGCAGCCAGGGCTAACGTTAGCCTGTCTGCAGCAGCCAGGGCTAACGTTAGCCCGTCCGCAGCAACCAGGGCTAACGTTAGCCTGTCTGCAGCAGCCAGGGCTAACGTTAGCCTGTCTGCAGCAGCCAGGGCTAACGTTAGCCTGTCTGCAGCAGCCAGGGCTAACGTTAGCCTGTCTGCAGCAGCCAGGGCTAACGTTAGCCTGTCTGCAGCAGCCAGGGCTAACGTTAGCCAATCTGCAGCGGCCAGGGCTAACGTTAGCCCGTCCGCAGCAGCCAGGGCTAATGTTAGCCTGTCTGCAGCAGCCAGGGCTAACGTTAGCCAATCTGCAGCGGCCAGGGCTAACGTTAGCCAATCTGCAGCGGCCAGGGCTAACGTTAGCCCGTCTACAGCAGCCAGGGCTAATGTTAGTCTATCTGCAGCAGCCAGGGCTAACGTTAGCCTGTCTGCAGCAGCCAGGGCTAACGTTAGCCCGTCCGCAGCAGCCAGGGCTAATGTTAGTCTATCTGCAGCAGCCAGGGCTAATGTTAGTCTATCTGCAGCAGCCAGGGCTAACGTTAGCCTGTCTGCAGCAGCCAGGGCTAACGTTAGCCCGTCCGCAGCAGCCAGGGCTAACGTTAGCCAATCTGCAGCGGCCAGGGCTAACGTTAGCCCGTCCGCAGCAGACAGGGCTAACGTTAGCCAATCTGCAGCGGCCAGGGCTAACGTTAGCCCGTCCGCAGCAGACAGGGCTAACGTTAGCCCGTCTGCAGCAGCCCTCTCTCTGCATAGCCGTGTGTGAAGTACCGCTGCCTCTGATGGAGGTTTGATTGTTTCATTTGGTCAAATGTTCATCTGAGGTTAGAAATCTATACAGACGTACCACTCTCTTTTCCCTGAAGTCGATGCCAACTGTGGTGATGAACTTGGGGTTGAACTTGTTGTCCGTGTAGCGGTACAGGAAGGTTGTCTTCCCCACGCCGGAGTCCCCCAGGGCCAGGAGCTTTATCAGGTAGTCATAATCCCCATCAGTCATAGTGCTGACTGCAATAATCCTGCAGAGAGAGAGCGACATGCAACTTCAGGAGGACTGACATGGACTCTGAATGAGAGGTCTCCCCTACTGCAGGCGGAGTGATGTTAGCGGGATCTCTGGGTCGCCCCGATCAGAACAGGAACCTTTAATTCAACTCAATTCAGTTTAGTTCTATAATGCCAATTCCCAACAGGTCATCTCAGGGAATCAAACTGATTCAAAGTTTTCTATCTAAGGAAAACCAGCTGATTGCATCGACTCATTGACTCTTCAGCAATCCCTCACACTAAGCATGCTTGTAGCGACAGTGGAGAGGAAAAACTCCCTTTGAACAGGAAGAAACCTCCAGCAGAACCAGGCTCAGTGTGAGCGGCCATCTGCTGAGGCCCACTGGGGTTCAAGGAGACAGAAGCAGACATAGAAAAAGAAGCATAGATACAAAAGGCAACAGTCAACCAGCTCCACAGGCGGCCCCGTCCAGGAAACACACAGCCAGGCAGACGAGCTCCGAGCCAGCTCCCATGTCAGAGGATGAAGAGAGCACATCCAGTTAGTCACAGTCAGAGAAACAGGACTACACTGGAAAACAGGCCAAGCTCCAACATCTAGAAACAAAGGTGTTGATGGCAGCAGCACAGCTGATATTTCTCTCCAGGATGGAGTCACAGCCAAACAGGAACAGACCAGATGAAGCTACTATGAGAAAAAGCAGAGAGAGCAGAACGTTAGAGATTGAACTAACAGATTCTGCAGAGTGGGAGAAGCTCAGGAGCTCAGGAGTGGCTCAGGATAACCTCTAACTAGAAGCTATTATAGTTAGTATAATAAAATAATAGAAACTATTAAACTGTTAATGTATAATAGAAACGATTAATCGATTATTTAAAGCTACAGTGTGTAACTTTTAGCGACATCTAGCGGTCAGACTGCAGACTGCAGCAACATGAACCCCCCCCACCGCTTCTCCCCCCCAACAGTACGGCGAGCGTTACGGGACAAAATGTCTTCCACGACGTCCGCATCACCTACCTTCTCAAGTGATGAGGTTTGTTTTCATAGATAATTTTACAGATAGTATTTCATTAGTCTGTGTAGGGTATAGATTTCATGTAGACTTAAGATAATAAATATACCCGTTATTTTTTCAACATCGTTGTGACGTTTTGGCGATCTCGCAATCGCAAGTTTGTTGGCTCTGCGCTGCCGTAGCGCAAAGATGTCTGCCTCCATGGCTGCGAGACCCGCTCCTATGTAATTATTAATAACGAATTCTAAGGCAACGCAAATATTAAGGTTAAGAGGCTGAGCTCGTAGATGATGATAAATAACATAGTTATGTATAATATATTACATTTCTGACTGTATATCCCTGTAATTATTACACCCTGTAGCTTTAAATAATTGTTAAATAAGATTAATTCTTTTAGCCCTAAGTAGGAAAAGATGGATTCTTGTGTGTTTTTCAACGTATCTCAAACATTCAGTCTCCAGGAAGGGAGACCAGTTCAGCTTTAACAGCAGCAGAACGAAAAGCAAAGATGTACGTCTTCTGTTCTCTTGTAAAGCGGTTGGGGCTGCGATGATAGCGGGAAGGAAGCAACTCTATCGCTGCATTGACGTTTTTTTTTTAAAAGCTGACATTTTGAATTGATGGATGGGAAGCTGAACGTCTTCAAACTTGGAAACAAATTCCAGAGGAATGTTTTTTAACTTTTTGGAACGACTCTGACCTGGATGACTGAGGATCTTCACCAGTTTATTTCCGTGAACACGGAGCACGCTCGCTACTTGTGAGGTCATGGCGTCCTGTACTGCGCATGTGGGACACTTAAGCTGTATGAATGTAGTTCACTCAGGACATCGCATATATTAGGAAATGTAAACGGCAACGCAGAAGAATTGGATTTCACAAGAATTAAACATTAAGGCACGCAGTGTGAACATAGCCTCAGAGCTGCGGGAGGAAGGATCTGAGATGAGGCTCGTTTGTGGACCTATGATGCATCACTATTTTGAAAACATCTGAATATTTCGCCACTTTGAGAACTAATCCAAAATAGCAGCCATCTATATTTTCTTTACGGTTCATCCAGATGTTAGAGCTACTATAATGCTTTTAATCACTGAGTGTTTTCTACCGGTTCGATTAAAATGAATTCATCTTTTATCCATTCAGCTTGTCATGGTCAGAGCCCGTACATTTAGAAACAGGATCTTAGACTGGGATCTAATCAGCTGACTGAAATATTGGCCTTTATAACAGAACGGACAGGAGCTCTAAATATTCTCCCTGCAGTTCAGACAATGACGCCATCAGACTGCAGTAAATATAGAACGCTGACATTTAACCTGGAAAGCATTTCATCAGATCCACTTCCTCAGAAAAAAGCTTTAGGAAAAGTTGTTCAGCTGATTCGCAAAACCTGTTTAACCAAAATGATCATTTTCTAACCAGACAGTCGGGAGAGAAAGTAAATTCTCCCTCCACTGATCAGACCCCTGCTGCTTCCCGTAGATTCAGCCAGCCGCCTCTAAAAACACGGCAGAGCTGGAGAGACCTCAGCAACCACCTCAGAGAAGCAGCTTCATCCGTTAGCAGAGAAAAAGAGTTTTCTGACAACCTTCCCAGTAGGGAGATTCAGCCTAACGTCAGAGCAGGAAGCAGGGGAAAGGTCATGACCCTGAACCAGTCTGGCTGTAGAGAAGGTCAAAGGTCTCTAGAACCAAGATGGCAGCAGGACTTAAGGCTGAGGCTGTGCTGGATTGCAGAGGCGGCGTCCTCCAAGGACTCGGTCTGGCTATGGATTCAAACAGGTCCAGCATTCTCCCGCTTTCACTCCTCCATACGCTCTGTTGCCTAGCAACCATGACAATTGACATACAGAGAAGGCAAAGAATGGATGCCGAACTAATTTCATCTCTGAGGAGCTTCAGCGGCAGTACCGTCGTCTCAGATATCAGATTTATAGTCCCCCCTCTGCAGATCTATTAGAATCTGTCCTTAAATTCCAGCCAAACCCATTTACACAGAAACAGATAAAAACCTTTAGATAAACCAAACATTACCGCCACATATCTGACTCTATAACCATTAAAACAACTATGTTCATTTATTTCCCTAGAAACTATTCACATACTTGGATTATATTAAACTGCACTTCCAATATTCACCACCGGTTGGCACCATTTTTTACATTTGTCGGCCGCATAACGAGGAGTCTTGGAATCTCTGAGGTCTCTGAGGACGCTGGACCAGAGTCCAGCACGGATCTGATTTTTTAAAAGTATCCACCCGCACCGTAGAGTTCAGAACCGAGCCCTGCCTCATTACCTTCAATTATCAGCATTTAAAACCCGGCAGGAACCAGACAGACCCCACGCAGGATCACAAAGTATACACTCAGCCGTTTGGGCTGCTTCAGATGTTATCATCCCGATAAATCAGTGCCATAGATTGTACCTTATACCTCTCAGTAGGTTCAGTATGTTGTTCTCACCAAATTAATCCTAATCCAAACCCTAAAGTAATTCCTTTATTACCTACATCAGGGGTCCTCAAGGTTTTCCAGGTCAAGGACCCCAAACTGATGGCGATGGAGCAGGGACCCCCTAATTATATATATTGTATTAAACAGTGTTCTATCAAACTGGTCCTATAGTCACTCTATTACAGATGGAGTAATGTAACTAAAGTAATCCCTCCCTGGGATTATTAAAGTATTTCTGGTTCCTGGTTGATGGGACAGGTGTTATGAATGAAACGGTGCCCAGCTTGAAAGAGCTCCTGTGTGTCTCTGAATGTGAGCATTGATGACTGAAAGACATCTTCTGCCTCCATTTATCTGTTTACTGCAGTCTGTTGGATTCATAACAGGGGCCATAATGGGGCCACTGGCCTGCGTTCTCCCTCTGTAAAACTGGCCAGTTTGGGCCCCTTGGAGGTGTTGGGCTCCTGGCCCTCAGCCACAGGAAGTGGCGTGTGACGAGCTTTTATTTTGCTTTCCGACCTTCAGTCCCAGATTATTATTGTAGATTCAGAACCTTCAGGCTTTATGTGGGAAAAGGTCAGTGAGACATTTAAGGCTGACAGATGGTTGAACTTAACCTGATCAGGAAACTCCTTCTGTCTCCGTCTGTCGTTACCAATCTGCTTCTACAAAGCCGCTGATCGATGACGGTAACCCTGAGGAAGGCCGTTCTTTAACCGTTCCATTCGCCACCGCACCCAGATGCAGATGAACAAAAGCCTTTCAGAGCTTAATTTCATTACATTCAGCCACATTAAAACTGATCCAATACAGGTCAGAGCAGAACATCCAGATTCCTGCGTGTTGTTTTGCTTCCCGCCTCATGACTCTAATAGCTGCCATAGTTTCACTTTAACCTCGTTACCGTTCAGCAGCAGGAAAGCTGCTGGAAGCAGGAAAACTGGAAAACACCAGGAAAACCTGGGAGATATTTTTTACATCTGTGAAGAGGGAGATTTACCAATAAGCCATGATAGGCAGCTGCCTAGGGCCTCAAGTTCCTGGGGGCCCCATAAAACTCTGTTTACATCTATGATTAATACAACTATTCCTTATTTCTGCACATTAATTATGTTTTTGATAAAAATCTTTTGGATAAAATGCCATCAGCGTTCCAAGCTTAGTGCTTGGAAAAAATCTTTCATTCCTTTAGAGACAGCATGAAAAGTCAGCTGAGTACAAAACATGGAGAGGAAAACAAGAAGAACATTTTATTGTGTTCACAGAACATAAAATCTAGAAGTTTAAATTAGCTAGTAGCTTATTTTAAATGAGTCGTGGTTAAACCATGGGTCCTGGTTAAACTGAGTCCAGGCGTGGATCAATCGATGGCAAGCTACTAAATGGATCAGAAGCTGCCTTCTAACCTCCTCACCCCGAGGGTCTGATGGAAGGATGCAGCTTTTTCTTCTTCTTGGATTTATTGGCAACAAACATTTAGTAGCATTACCGCCACTTACTGGTATGGAGTGTGGTTCGTGATGGACTATCTACTAATAAATCTATATATTAATCCTAAAAATAAAAAAACTATATATATATTTTACACACACAGACAAAAATATAAATAACTTTGTATTCTACCCATCTATATCTTACACATATTGACCCTATCTAATCAGATTCTATGAAATAATTTTGTTTTCTTTAAAAATCAAGTAACTAATTGTATAAGTTTACTCCCCAAATTCTTCCACAAAATATCTAATAAATGAATCTTTAATACATTCAAACTCTCTCCTCATATCTTCTCTTGTTTTCATATTTATGACATTCCCTGCAGCTTCGTTCATCCCGTCCACTATACTTTATTAACACGCAGGGACGGATTTAGGAAATTTGGTGCCCTAGGCAAAGACAGGCAGGGGCCCCCTGAGAAGAAAACCCATAAAACAGACCCAATCTACAGATAGAGAAATGTTAATAGAATAGACATCCATTATTTGTTCTAGGTTGTGTCCCTCTCTTCTTGTCCCTTTTTCCTCTCTATTTATCATTGTTCTGATGGCATTTTAGCCAAAGGATTTTTATCAAAAACATAATTAATGTGCACAAATAAAGGAATAGTTGTATTAACTATACATGGAAACAGAGTTTTATGGGGCCCCCAGGAACTTGGGGCCCCAGGCAGCTGCCTAGTATTGCCTAATGGTAAATCCCCCCCTGTAAGCACGCACAGGTGGCCGTTTACTGAGACTTCCTTCATGGATTATTTGCATCCAGCAGATTATTCTCCTCATTCTGATGTTCATCTTTAAATACTCCTGAAATTGTTTCTGTATTTTGTTGTTTAATTCTGTGAACTACTGAGTCTATGGAGCTGAATTTTCCCAGGTGCACCAAACCAACGCCAAACTTTCTGCAGATTGTAAATATTCTGGTATTGTTTGTTTTTCTTTTTCACATAATATATGGTATCAGCCCCAAATATACGTATCTGCCTTAGCGTCATTTTTTTACTTTTTTTTTTTTTTTTTACACCTCCTCAATTTGAAACCTCGTCTGATAATGAAAATTAAAATGCCTTTAGAGCTTTACTGAATGTAATTTATTTTTGTTTACACTGTTTATACGCTACATGGAACCACAGGAGAAACCAGTCACACTGAAGTCACTGGTCTCCTGTTCCCAGCAGGAGCTGCTAGCTGAAGCACTGCCTGCTGGGAAAATGACGGTCAAAGACCAACAGATATTCAGCAAATAAATGGAGGCTTTGCTATTGGGTTCATAGTTCAAAAAGATCAATTCTCTGACCTTCAGCAGAGTCAGGGGAGAAAGTTCTGTCTAAGCTTAGAGGAACCGTCATCATGTCAACCTCTTTCTGCCAGTTTCCTTGGCGACCACCTGGAAAATATCCTGGTTCTAAAACCAAACACTAAAGGACTTATTGGTAAAATATATATGGCTATTAACTCTTTAAACATGGAACCTTTAACAGATGTCAAGAGGAAATGGGAGGAGGAACTGGCTACCGACTTTTCTGAAGACATACGGCCATCCATACTAAATAACATTCATGCATCCTCCATCTGCTGGAGGCAAAGAGTCATTCAGTTCAAAGTGTTCATAGTTTACTTTCGTCCAAAGTGAGACTGTCCAAAATTAAACTAGACATTGATTCCAGCTGTGATGGATATGGAGTGGAACTGGGCACCTTTCTGGCTCTGTTCTAAACTGAAAAACTTCTGGGAGCCCATTTTCACATTTCTCTCCGACTCTTTAGGTTTTAGCATTAAACCTGAGGCCACAATCGCCATATTTGGAAAATCATTGCATGAAAATTTTCATCACAAAATTAAAAATGTCATTTCTTTTGCCACACTTCTTGCTAGAAGACAATTATTGTTTAAATGGAAAGACAGACACCTGCCATCCTTTAAGTTATGGCTGGTTGATCTTATGCATCATTTGACATTAGAGAAAATCAGATTCTCTACAAGAGGCCACGCCCACAAGTTTGTCAGTGTCTGGCAACCTATTCTGAACCACATCAGGGTTATGGATCCCAGTCTCTGGAGTTATACACATGGTCATATTTTGCCTGTCCTTAATGATGCAACGGGAGGGTAGTTCGAGGCGTTAAAGGGGGAAAATTGTTCTAATGTACTTGAAATTGTATTTTTCTTGACTGAATGCTTAATAAAAATACTTTGCAGAAAGAAAAAAGTTTCTAAATCGGATGAGGACTCAGACTTTTAAATTTCCTTCTCTTCATTTGGTTTCTGATTTTTATCTGAACGAAGGGATTTTCAGCCACGGAGGATCTGGATGGGATCCATGCAGATCATCCCTCCTCCGTATTCTTCAGTTTCTGCGGTTTCCCAGTTTCTGCCTCCTCAGTGTCTGAAAGTTGTGTGGGTTGCTGTTGAGTTGGAGGTCATGTGACGGGTCAGCTGTGCGGCGGAGTGCTTCGCCTCGGGGGAGGGGGGGGGGGGGACTGGAGACACAGAACGCCCTTATCTGCTGGTCCATTAGTTCTGCTCTTCACCTCCTCCAGGATCCTCAAAGTAATTCAATGGAAATGTTGAACTTCTCACTCCAAACCAAAGGAAAACCTAAAAGCCTATTTCAGAGTATAGGTCTGCCTTTTTGACAGATTCTGTTATTTTACAGTTAATGTTGTTAAAACTGCATGTTAGAGATTTTTTATTCAACAGAGATGATGAAGATAAATCATCTGTCTGTTGCAGACATGGTGGTAAAACTGTTGCTCCATGGCGATCTGGGAATGGTGATGAGGCGCTGAGTTTTCTGCAGAGAGGAAGTTTATCATGATGAGAGGAAAATGTTTCAGACGATCTTCCCAGGAGGGAACATCCCAGCAGGGTCAGCCAGAGGTCGGAGCGGGAAGCTGACAGACGACCAAAACCCGGGAGCTTCTCTCCGACGAGGCAGCTCCATCAATTAGCAGGTCAAAGGTCATGACAGGGACAGAAACGGACGTCTGAAGAGTCAAAGCTCTCCTCTCTAGAAGCAACATGGCAGCAGGACTCGGGTTAGCAGAGCTGATTGTGAATGGCCTCGTTAACAATGAGGGCAAAACAAACTGTTCAAAAATACTTTATGAGCTGCAGAAGGAAACAGAAGTTTAGCCTTTTTGTTCTGGGATCCTCCAGGAGTTTGGACTCATTTCACTTTCCTGCATCGACTCTCTTTCAGATAAAAGATCCCCGTGTTTCATTTATAAACGCAGAGGTGGGCCCATCTCTAAAGCGCCCTCACATGGAAAATATCGGGTTAACGCATGTTTTTCAAACATGTGTCGACCTGCTAACTATCCGCTTCTAGCTCCCTTCCTACTAGCAAATAAAAGCTGGTCTAACCCCTCGCTGGCAGCTGAGTGGCCTCTGTCTCCCACGGCTGCGTGTCTGATGACATCATCACGCTGGGTTAGCATTGATGATGTCAGCGGTGGGATAGATATCAGGACAGTAAACAATGGAGAGCATCATGTAAGGAAGCCAGGGCATAGTCGGTGTGCTTTATTGTTTCTATTATCTGAATCCATCTCACCAGAGCCGCTCCATGTTTATCCAATGGAAACAGAGGCTGGTTCTGCTTGTTAGCTCAGAAGCGACTGGCGCGGCGTGTTGACGTCCGTTGCGTTCAATGGTATCACGTAATTTAGCGGGTCTGGTTCCCACAGCGTGTTGATCAGAGGCGAGGTGATTTTAATGCAGGTCGCTTGCTGAGTCTTTTCACCCGGGTAGACACGCGTCACTGGGCAGTTCCCACCAAGCCCATTGTTCTGGTTTAAACTGGTTTTTACCCAGTGGGAAAAGGGGATATGAAGTGAGCACTTGCTGTAAAACCTTCAGCTTGATTTAAAATATTTACTTAAAGTGCACAACTAATGTATAATTATATAATTAGTTTAAAATGAAATAAAAAAAGCCTTTTGTTATGAATGTCTGAGGTTAAAGGGGAAGCTCCTCCCTACAGCTACATTAATTCCTTTGCCAGTGTTTCCACCTCTACGATTTTTTGCTAAATCTAGCGACTTTTCAGACCCTCCTAGGACTTTATCTCAAAAAAGCACCTAGAACCAAATCGAGCCACTTTTTCCTGTCTAAATGGAGACTTCGGCGAAACAAAAGCACCGATCTCTGTCCACCTGCCTCTTTCTTCTTCGTTTTTTTTATTTGCTAGATGGCAACGAACTAATGGTGTATTTATGTCCCCAGTTTCTATGGAGTGTGGAACTAAAAGGCTGAAATATATAAATGTTATATCTCCACATTTCTTCCTCCCTCCTATCACATCTCTCTGCGCTGCTTTGACAGGCAGTCAAAAGAAATCCAACGATTTTAGGGATTCAGAATCTCCTGCAGCCGATAACATGAGTTATCCAAATTAGACCTTGACATCGTTAAGCGCCTTTTAGGACAGCTAATAGCGAATTTTCTTGCTAAGGCGTAAAAAACACTGGACAAAACATAAAAAAAAATAGAATATAATCCAGTCAGTGAATAGTTCCATCTGAAATGAATAAAATTAGTTGTTTTAATGGTTATAGAGTCAGATATGAGGCGGTAATGTTTGATTTATCTAAAGGTTTTTATCTGTTACTGTCTAAATGACTTTGGTTGTAATTTAAGGACAGATTCTAATATATCTGCAGGGTGGAGAATATAAATCTTATTTTTTATCTACTATTTTGCACAATTTGCTTTACTAAGTATTTTTTGTTGAATATAAAAGATTTTGCAGATATATTTTTATACATACATTGTTTAGATTTGCTTATATCTTTCTACTCCTTTTATAGATTAGACTAGACCTGAATAGAGTAGAATAGAATAGAAAATCCCTTTATTGTCCCACATTGGGGGAAATTCTGCTGTTTGAAGCAACAAAAAGACTATAGCAAAAAATGGTCACACAAATGTGGACCTTAGGAAAATGTCTAAGAATAACATAATAGTGAAGAGTTAAAAGATAAACAATAAATCCTGTAAAGTGTTTTAACAATATAAAGCTGGAGAATTAATAACCAATATGCAGCTATGGACATTTTTAAAGTAATTTGAAAATAGCAGCAACATCAGAGATGTGCAGAATGACAGCAGCAGGTTATTTAATTGACGAAGGTGGAAACTGAGCAGAATCAGCATGAATGGAAGAACTGGTTGAGGTTACTGGGAACAGTGGTGGTTCTAGAGTCTTCCAGCTGCTGGGAGGAAGGATCTGTGATAACGCTCCCTGGTGCATTTAAGGTGCAGCAGTCTGTCACTGAAGGAGCTGTCCAGTTCAGCACCAGCAGAACCAGCATGGGGGGGGGGGAGCTGGACCTCCCCACTGAGTCCAGAGGGCATCCAATCAGAGCTGGCCTTCCTGATCACCTCCGTTCTCTCAGCCTAAACCCTCAGATCGTATCACCAAACCCAAAGAGTAGCTCTTCTAAAACCTTTCTGCATTCATTAAACATCTACAGATAAACCTTTAATTCTCCTTTTTACATATTTTACCCTTTAATTTCCTCCTAAAGAGCTTGAAGTGAAGCAAACAAAAACTCAGATGCGTCAGCGAGAACCAAAATGTGTCCCAGTAATCCGTTTATCTGTCAGAGTTAAGATCATTGCTCCTGGTGAGCTGGACTAGAGATCGTTAAAGCACTCAGTGCTGACACCTGCTCTGTGGGGAAGATTTAATCACACATCCCTGGGGAAGAAGACATTCAGGGTGTGAGAAGAAAGCAGGTCGGACTGCCTCTGAATGCACCCAGGAGCCAAACCATCCTGCATCACCAGGTCAGAGGGCCCAACGGAAGCGTCTCCTTTTTAATTCAGTTTATTTTATAACACTAATTAACAAAACCTTTCATCTCAAGGCACTTCAGAGACAAGTCAGTCAGATTTGGTTCAGTTTTCTAAAGAAAACCAGCTAATTACAACCAGTTATTGCTTATCCAGGATTCTTTCCTCCTTGGTGAGGATGTGGCGACAGTGGAGAGGAAAAACTCCCTTTGAACAGGAAGAAACCTCCAGCAGAACCAGGCTCAGTGTGAGCGGCCATCTGCTGAGGCCCACTGGGGTTCAAGGAGACAGAAGCAGACAGAAAAAAACGTTTTATGATAGATAAGCTAACGGTAAGCTAGCTCCACAGGAAGCTCTGTCATGGAAAGAAACGGTTAATCAGACCAGCTGTGAGCCAGTTTTCATGTGAAAGGGATGAAAGGCAGAACGTCCAGTTAGTTCCAGTAGAAGCTGGGCCGATAGCTCTAGGAGAGAAACAGGACTTAACACTGGAAAACAGGCTCCAACATCTATATTCGAAGCAGTTAAGTTTGATCAACTAACAAACTCATGTTTTAATGCAAACTGTTCCAACTTAACAAACAAGTCAGGGGGGGGGGGAGATTACTTTTAGGCAATACTAGGGAGTTTCCTGGGGGCCCCATAAAACTCTGTTTACATGTATGGTTAATACAAAAATTCTTTATTTGTGCACATTAATTATGTTTCTGATCAAAATCCTTTGGCTAAAATGCCATCAGAACGCTGATAATATTAAGTGTGTCTCAGCCCCCCCCTTCAGTGTCCGCCATATTGGATCAGTCCATTTGCTGCACATGTTCAGAAAGGTCCAAACAGACAGCAGCAAACCATTTGAAAACAAACCATGCAAAGAGCAGTGTTGCCAACTTAGCGCTTTAGTCGCTATATTTAGCCACTTTTCAGACCCCTCTAGCACTTTGATTTCTAAAAAGCTCCTAGCGCCAAATCTAGAGACTTTTTTCTGCTACTGGAGACTTTGGAGACAACATCTAAAAGCAGCGAACTCTGCTCTCCAGAGCGAGTAGATTGGTAACCCCGCCTCCTGCTCTCCTCTATCTTGTCTGCTGTCATGATTCATGCAGCTATTATTTCATCCAAATGAAAAATGGAGAACAGATAAGCAGATCATGGTCAGTTTAAAGGGGGAAATGTGAGGTTCTATTGTGGAGGATCGTTGCTTCATTTACAAAATGAACTTGAATTACTGTATTTTCCAGACTATAGAGTGCACCTCACTTTAAGTCATGGCCAATATTTTTTTTAAACTGGAAATATATATAAGCTGCATCAGGCTGTAAGCCGGGGATATCTACTGAACTGTCTTCCACCAACCTGTAGGGGGAGCTCTACATATTGCCCCTGGAGTAGGGAGGAGGAAGAATGCTAGCTACTGTTAGCTTGTTAGCTCACAGCAGTGAGAGCTTCTACTGAAAGATGGAGCTTCATCAGCTCTTTATTTCAGCTCTGCAGGAGTTCAGCTCAGTCTCTTCATTAGTTCAGCAGCTTTAATGCAGCAATTAAATGTCAAAACGTGGAAATTCTGAACATTTGTTCTATATCTAACCTGCTGCTAGCATGTTAGCTAAATTAAAATTGGCCCCTTATTCTTTCATTTTCAACTTTTTCTCCGTCTGGCGGTTCGGACAATTCTACAAAAAAGCCGCACCTTCTTATGAGCCGCATAGTTCAAAGCGTGGGGAAAGAAGTAGGAGCTTATAGTCCAGAAAATACGGTAGCTCATTTATAGGTTTGTGAACTTAGTTTATTTGAGAAAAAGTGAACTATGAACGTGAGCTGGTTCGTTTTGATCTGTGTGAACTGAAGTTTGAGCTCATTGTTTTTAATCAGGAACTGGGAAAACATTGTGTGAGGGGACGTCAGGTGTTCGGGAGTCATGGTTGCGTCCCGCTGGCTGCCCTACTGGCCGCCCCACTGGCCGCCCTACTGGCCGCCCCACTGGCCGCCCCACTGGCCGCCCCCTGGCCGCCCCACTGGCCGCCCCACTGGCCGCCCCCTGGCCGCCCCACTGGCCGCCCCACTGGCCGCCCCACTGGCCGCCCCACTGGCCGCCCCACTGGCCGCCCTACTGGCCGCCCCACTGGCCGCCCTACTGGCCGCCCCACTGGCCGCCCCACTGGCCGCCCCACTGGCCGCCCCACTGGCCGCCCCACTGGCCGCCCCACTGGCCGCCCCACTGGCCGCCCCACTGGCCGCCCCACTGGCCGCCCCACTGGCCGCCCCACTGGCCGCCCTACTGGCCGCCCCACTGGCCGCCCCACTGGCCGCCCCACTGGCCGCCCCACTGGCCGCCCTACTGGCCGCCCCACTGGCCGCCCCACTGGCCGCCCCACTGGCCGCCCCACTGGCCGCCCCACTGGCCGCCCTACTGGCCGCCCCACTGGCCGCCCCACTGGCCGCCCCCTGGCCGCCCCACTGGCCGCCCCCTGGCCGCCCTACTGGCCGCCCCACTGGCCGCCCCACTGGCCGCCCCACTGGCCGCCCCACTGCCCGCCCCCTGGCCGCCCCACTGGCCGCCCCACTGGCCGCCCCCTGGCCGCCCCACTGGCCGCCCCACTGGCCGCCCCACTGGCCGCCCCACTGCCCGCCCCCTGGCCGCCCCACTGGCCGCCCCACTGGCCGCCCCACTGGCCGCCCCACTGGCCGCCCCACTGGCCGCCCTACTGGCCGCCCCACTGGCCGCCCTACTGGCCGCCCCACTGGCCGCCCTACTGGCCGCCCCACTGGCCGCCCCACTGGCCGCCCCACTGGCCGCCCCACTGGCCGCCCCCTGGCCGCCCTACTGGCCGCCCCACTGGCCGCCCCACTGGCCGCCCCACTGGCCGCCCCACTGCCCGCCCCCTGGCCGCCCCACTGGCCGCCCCACTGGCCGCCCCCTGGCCGCCCCACTGGCCGCCCCACTGGCCGCCCCACTGGCCGCCCCACTGCCCGCCCCCTGGCCGCCCCACTGGCCGCCCCACTGGCCGCCCCACTGGCCGCCCCACTGGCCGCCCCACTGGCCGCCCTACTGGCCGCCCCACTGGCCGCCCTACTGGCCGCCCCACTGGCCGCCCCACTGGCCGCCCCACTGGCCGCCCCACTGGCCGCCCCACTGGCCGCCCCACTGGCCGCCCCACTGGCCGCCCTACTGGCCGCCCCACTGGCCGCCCTACTGGCCGCCCCACTGGCCGCCCCACTGGCCGCCCCACTGGCCGCCCTACTGGCCGCCCCACTGGCCGCCCTACTGGCCGCCCCACTGGCCGCCCCACTGCCCGCCCCCTGGCCGCCCCACTGGCCGCCCCCTGGCCGCCCTACTGGCCGCCCCACTGGCCGCCCTACTGGCCGCCCCACTGGCCGCCCCACTGGCCGCCCCACTGCCCGCCCCCTGGCCGCCCCACTGGCCGCCCCACTGGCCGCCCCCTGGCCGCCCCACTGGCCGCCCCACTGGCCGCCCCCTGGCCGCCCCACTGGCCGCCCCACTGGCCGCCCCACTGGCCGCCCCACTGGCCGCCCCACTGGCCGCCCTACTGGCCGCCCTACTGGCCGCCCCACTGGCCGCCCTACTGGCCGCCCTACTGGCCGCCCCTGGTCAGTATAAATTGTAGTAGCCTCAGTTTAGCATTTCCTCCCATTCTGCGCAGCCAGTGATGTAACATTAAAATCACACAATAAACCAGCATCTGAGGAGGTTTTTACTGAAGTCTTTCTGATTTCTACAGGCAGATTTACCACTATAGTAGGTCCAAACCCTGAAATTATGGCTTTTAGTTTCAGTGGCCACCCCAAGATTTTTAGTGGCCCCATCTGCCCCCCCAATTAAACATTTCTGGAGGCGCCACTGCTCACGTCATCTAACATCAACATCATTGACTTATTGGTTCCCTTAGTTCATAAATATATTACTCTTTAACTCTTCAGTGCTAAGACTTACTGAGGCAATGGAATTATCTTAAGTAATGATCTTGGTGATTAAGTAAGATAATTGGAATAAGAGAACAGAATTTGGGGTGGGGGGGGGGTAGTTTCGGTCTGGGAACAGCTGACCTGAGGGGTTCATCCAACAGGAAAAGGATAATCACACATTGTTAGGAGTTTCTAGAGGAAACCTGCTGAGCTGTAAACTCTAGAGAGGCTCTCTGTACTTTGACCCTGATGTAAACAACCCAGACTCAACTACTGGCTCAGCTGTTTTATAAATCAAAAAAAGAGGAAATGCGTCCGATATCAGAGCAGGAGGAGGATGATCTATCTGCACTTTCCCATGTTTGAATTTTATCAGCTGCTTTCTAACGCTCAGCAAATAAAAGAGGACCACAGTGTTTAAAGCAGCGCTGTTTAACATTGAACAACTGGGGGCGCTAGATCTGTAACTTCCTAGATTAGTGAACCCTGATTTCTCCTGTTTGGATTTGGAGGAAACCTGATGTATTTACAATTACATGGATGTACATCATGTATTCACAATACATCATGTCGTTTTGTATAAACCCTGTTTACACAAAGCAGCAATAAAAGTCTAATCTGGACATTTTGAATTGAAAGAGCTTCCTGGATGGGAAGCAAAAAGCCTTTAAACTTGGAAACAAAGTAGATTGATTTTTTTTTTTTACATTTTGGAATGACTATGATGGATGACTGAGAATCTCCACCAGCGCATCAACTCCAACCTTTAGGCGGGTCGTCGGCCATCTTTATCTCAGCATTTTATCTTTCTCTGTGCTTCGATGGTTCTTCCAGTCTATCAACAAAAACTGAGCTGCTGAGCGACAAACCCTGGAAAATACAACGTCTCTAAAATGTGAATCACAGAAAGCAATCGGATGTTTTATGTTACACACATTAAAGTAAAAGGTAGAACAGACGGCATTACAGGAAAAACAAGCTCAGCCTGCTTCCAGGTATCAACACAATGCCAGGGCGGAAAGATCTCCAGATCTTTCCATTTCCCATCAACCTGGGAAGGGTTATCAGGTCATCTCCAAACCCACTGAAGTCCAGCATCCTGCAGAGACGGAGTCCGTCCATCCCAGCAGATCCGGGCTTAGAGGAAGGACCACAAACTCAAGACCTCTGAATCGACTCGAGTCCAATCTGTTTAGTTTAATTCCATGCATCCATCTTCTTCGGCTTATCCGGGATTCGGGTCAGTAGACCAGCTCCTCCGGGGGAATCCCAAGGCGCTCCCAGGCCAGCAAAGAAATATAGTCCCTCCAGCGTGTCCTGGGTCTCCCCCTGGGCTTCCTCCCGGTGGGACGTGCCTGGAACACCTCACCAGGGAGACGTCCAGGAGGCATCCTAACCAGATGCCGGAGCCACCTCAACTGGCTCCTCTCGACGTGGAGGAGCAGCGGCTCTACTCTGAGTCTCCCCCGAATGACTACGGAAAAAACTCATTTCTTCCGCTTGGATTCAGGATCTCGTTCTTTCTATCATGAACCAAAGCTCCAGATCATGAGTTAAAAAAAAAAAAAATCGTTGCATTTCCGAATTCTCCCGAATGGTTCCCGACTTTAAACTAGTGAATAAAGTGAATGTGATTGGTCGATTATCTAGGGGGCGGGATTGTTGTGGTGGAAGGTTTGCAAGCTGGTTTGGTTGTAGCCGGTTTGTGGGAAGCATCTTGCTAACCAGTTAGCATCTTAGTGCTAGCAGGTTCCCAATGGGAAATTCCATTGGGACCAAGTAGCTCTAAATTGGTGACTTAGAAACGACGCTGTCAAGGAACGCTATGGACAGCGGAAACATGCAAGAGGAGGAGAGTTTAGTGTCGGAGGTCATGGATGAGTCTCCTCCGTCATCCATTTTTTATTTAGAGGAGGAAAGCGGGGACGAAGATGTTGTGGAAGAGGACGCCAGGGCGGCAGAAGCTTGGTTTGGTGTAGAAGGCTTCCAGCCGTACATGTTTGAGCCCTTGCCTCGCAACGCTGCCAGTTCTGTTAGCTCTACGCCTGCCGAAGACACAGACGTCCATCCCCGTGAACACTGGGACGCAACTCAATGGGAAAGGAAAGGATTCTGGTTTCAACCGTTGCGTATATTAGCTGCGACACATGAATCAAGATGCTATGACCGAAAACATTTGATTGACAGATGACCGTTGATATATGATTGGTTCAATTTAGGTGTTCAGGCTGACGTAGAACTAACTGGCCTGCAGAAGATAACGGAAATCACAGATTTTAAGATAGGATCTTTTTTTTAGGAAGGCTGGGATTAATATAGATTTTTTTTTTTTATTTTAGATAATTTAGTGATTTTCCCAACTGGAAATAATGACTTAGAAGAAATGAGTGAGCAGAAAGTAAAAGTCTGGATCAGTTTTAGGATTTTTGGTGGAAGCAGAAGGCTGCTTTTCTGCTCTACGTCAGAACATCAGCGCCGTCATGAGACTGGAAGCAGAGAGGCTGTTATCAGGTCCTGGAAGGAGGTGTTTTCCCTCTAAGCTGATCACATTACCTCTTTTCAAACCCTTCCTCTCCATGTCTCCCCTGACACCATCGCTTCCCGAGGAGCCCGGTTCACAGCCAGCAAATCACATGGGGAGAAAACTCCTGCAGAAGCTCCTACCTCTCAGAGGTTCCTCAGCTGGTTGACCGTCAGATCCTGAGGGAGATGCAAAGCGTCCGCAGCAGCCGGCCAGTTACCCAGCATTTACACCCAGCCACTGACTCACTGGCCGGGACGGTGGAAGCACTGGGAGACGGACTGCCGTTCAGCTGGAGGCAGCGGAGCAGGAGCCACTCCTTCCTCTGAGCAGCTGACTGGCCGTCTGGCTGCAGGAAGCCCAGCATGATTGGTTTAACAGCAACCCTGCTGCCTCAGTGCCCCCCTGGGAGCCCGCAGCAGCTGGGGAAACTATTCACACCCCTGGTCTGATCAAAACAACCGTTCTATTATACATGGATCTATGTCATTAAATAAGTGATGCATAGATGTTAAAGCAGAGCAGTCTGTCATCATGAGACCCCCCCCCCCCCCCCCCCCCAGGCCTGTCACATGTTCCCTATCAGATTCAGTCTGACTTTGACTAGGCCATTCTAATACAGGAATATGCTTCATTTAAAACAGTCATTCCGTCTCTGATCACATCATAAGGAAGGTTGCTTCACTTCCCTCCAGTCAACACAAAGCTTCCCCACAGCATGATGCTGCCACCACCATGTGTCGCCGCGGCAGATGGCTTCCTGCCACAACTCCATTATGGTGTGCAGAGAACAAAACTGAAATCTTTGTGGTTGCTTTGATGAAGAACTGTGAGAGTGACGGTGAACTGTCCAGATCTATAGCAGTTAGAGCCTTGGAGGTTCTACCCAGTTTCCCACAGACTTGCCCTGATGGTCATTTATCGTTTGGTGAGTGATTGACAAACCCAAAAAGCTAAAACCCTGAAAGAACAGCTTGGTATTCCAACCTTCCCATCACAGAGGAACCCAGGGAACGTCCACAGAAAGAACCAAACATTATCCAGGGAACAAAGAAAGCTGGTTGCTTCCAGAGATTCTCCAGCATAAAGACTATAAAGAACATCGCAGCTAAACCAGTGAAATGAACAAAATGCCAACCTGTGGATGAGAAGCCCTCTTGGCAGCCGATTGGTTCTCTACTAGGTGGGAGATTTGTCTCCCTCTAATTGTTTCTGTATGAAATCAGAGGCTGAGATCCAGCGAGGCGGCACACCCCCACCTCAGGACGTGTCGGACTGCGTGTCTGAGTGAAGCACAACAGGAAGTCAGCAAGAAACGAGGCGGACGAGCTTAACTCTGTCATTATCTGCAGCAGGATCTTAAAAAATGGAAACGCTGCAAAACCTGTAGCCGTTTCAACAGAGAGAGAAATGAGGACTTTTCCTGAAGGTCGATCCAGACTGGGAGGAATCCTGATGGCTCCGTCACCTCCTGGACTGGAGCAGATTCAGGGTCAGATGCTGGATCCCTCTGTTCTCAGACCAGCAGAGTCCATACCTGATTATCCCTTTAGTCAGGCACAAAAAAACTATTTAAATACTTTTTGGTCTTTTTGAAGTGTACAGCAATCTCACTTTAAAAGGGTTCAGTCAGTTAGCATTAGCATTCAGTTCAGAACTCTGAAAAACCGTCAGCAGCAGAATCAGAAAGTTTCTTTCAGATAAAATACAAACACATAAAAGAACATCTAATGTACTGATCTTTGACTAAAGCAGAGAACGGCAGCGCAGGAAACGGACCAATCAGCAGCCGGACGACGGCTCACAGTCTGACGGCGGAAACAGACCGGCTTTTATTTTCTACTCACTGAAATAAACTAATGACAGTTTTTAAAACTCAGTTTCCCAAAGTTGAGCAGGATGTTGAAGTTCCTGCATGGCTGAAGATTTGACTCTAAACGCTTTTTTTAATGAGCCAGAATTACTTCAATGATTGATAAAATGGTTTAAGGTCGACTCTGATTTATTTATGTTCATATTTTCTAAGTTTCTTTCTGTCTGAATTTAAACTCTTCAGGTGTCTGAGTTTAAACTGCAGAAATATTTGCAGAACCTTTGCAGTGATTGTTTTTGACTTGCAAGGAAAGAGTTCAGGTTCCATGTTTACTTCATATAAATTAACTAAATTTGATTGAACTTTATGTCCTTGTTGCCAGAAATGTTGAAGCGGCTCAAATCAATGAGCGATGCAGAGATAAGGTGGAAAACATCATATGAAGCATAAGAACGTCTTTGTTCTTTATTGTGAGATCTTTAGGGGAAATTCCTCCATTAATCGCTTATGATGAATAATATTTCCTTTAATTTTCAACTTTAACTGATGGAGCGTCAGAACAAGCATGTTTGGCAGAAATGATTCATCTAATAATAACTCAGGAACTATGATGTGAAAAATACATTTTATCGTAATCCTCTAATCTGCCTCGATTAGGCTAATAATAATTTAGCTAATTTGATTTAATGAGACTTTTTGTTTTAGATTTTAATTTAGATCTAAACAGAACTACAGTATGTTAGATTAGATTTGTTTCACTTTTAACTGGATTAGTTTTGACTTTAATCAGATTAGTTTTGGGTTAGGGTTATTTTAACTGAATTAGTTGAGATTTTAACAGGATTACTTTTGATTTTAACCCAATTCGGATTAGCTGAGATTCTCACTGGATTAGTTGAGATTCTCACTGGATTAGCTGAGATTCTCACTGGATTAGTTGAGATTTTAACCGGATTAGTTTAGATTTTAACCGAATTCAGATTAGCTGAGATTCTCACTGGATTAGCTGAGATTTTAACTGGATTAGTTTAGATTTTAACCGAATTCGGATTAGTTGAGATTCTCACTGGATTAGCTGAGATTTTAACTGGATTACTTTTGATTTTAACCCAATTCGGATTAGCTGAGATTCTCACTGGATTAGCTGAGATTCTCACTGGATAAGCTGAGATTTTAACCGGATTAGTTTAGATTTTAACCGAATTCAGATTAGCTGAGATTCTAACTGGATTAGCTGAGATTTTAACTGGATTAGTTTAGATTTTAACCGAATTCAGATTAGCTGAGATTCTAACTGGATTAGCTGAGATTTTAACTGGATTAGTTTAGATTTTAACCGAATTCGGATTAGCTGAGATTCTCACTGGATTAGCTGAGATTTTAACTGGATTAGTTTAGATTTTAACCGAATTCAGATTAGCTGAGATTCTCACTGGATTAGCTGAGATTTTAACTGGATTAGTTTAGATTTTAACCGAATTCAGATTAGCTGAGATTCTCACTGGATAAGCTGAGATTTTAACCGGATTAGTTTAGATTTTAACCGAATTCAGATTAGCTGAGATTCTCACTGGATTAGCTGAGATTTTAACTGGATTAGTTTAGATTTTAACCGAATTCGGATTAGTTGAGATTCTCACTGGATTAGGCCTGAGTTCAGTGTCACTGACTTTAATCTGCTATTCCTGTTAGCGCAGAATACTTAAGCATCAATGCGCCCTGGTAACCGGAAAAAAATGTTTATATATGTTGACTCATCAAAACTGATAAACGATACGATCTAATAATTACTACATTCAGAGGTGTGCTTTGGTGGCGCAGTGGTTGGCGCACATGACCCGTGTACGGAGGCCTTAGTCCTTGATGCGGGCGATTCGGGTTCGAATCCGGCCTGCGGTCCTTTCCAGCACGCCTCTCTCTCATTCCCACTTTCCTGTCAGCCTACTGTCCTACTAGTGCTGTAAAAACTCAAAAAAAATAAAATAAATTCAAATATTTTACCACTGCAGATGTTCTGAATATTGTCTTTAAAAAAATAATAATTTTAATCCAGACGTTTTAGCTATAACTATATCAAATAATTTAGCAGATAAAGAATAAATGTGACATTTATTCACGTACCTCAGGGATCACATCACGATAGTTGTGAAAAACAATGTGCGATGCTCCCACTGGGGTCCAGCCTGCAGCTGCAGCTGCATTCGCCTCCTTCAGACCCAGGAAGAGAAACTGCTGCTACAAGAGCAGACTAAGCTAAGTCTATCCTCAGCTTTACTGCATTTTATTTATATTTTATTCTGACTTCATTGTGTAAATGGAGGCGTTTACATACCGTAGGAACTTACTCCACTGAGAAAACATTTTCAACACCAGCTGATGAACATCTAGACCAATTTAATTTTCATGTTTTATGCTTTTAGCCTGAAAGACATTTTCAGTCCTTCAATCACCTCCCATCCCTCATCTCTGATTGGGTGATCGTCAAAAGGGCAGCCGGGTCAAACCAATCATCTGAGACTGAAACATAGAAACATTACAGCCATGCAAGAGAATGACAGCAATTCCCCCAATTCCCAGTCAACCAGCGAGAAGCTGTGAGAAATTAATTGGTTGTTTGTTGGACGTGTCTCTGCGGCTTTGGACAGAGACGCACAGCTGTCACAGAGATGGAAACCAGTTTATTAAGCCAGTTCATAACCAGTCTCACAGCAGACAGCGGTTAGCACGGTTCACGGGGCTCTGATCACTAATGTGGGTGTTGACACCATGAAGGGGGGGGGGGGGCTTCCCAGAAATACGACAACCTGAGGCAGAAACGGCTTCATCTGCCTCATCAGATTCACATCAAACTTCCATCAGAATTTCACCGTCAAACAGAAAAGAAAAGGAAGTCCTTCAGGAAACGGGGGGGGGTTCAACGACCAGCAGGCTTTTAGGAATATTTCATGGGGTGTCCATCTTGGTGCATCACATCTTTAGGCTTTGCACAGCGTAGGGGGGCGGGGGGGATCCTCTCCTGAAAAAGGTTGAAATTTAGACTCTGAACCCGTTTCCTGCATTTTGAGGCGAAAGCAGCAGTTTGTCTTTATTCCAACGATACTTTAGTCCTGATTATGGGAAGGATGTGAGCTGGACTAGAGGTGGACGATTCATCAGGAAGAGATTAAATCGTTTTTAGAGAAAATGTTTTTTTTCTTAGGATAATTCAAACAATCAGAAAGTTTAGCTTGAATTTTCTACTTAAAGGGAAACTTGGTTGTTACATAAACAACTAGTTGAACATTAATGACAAACTGAAAAACAGTCTGCAATAGGGATGGAACGGTTTATGAAAACCGTCCGAACCGTTCGGTTCGACTGTCTCGGTTCGGTTCGCGTGTGTTTCGTTCGGTTCATGCGCTGCTCCTTTTTCTCATAGAGGAAGCGATTACACTCCAGAGCAGAAGGTGGCGGTACTGCGACCAAAGCCAACCACCAGTAGTAAACAACAAGAAGAAGAAGCGAAGCAGCGTAGCCGGGTGTAGCAGAAAAAAATCAGTTGTTGTGGAGAATTGTGTGGGTATGGCGAGTGGGAAAGAACAGGAGTTGGAAGACGCGCCAGCAGCACTTTATAGGTCTGCTGTATGGGACCACTTTGCATTTAGAGTGACCTACGATGACGGCGGGAAGAAAGCTGTGGATAAAAGTGCAACAGCGTGCAAGCATTGTGCAACACGTTTTGTTTATGCTAACAGCAACACGACCAACATGTCAGGCTAACCCTGAAATCCCTCATACTCCGTCAGCGCTCCGCCCCGCTGCGCTCCAGACCGGCTGCTCAAAGCAAAGCCTGCAGCCTCCGCTGTGGCTCCCGTCCGCTCCGCTCTGAGTTCCTTGGAGATGGTAGAGGGCATGCGCCAGATACGGTGGCTGAGAAGTGCAAAACATATTTACAATTAAAAAACAAAATAACATTTGAAGAAACAAAATTATATTTTATGAAACAAATGTATTTTTTTTTTTAAAAAGTTTACATTTTTAAAAACAAATTTATATTTTAGGAAACAAATTCACATTTTAAATAAGTTAGATTTTAGGTGAGAGAAAGTTTCATTTTAGAGAAAAAAAAATACATTATAGGGAAACAAATTTACATCTAAAAAAAAATGGACCGTTCAGAAACACTTGTACAAGTGCAAAGACAAAACTGCAAGCGGCAAAACACAGTTACATAGCCAAAAACAAATGAACAAAAGACGGCTACACGGAAAGGGAATGTCCCAGTGGCCGGATGTGACGTCACCATTACCCTGACTTGTAGTACAAACAGCTCAATCTGTAGTCCTCCTGCCTCACGTGAAAAGACAGCGGCGATTTTATTATTGTGGAGCAAATTTCAGCCAATTTACACCATTTTGTTCTTCGTGCGGACGGTCTCTGGAACTTTTACGGGACACAGAGACCACAATTAGGGCAAAACATTGTTCGGTTAGCGTAAACTTAAGAAAAACAGCTTCAGTGCAATTCTTTCCATCTAAAATCGCCGCTGTCTTTTCACGTGAGGCAGGAGGACTACAGATTGAGCTGTTTGTACTACAAGTCAGGGTAATGGTGACGTCACATCCGGCCACTGGGACATTCCCTTTCCGTGTAGCCGTCTTTTGTTCATTTGTTTTTGGCTATGTAACTGTGTTTTGCCGCTTGCAGTTTTGTCTTTGCACTTGTACAAGTGTTTCTGAACGGTCCATTTTTTTTTAGATGTAAATTTGTTTCCCTATAATGTATTTTTTTTTCTCTAAAATGAAACTTTCTCTCACCTAAAATCTAACTTATTTAAAATGTGAATTTGTTTCCTAAAATATAAATTTGCTTCCTAAAATGTAAATTTGTTTTTAAAAATTTAAACTTTTTTTTCAAAAATACATTTGTTTCATAAAATATAATTTTGTTTCTTCAAATGTTATTTAGTTTTTTTATTTGTTAATGTGTTTTTTAATTGTAAATGTGTTTTGCACTTCTCAGCCACCATAGCCAGATGATTAAATTCAAAGCAGCAAAACATGCGGAAATGATCCATGGTTTCCGCGGATCATTAAAAATAATTACAATTCATTAATTTTTTTTTCTCATTAATTTCATAAATTTTTATGGGATCAACATATACCCAACCGAAAACCGTGACCACGAAACCGTGAATCGAACCGAACCGTGGATTTTGTGAACCGTTCCACCCCTAGTCTACAAAAACTGCAAGATCATCTGCAAATTAAGGTGTCAGAAGTATTCAGATTTATTCCTCAAGTATAAATCCTGCTGCTTGTCTACAGTGAAAAGAAGGACTGGGTTATTTACTTTGGCCTTTTTGGAAACACAGGAAGGAGCAATCAGCTAAGTGAGCTTAGTGCTTGGAAAAAATCTTTCATTCCTTTAGAGACAGCATGAAAAGTCAGCTGAGTACAAAACATAGAGAGGAAAACAAGAAGAAAAGGGACAAGAAGAGAGGGACACAACCTAGAACAGATAATGGATGTCTATTCTATTAACATTTCTACATCTGGAGAATGGGTCTGTTCTTTGTGTTGTGTTCTCAGTTCAAAGGGGCCCCCTGCCTGTCTTTGCCTAGGGCCCCACATTTCCTACATCCTCCCCTGGTTGGAGCATTTTTTAAATTTAATTTTATCTCCAATAATCTAATGGATTTCATCAGAACCGCACTGTGCTGGTTTGGAGCGTCAGATTAATGATTCTAGTGAAACCTAGAAAAGAAAAAAAGCTTCTACATCAATCAATCTATAGTTTTCAGGAAAGTTTCTGAAAACATCAGCAGTCTGGAGGATTTCTGACTTAAATAAAATAAAACATAACTGGAGCTGTAGATCCAAAACAATCTAAGCAGAGGGAAGAAAAATTACAATTATTAAGATTAAAAACTCTCCTCAGAGTCAGAGAAGAGATCAATCCATGTTTTTGTCCAGGAAACCAGCTTAGAAATGTGTAGAATAGAACTAATCTACCGACTCGGTCTGTTTGGTACGAGCTGAGCTCAGCGAGGATGAGTCCGTCATGCGGTTTCAAGAACAGACATATCAAAATTTTTTACTCCACATACGGCTTTGGTACGCCCTAATCTTCCCTTGGAAACTTTACTCAAATGTTAAAAATTTCATGAGCAACAGCTGCTGCAGTTTTGTTGCTGGACGCGCCGCATCAACCAATGAGAGGAGCTGATCTGGGAGCTGGCAGGGAGTCAGACGCAGCACTGCTGATGCAGAGCGCTATGATCACTCCTCTGAAACAGTTTATTAACGCCTAAATTAACTTCAAATGTAGAAACCTGCCGGCAGAATATGTTGGCTTTTATTATCCTGCTGCCTGCAGTTTGTAGCACAGACCTGAAAAACGCTAACATCTACTTCCAGCCGCCACCAACAGGAGGGGAAAACCCTGGAGAGGCGAGCGGGCCTGAGGCAGCTGCTGCTGGGGATTCCCAGTGACAGCGCAGCGCCGGTATGTGGGGGTCTGAGCGGCTCCCACAGAGAAATAATCTTTGAAGGCAGGATGGTAATCTGGATGAACTGACTGCACAGACCATGTTTTCAGGAGGACTTTCTCACTTCAACATAGATTCTAACTACTTTCTACCCGCTGATCACAGCTAATATAGCAAAGCTTCTCTGATGGCGTTCGGTATGAACGTAGCATCAGACTTTCTGATTGGTTGAATAAACCTATGAAACATAATATTGCAGCTAAAATGATCTCATGTCTTCCTTATGAAATTTCCACCTCCAGTGAAGCTCACATCCTTCCCATAATCAGGACTAAATTAGAGTTGGAACAAAGACAAAAAGTTAGCTGCCTTCCACCTCAAAATGTATTTGTGTGTGAAATGTCTTCTTTTTCAGCCCTAGTACTGTTCCAGTTCACTAGAACAGCAGACAGAGAAAAAACAGCTTGAAAGTTATCCTGAGAAAGATTATTACTGAATTTAACAGAAATAAATCACATTTTTAATCTACTATGACTGGATTTCACTGTAGTAAATTAGACTGGATTGAAAAATATATATGAGTCTGGCCATTTCTCAATCTGTGTACTTGTGTGTCCTCGTGAAATGTCATCAGCCTCAGCCCGAGTCTATTCAGTGTATTTCTATAGCTCCAATTCACATCAGTTCATCTCAGGTCACTTTCCAGTTCAACCAGATCATCCAGTCAGATTGATTCAAAGTTTTCTATCTAAGGAAAACCAGCTGATTGCATCGACTCATTGACTCTTCAGCAATCCCTCACACTAAGCATGCTTGTAGCGACAGTGGAGAGGAAAAACTCCCTTTGAACAGGAAGAAACCTCCAGCAGAACCAGGCTCAGTGTGAGCGGCCATCTGCTGAGGCCCACTGGGGCTCAAGCACTGTTCCAATTCAAAAGAACAGCAGACCGAGAACAGATGTTGTTCTGGCCCCTCCCTCTTTACCCAGCATGCACTGCGGCAGCTTCCAGGTTAGCCCTAACAGAGCTCAGAGGATTCAGTTAAAAGTTCTCTTTTCTGTTGCTGTTGTTCAATAAAAGTACATTTTAAGATCATTTGAGGCGAGAAGATTATAGTTTAAACTTCACTATATGAAACATTTACTGTTTAGTGCGTAATTAAAAAAAAACATTTCCGAAGTGTAGAGAACCGTGGCAACCAGCGGAGCTCCGAGGGTAACAGCAGCCGCGGCTAACGTTAGCCGATGCAGCAGCCCTCTCTCTGCATAGCCGTGTGTGAAGGACCGCTGGGTCTTTGCTGATTTCTTTTTTTTTTATTTGGCAAAATGTTCATTTGATTTGTGTTTATCTGACTGTGTTCATTATTATAAGTAAATGAAAAAGGTCATAATTATTATCATCTAGAGACGATTAATAACAGGAGGTGAAATGCAGCTCCACACTAGCTTTGAATGTGGTGATGTCATCAGTACGCTGCTGTTCCAGTTGATCCAGATTTATTCTGCTCCCGTTCTCCCCGAGTCCAGACTTTCCTGGGTTCTAGTCAAGAACTGACTTGGCGAGAACACGAGTCCGTACTCGCGTTGTTGTGAATTAAGAAACGGCCTAAATGTTAACATTTTCCAGGGGAGGATACCCCCCAGACCCCCCTACGCCTCACAAAGCCTAAAGATGTGATACACCAAAGTGAACACCCCATGAAATATTCCTCGCTGAAAGCCAGATCCTCGCCGTTGACCTTCGCCGTGTTCCAGCAGGACAATGATCCTGAAAACAATCCAAAATGGTTTTAATGATGAAGAAGGCCGACATGAAAAAAAACTACAGAAATGATTGCAGCATAATTTACAAACTCACCCAGTAGAAATGTCAACATGAAAGGCAAATAGCTCTGGAACAAAATTACAACTTTTTCCTTTTATGCTCTTTTTTAGCTATATACACTCTTTTTATTTCGTCTGTCACATTTTTATCTTTAATGGCGTCTTGCTTTAACTCTTTGTACTCTAATTTCCCTGAAGGAGTAATCCCAAGGGATTAATAAAGCTGAGTCTAATTAAAAAAGAATGTGCCAATGAAAAAATGCAGATTTATGAAGTTGAACAATGCAGCTCCGATCATTGACTCTGAGCACAAAAATGTCTCAGAGAGAAAAAACAGGCATTATTTCAAGAGTTGAGGTCTGTTGCAGAAAGACATGTTCCAGTTAGAGCACACAACCGCTCCTTTGTTAGCCGAGGCCACGAGCACGACTGAGCAGAACGGTAAACAATGTAAAGAAAATGTTCAGCTTTCCTTCTAACAAACACAGAAAGCCAAGTCTAAAACCGAATGTATTTCTATTTAAATGGCGTGGAAAGGGAATCGGTTTTAAAAGGCTGAAAATACAACAAATTTAAGCTTGATGTCGTTTTTAATTGTAATGCATGGGAACGACCACAAGGGGGAGGGAAATACACCAACTCTATAGTTAGCATCATGCTAATACCTCCTTCATTTGAATATTACTCATGCAAGAAGCGTTCATACAAACAAATTCATTTGTAAATCGTTCATAAGAGTGATTTTAGAAAAGTTAAACTTTGTTTCCAAGTCTGAAGACGTTTCTCTTCCATCCAGGAAGTTTTTTTAATTCCAAATGTCAGAAATAGCGTTTAGTTCCAGGTTTTATCCAGCAGCCCAACAAAGCCTGGTTTTAGTTTAGAAAACATGCAAATAGAAACGGATGAACGGGTCCCCCCCTTTGGAATGGGGGTCGTTTGGCTTCTTTGTTAGCCTGCAATGCCCCATACCTGTCTATGTCTCTGAAAGGGGGGTCGTTAGAGGGAATAGTTGGCCTGGCTGAACAGGTGAGGTCTTCTGTTCGCCCTTTTTTTTTTTGGAACGACTATGACCTGGATGACTTAGACCAGGGTTGCCCAACCAGTCGATCACAGTCTACCAGTCGATTGTGGGCGGAGTTTCAGTCGATCGCGAGAAGTTTTACAATGTAGACCTATTTATGGCTATGACAAAACAGACTGGCTGAAAAACTTGTTTAAAGATGGAAAAATTGGCTTTTAGTGGCAGTGGGTGTCACGTTTTGGTTGTGGTTTGGAGGACCCAAATGCAGAGGCAGAGGCTGAGCTGAACACTTGTAGTTTTAATAATGAAAATGGTTAACGAAGGCAGTCCAAAAATCCAACTTAAAATGTAACAGACCAGAACCATCAAGGGAAAACACGTACAAGGAGCCAGGGAGAGACGAGGTGAGACGATGACAGCGATGACAGGACCAGCAACAACAGAGGAACCAACAAAGAGTGAGAGCAGAGGGAGAGCATAGATAGCTGACAGAGACAAAGGGAGGGCTAACGAGCTGACGAGGAGCAGGTGTGAGAGGAGACAACGAGGGATCCAAGGGGAAAGGAACACACACACAAGAGGGCTACAGAAAAACATGAGAACATAAATCTAGAAATTACAACAATAAACCAATAAAACTAGAAAACAAGGAGCAAAGTAAAGAACCAGACCATGACAGTGGGAAAATCTCACTGATGCGCATCGACTCAAACAAGCCGAGCAGTGACCCGGGTTAAAATCACCTTTAAACGGCTCAGCTCCGATCGGCTGCAGTGGGAACATCAGACCCAGGTAGCGCCGCTAATTTACGTGATACTATTAAACTCATCGTACGGATGTCAACGCGCCGCGCCAGTCGCTCCTGATCTAACCAGCAGAAACAGCCTCTGTTTCCATTGTTTAAACGTGGAGCAGCTCTGGCGAGACGGATTCAGATAATAGAGAGAAACAAGGAAGCTCACTGGCTACATCCTGGCTTCCTTCCATGATGATCTCCATTTTTTACTTTCCTGATTTCTGTGACCAACGGGGATCTGTTCGAACGGTCGGTTAACTAATTTCACTATATAGGAAATGAGTTGAGACTGTAAAATAAAGTATTTCCTTTAATCAGGGCAGGGAACAGGAAGGGGATGGGGGGGTGAAAGGGGTTGCCCAGGGCACCTTTCATTCCAGACACGCCACTGTTCAAAGGTAATCCACACATCTTAACATCCCTTCAAGTGTAATCAGATTGGACCCTTTTTCCTGCATTTGTGTCACGCAGACTAATTTCCATGTTTCCTGATAGAATTTGCATGAAGTCATCAGAAGAAGTGACCTTCTGCTGAGGACGGAGGGGCTCAGGAATACGTTTAGCCGAGCAGTAAGAGGAGAGGAAGAACAGGTGCCTTTTAAAAATGGATGAGCCTTCGACCTCAAGCAGAGAGAATGAAATGTGGGTCTGTGTGTGCGGACCACTGACGCTGGCATTTAACAGCGAGGGGGAAGAGCCAATAAAGAGGCAACACTGTGATCCGGTTGTTTGGGGGCAGATTTTATTTCACACGTTCCCTTTTAATTGTATTTATGTCTCTGAGAGAAAGAGATGCCTGTGTTTGACTTCTAATAAAGTTCTGTCAGCTGAATATCAGCTCAGAAGTCACGAGTCCCTAAACTGGGAGGGGGGGTGAGAGAGAGATAGATAGAGAGAGGGAGACAAACAAGAAAAACAATTACAAAAAAAATCCCTCATTTTATTACTAACTGTAGTTCTGCTGTCCACCAGTAGGTGGTGACATTTGGCCAAACGGTTCAGTGAGGCTTCGTCTCACTGATGTGGAGGCATGGCCTAGTCCTACATGAGCACTTATAGAAATACTATTTTTGCAGATATTTAATTTAATTCAATTTGTTTATATAGCGCTAATTCACAACACGTGTCATCTGATATTCCAATCAGATATGGAAGGCTGTTTCTATTGTGTCAATTAGTTCTTTCCTAATGATTTTCATACAGAAAATCCAGGCGAGAATTGTTTTTTATATTCAGAGCTGTTTTATGAAGAAGAGCACTTACAGTAAATCAGAATATACAGGTTTATTCTTTACATGGAGCCCAGGACTTTATTATTTACTCCATATGTCTCCAGAGCTATGAAAGTTTGAATTTGGGTTAGGGTTAGGCCTTTTTCGGTGTTTTTAGGAATTTTCAGCTGAAAATCCTGGGAACTTTAATGTAGCTAATATTAGATGTTGGACATAATTCCAGTAATGTTCTAATCACAATCTTTATTTTAGTTCTGATCATTTATCCCTGATCTGAGCGCTGATGTCATCGATCCTTTGATCTGGACCTAAATATGCAGCCCAGTCCTGAGGCATCTCAGCTGTTTCGGTTTAGCTACGTTGCTAGGATGACCTCTCCAAGATGGCTGCCGTATTTCATGCCCAGGAGCAGCCAATGTGGCATTTACACTTTATTAAATCTAAGCTCATTACTGCTACACTTGCTCACTGTGTGAGAAACATTTAGTTTGACATCACACCACATTTCCAATCAGGTTTAACGGTTTAGGGTTTGTTGCCCTTTAAATGATGGTTAGCTGAAATAAAAGCTCGTTTCTGGGACGTAATGTCATTGGTCAGTTCTTTATCAAACAATTTAAAGAAATAATGATTTTTTTTTATCCATATCCTATTTTAATTAAGACTTTTGGACAAAACATAATAGAAAAAAGAAAATTTTCCTAATTCTATGGAGAGAAAATAGCAGATTCAGGTTCTAGAAATCATAATAAATAGCAGAAGAATGCAGTTAGTAATCAATCTAATGAGTTCCAGCCCTCTGCAGAGTGCAGCTCAGTTAGATAACAATAAACCGTACTCTTTATTAGGTCGTAGATTAAGCTGCTGTTGGGTTATAATTGTTATTAAGATTTAACATTTATTTATTGTTTGTTTTCATGGTTTCATATGATTAAATGTGCAGCAAAGAGCAAAGATAATAAAAGTTAGCAGAGTCCCCTGCAGTGATGCAGCTTAGTGCATGCTCTGCTTACAGACCGTATTTCCCTTTTTCAGGACAACTGGTGCATATAACCCCCCCCCCCCCCCCCCCCCCCACGCTTTACAGGCAGACACAGCGACACGTTTCAGAGGAGTAATGGAGGATAAAGTAAAGGTGAAGGTGGGGAAATTCTCCGTAAACACATCAAACATGTTGATTAAAACATATTAAAGATTTAATTAAATGATCTAATTCTACAATTAATAATAACACTGAATGTTTTGTTTAATCCCTGCTTTCACTACAGTAAAGTGGTTTTTTATGTTACACATCATTTCAAGGAGAAGTCAGCAGTTAAATAAATTAAAGTTAAGATTATTGCAACGAAGTTCACCTGCTTTAAGTTATTAGAGAAATAATATTAAGGTTTTCCATCTCGACAACAAACATTTAATGAGAAAGTCGTCTCCGTACGGAAGAGGATTAGGGCCACTGGAAAAAAAAAAAAGTTAACAGATTTTTTTTTTTTTCAGTATAGTGGGGAAAAAAGTCAGAATTCAGACTTTTTTTATTTTTATTGAGACTAAAGTCAGAATTTTGAGATTAAAGTCAGAATTCTGACTTTTTTCCCATGTTAAACTGAAATAAAATTTAAAAATCAGTTAACTTTTTTTTTTCAGTGGCCCTAATCCTCTTCCGTATCTTTGGCCTCATCTGCAGGTTTAGTGATGAATTAATTTAGTGTAATTTCTATTCTTTATCTGAGTACTTTAATACCGTCCTAAAATATCCTTCATTCCATTGAACAAAAAGTATCAGATTACTGGAAAAAAAAAATGTTACTTTTGAAAATAACAAGTATTTATAACAGTTACACAGGATAACCTTCAGCCTCTAGAGATGCTGTATCTTCCAGGTTTAGTGCCCCCTGCAGGCATCGGGCAGTACTGTCTGTTAATGAGTTCTGGTTCTGGTATCAGACCAGTTTGGACCAGCAGGTCTAGAATCTTGCAGTTCCTGGTAAACCTTCAATCCTCCTCCAGAGAACCAGAAACACGTCTGACCAGCTAACAGCTGTTAGCTTAGTTAGCTCTGGTGTTTAAGGGGAGCTCAGGCTGAAGCGCCGCTTCAGCCTGAGCTCCCAGTTTATGACCAAAGTTTATGACCAAATCCTCTGAGGTCACAGAGGAGCATCGATACGCAGCAGGAGATGAAGATGGAGCTGAAAATGTGGTTATCTGAAACGAGGAAAAGTTTGGGATGAAAAAAAGTGGAGGTCTTCAACAGGGGGTCAGTGACCCCTAGGGGTCCACAGAGGTACTGCATGGAGGTCGTTAGACTTTATTATATTCCCTCCTGCAATTTTTCCCACTAATTGAAATGTCTTTAAATCCACATTAACATGAACCCAACAGACTGTAGTAAACAGATAAATGGAGGCAGAAGATGTCTTTCAGTCATCAATGCTCACATTCAGCGACACACAGGAGCTCTTTCAAGCTGGACACCGTTTCATTCACAACACCTGTCCCATCAACCAGGAATCAGAAATACTTTAATAATCACAGGGAGGGATTACTTTAGTTACATTACTCCATCTGTAATAGAGTGACTATAGGAGCAGTTTGATAGAACACTATTTGATACTATAAATAGAATCAGGGGGTCCCTGCTCCATCGCCATCAGTTTGGGGTCCTTGGCCTGGAAAACTTTGAAGATGCCTGCTTTAAAGTTATTAGTTATAGCAGCTATAGCAACGATAATTCATAAAATAATAATCTGATATGATAGCGGTAGTAGAGCAGGAGCAGCGGTTGATGTCACTGGGCGGGATTGTGGTGGAAGGTTTGTAAGCAAGTTTGGTTGTGGCCAGTTTGTTAGCATCTTGCTAACCAGTTAGCAACTTAGTGCTAGCAGGTTCCCAATGGGAAATTCCATTGGGACCAAGTAGCACTAAATTGGTGACTTAGAAACGACGCTGTCAAGGAACGCTATGGACAGCGGAAGCATGCAAGAGGAGGAGAGTTTAGTGTCGGAGGTCGTGGATGAGTCTCCTCCGTCATCCATTTTTTATTTAGAGGAGGAAAGCGGGGACGAAGATGTTGTGGAAGAGGACGCCAGGGCGGCAGAAGCTTGGTTTGGTGTAGAAGGCTTCCAGCCGTACATGTTTGAGCCCTTGCCTCGCAACGCTGCCAGTTCTGTTAGCTCTACGCCTGCCGAAGACACAGACGTCCATCCCCGTGAACACTGGGACGCAACTCAATGGGAAAGGAAAGGATTCTGGTTTCAACCGTTGCGTATATTAGCTGCGACACATGAATCAAGATGCTATGACCGAAAACATTTGATTGACAGATGACCGTTGATATATGATTGGCCGAATTTAGGTGTTCAGGCTGACGTAGAACTAACTGGCCTGCAGAAGATAACGGAAAAAACACAGATTTTAAGGCATTTTTAAATAGAAATTTTCTAAATTGATAAATACATTTATATTCATGTTTAAACCAGAATGATTTATAATTTCCCTGCGACTTTAAAGCCTTTTTTAAAGCCACAAATGTTTCATTATGTAGCATTGGACGCCTTAGCCTAAAGCTAAAATGCTAAGATGACTGCGAGGGAAAAACCAAATATGTGAAAATGATCAGATCTCTTTGCTATTAGAGGACAACTCTTCACCTCTCCTCCTCCTCCTCCTCGTTTTCCTTTCTTCAGCTTCCATCTCCTCCTGCCTCCGTCACCAGGCAACTAGTCTCTCCACCCTTCCTCCACATGGTGTCCATCTCCTCATGCTGCCATTTGTTAATATGGAACGAACACAACATCCATATTAACTCCAAGGTATCCAAGGGATACCCGTGAATATCTTTTCCATTGTCATTACTTACCTACTTAAAATTGTTCTACATGAAATTAATATTTACGTGGACTAATATCTACATTGAGTTATTATTAAAGTAGTTACTTATCTATGATTTCACTGGAGACTCAGTTTCTCTTTACCCCATATAACACACAATTTAGTTCTGAAGAGAGCATGAATTCTGTATATATCAACTTTAATGTTACTATTTTTATGTGTATAATTAACCACAGTGTTTTAGTTGCTAATAAATGAAAAATTTAAATGTTTAATAAGTTTGAACATTCCCCTTGAGAGTATTACTACTGTCGCGGTCTGTATTAGAGGGGGAAAAAATGGTGGGGGTGGCCACAGGGGTGGCCAATGATTGGCTAAGGGCCACCCCTGCCCCCCCATCTAGCTGCACCCCAGGCCAAAAGTAGATAGGCACCAAAATGTCATGGTCAATCTACAATGATCCAACGGGAAAATTAACGAGCAAAACATCCATATTTTCTAAATAAAGACAAACTATGCTTTCCCACGGCCTTTGCTAAAAAAAATAGGCGAATATATTCAAACATCTGTGCTTTCTAGATAAAAAGTATAGTGGTTCGATTTTGGGGCAAATCTTGGGCGATCTTTTCCATTGTCATTATTTACCTACTTTTATCAGTAATCATTCTGCATAAAATTGACGTTCACAAGCACTAATATCTACTTAAATTGATTATTTAATACGTTTTTATTAAAATAGTTAATCATCTATGATTTCACTGAAGGCTCCTAGATAACTTGCAGATGCACGTAATTTTCTCTTTACTCCATAAAACACAAAATCTATTTCTGCTTGAATTCTGTACTTATCTTTAATGTTACTATATTTATGCGCAATAATTAACCGCAGTGTTTTTGTTGTCAAGTAATTGTTAATATATGAAAAATTAAAATGTTTTGAATATTCCACTTGAGAGTATTCCTGCTGCCACTGTCTGTATTAGAGGGAAATAAATGGTAGGGGTGGCAACAGAGGTGGCCAAGGATTGTCTAAGGGTGGCCATGGCCACCCCCGGCCCCCCATCTAGCTCCGCCCCTGCCGGTCATATCTCTTTATTCAGACAAGGAGTAACCAATTAAAAATCAGCAGGTCCACATAAAGAAAATCATCAACCAGTAAAGTTCCAGAGACGTTTTTAATCATAATCTGTTACTTTAAACTAATTTTAACACTGAAATAAAATGCAGGTTTTTATGCATCTTTTTTTGAATTTTTAAATAAAAAAAAAAAAAATCGAAAATTTTTCCATTTTGAAGTAGAGAACAACAATCGTTCAGTTTGGTTTATAGATAATTTCCACATATTTTCTCAAACCCCTGAACTGATGGTTTGTTCTTTTCTTTCTTTTTTCTGTCTTAATGTTGGCAGTGGGCTTTAGGCTGCCCTGCAAGGATTTAAACCTGGGTTTAACCGGAGACTAAGCCATTCTCAAGCACATATCAAGGAGCTCATTTTGAGCCTGGATCCAGATTTATTGTTGATTCTGTTCATGGTGGAGAATCCTGCTTCACAGCAGCAGGTTGAGCCAAACATCCTCTAAATTTGCAGGGTCATCTTTGAGCACGCCATTTCACTTTTCTTTCACCAGTTCACCGCAGTTCTTCCAGCAGTCCACACTTTCTCTGCTCTCTTTTTCTCATGGTCTTCTCCTTCTTTCCCATCGCCCGGCTTGCCACAGGTTTGCCTGCTGTGTCTAAAAGTAGCAGCAGCAGCAACCCAGACTGACAGCTCATTGGCTCATTTGGATCACGTGCAGCCTGGAGCCGGACGCTCCCCAGGGCTTTACCGTATTAACAGGAGAAGAGGAGCAAGTTAAGTTAGACACTGTTTTCGGACAACAAGCAGTAATTTATAAATGTTTTAAATCAGGTTGGGTCTGGATCTAGTTTACTGCTGCAGTGAAGTTCAGGTCTGCTTCTAGAGGAAACCATTTTTTTATTTGCTCTTATAATGTGAGGAGGGTTAAACTGAAATAAATAAATTTACTTTTAAATAAATGTCGAACATATTTATATTGATTCAATAAATAAAAAATATAAAAATGTATTCTTCACACTAAGCATGCTTGTAGCGACAGTGGAGAGGAAAAACTCCCTTTGAACAGGAAGAAACCTCCAGCAGAACCAGGCTCAGTGTGAGCGGCCATCTGCTGAGGCCCACTGGGGTTCAAGGAGACAGAAGCAGACATAGAAAAAGAAGCATAGATACAAAAAGCAACTGTCTAACTTGGATCATTGCGGCGCCTGGCGGCAGCAATCGAATTCAGCTTTCAACAATTCTACTAAATATGTGATAGGTGATGAGATCTTAATCTAATCAACAGGTAATCATAGGTTCATATTAGGGCTGCAACAACGAATCGATAAAATCGATAAAAATCGACTTTTAAAAGCGTTGGCAACGAATTTAATCATCGATTAGTTGTGTCGCGCGATTAATGCGTCATCCGCCGCCGCCGTCATCCGGGGGAAGAAAAAAAAATATGACGGAGCGAGTCAGCGCCGCAGTTGCAGTGTTGCCAACTCAGCGACTTTTCAGACCCCTCCAGCGACTATTTTTCAAAAAAGCGACTGGCGACAAATCTGGCGACTTTTTACGGTGTCACTGGCGGCTTTTGCCTGCCGTGGGGCGCCTCCCCCATCCCAACCCCTTTCTCCCTCTCCCACAGGAATCCCTCTCAGCGCGGCAGTCAGAGTCAGAGCCGCAGGATTTTAGTGAGGAGTTTACCCTCAGCGTCCAGACTGCAAATGAAGCGCGCATGCGCCGGGATTGACGGCGCAAATTGATCACAATAATTAAAATAGCCGGCGCTTTGTAAAGTGAAAAAAGTCGTAACATGCAACTTTTGTAAAAACAAATGAACATGGCACGGAAGCACCGCTGTTATGACGCAGCACCTGAAAAGAAAACACGTTGGAGCCTTCAATGGCAGTGAAGAGAGCTGATCAGCAGGATGAGTAACCATGTTTGTTTCATTTTAAAGAGGGGAAACGTAACGTTAGTTTCTCAGGTAGCTCATCTGATGCTTTCCTTACCGTGTTAGTAGGTTACAGACAGTGATAAGGTTGGCTACTTATTTTACTTTTAATTTCATTTGAATTAGCTTAAGCAGCGTTTATATTTTCTTTATAAATAAATTAACTTGCAAATTATGAGGGCAAGACTTTTAAAGTTTAAATCTTCTGGCAAAGATAAAGAAAAGAAGATCCTGCAATTTATGGAAGTAAAGCAGAATAAAATCCAGCAATATCAGTAATATGTCAATTAATTATCTGCCACATTCCCATGTAAATATCTGTCTTTGGAGGATGTGTTTTTTAGCACCCCTAGTTCTCTCATTTTTATTCCAAATACAATTTATAATTAGAATCACAGGGCTATTTTTATCTCTATGGTTCAGGATTTTCTCAAGTAGCAACTTTAACTGCTATACTTTCCTGTCTTAAAAGGCAGAACTCTTCTAGTCTAAAAAAACTCATTTGTTGAAATGGGGGGGCCTATTGTTTGAACCCCTTAGGGGCTTTTAAAAACAAAAATGTCTTTTTTTGCGCTTTATGAAACAAAGTAGCCTATATTTTGTGGATGTACAGCTACATTTCTCATGTAAGTTTGCGTAGTTTTTACACAAACATTTATTTTTCATATTGCACCAGTACAGTTAATGAGCAACCTGTACTTGTGTGCTTGTTTGTTCTGTCTAAAATGTTTATTTTGGAATAAAGAAGTTAATATAAATTTTTTTTTTTGTCCGATTCATCGATTAATCGAAAAAATAATCGGCCGATTCATCGATTTTTAAAATAATCGTTAGTTGCAGCCCTAGTTCATAGGTAGTTTGTTTCCTTAGTTTGACCCAATAATCTTGGAGACTACATTTCCACATCCATGACCTAAAAACTTAAACCCCTTTCTGTCTGTTTCCAGTAGGTCATGTGGTTGATCACACCAGCAGCTCAAACATCGGTTTCCAGGAATCCAAACATGCAGCGGGGGACTGATGCCCAGCAGCCTTGGTTCTTTTGTTTGGGGGCTGCATTCCCAGCGCAGCTCCCCAGGGTCAGACCACAGAGCCCCTAACAGCCACTGCTGCCTGTTGCATTCAATTATTGATGAGCTGCAGTTTGTTTCCACTGCTTCCATTTATTGCACAGAGCAAATCCATCACTGCATGTGAACATTGTTTTTCTCTATTTCACTACAAACCGAACACTATTTCATGGTGACAGAGAGTTATTGTAAGCTTGACCTTTGTGGAAGAGTGGAGAATAAATCAGGTGAGTATATCTCTATAGCTTCCTCTTATCATTGCAGCTCCTGCTTTCCTCTCCCTGCTTCAGCCAAATGTTCACACACCACAAACTTCTCAGTGGATTCAGAGATCAACCCTGAACTTAAACCTGTGTTCAGGCTCTGCATAAAGGAATCAGTCAACCTTTGCCTTGCTGCATGCTGAGGAAGTCTCATCCAGGCCATAGTCCAGTGGCGGATCTAGGGGGCGACTTCTTGAGCTACAGCCTGGATCTCGCTTCTGAGCTGATCTGAGCAAAATGTGCAGTACTGGAATTCACCACAGAGTGGCAGCAGCGCAGGAAAGCAGCCTGTAGCATTCCAGTGCAGAAGAAGTCTTTCCATCTTGTCGCTGCCAGCTTTTAGGAGTCGAGCGCCTCCGCTGCAATAGGCCAGCGGCAGATATTCAATTCTATTTAGTTTATTTCTATAGCTCCAATTCACATCATGTCATCTCAGGTCACTTTCCAGTTCAACCAGATCATCCAGTCAGATTGATTCAAAGTTTTCTTTCTAAGAAAAACCAGCTGATTGCATCGACTCATTGACTCTTCAGCAATCCCTCACACTAAGCATGCTTGTAGCGACAGTGGAGAGGAAAAACTCCCTTTGAACAGGAAGAAACCTCCAGCAGAACCAGGCTCAGTGTGAGCGGAGAAACAGGACTACACTGGAAAACAGGCCAAGCTCCAACATCTAGAAACAAAGGTGTTGATGGCAGCAGCACAGCTGATATTTTTCTCCAGGATGGAGTCACAGACCAATGGATATCAGAAGGTTTTTCAAAAAGCAGACAGCTGAACCACCATAGCCAGCAGCTGCTGCTTAACACCCTGATGTTCCAGGAACCTTTGACTGATTTTGAGATGTTGTTTATCCCGGTCCTGTGTGACAGGCTGACCATTTTCTGATCCATTTCTCGTTAAAAACAACTCATATAATCATGTCACTGTTGTATTATCCGGTTTAATCGGCAGCTATTGTTAACAAGATTGTAAAATAAATAGAAGAGGTCTTTTTTATGATGTTTTAAACACCAAGAGCATCTTTCTTTTTCCAACTTCTGTCACTTAAGCCTGACAGAAATAAAAGTCAGTCAAACCCAGTTTTCCAGCTCGTAGAGTGAATTTATCATTTTCATTACTGATATAAGAGGATGGAAACTGGCTGACAGCAGGACACAAATATTAAGACTTCCTGCAAAGATGAGACTGCAGACTTTCTGGTAAATCCAGTTCTAATGTAAAATATGACAGATGACTGGATTTAGGAAATTTTTACTATATGACATGCAATCACACAACAATTTGAGAATATGGAAACAGCTGCTCTTTATTTCCTAAGATATGGGAGGAGAGGAGAGAATGGAGATTTCAGCTGCCTGAAATAATCTGTTCCTCGTCCAAAACATGGGAAGAAATTAATTCACCTGCAAATCTTTACCTGTGTTTATTCCTTTCTTCATCAAACAACAAATTCTGTAGCATTGCTAGCATATGGTAGCATTTGTTCCTTATTTCTCAGAGTTATGAAGGAGGAATCATTTATATTAGCTGCCTGAAATAAGCTGTCTGGCTAACGTTAGCGCCGCCCGCTGCAGACGGGCTAACGTTGGCCCCGGCCGCTGCAGACAGGCTTAACGTTAGCGCCGCCCGCTGCAGACGGGCTAACGTTGGCCCCGGCCGCTGCAGACAGGCTTAACGTTGGCCCCGGCCGCTGCAGACAGGCTTAACGTTAGCGCCGCCCGCTGCAGACAGGCTAACGTTAGCCCCGGCCGCTGCAGACAGGCTAACGTTGGCCCCGGCCGCTGCAGACGGGCTTAACGTTAGCGCCGCCCGCTGCAGACGGGCTAACGTTGGCCCCGGCCGCTGCAGACAGGCTAACGTTGGCCCCGGCCGCTGCAGACAGGCTTAACGTTAGCGCCGCCCGCTGCAGACGGGCTAACGTTAGCCCCGGCCGCTGCAGACGGGCTAACGTTGGCCCCGGCCGCTGCAGACGGGCTTAACGTTGGCCCCAGCCGCTGCAGACGGGCTTAACGTTGGCCCCGGCCGCTGCAGACAGCCTTAACGTTGGCCCCGGCCGCTGCAGACAGGCTAACGTTGGCCCCGGCCGCTGCAGACAGGCTAACGTTGGCCCCGGCCGCTGCAGACAGGCTTAACGTTGGCCCTGGCCGCTGCAGACGGGCTAACGTTGGCCCCGGCCGCTGCAGATGGGCTGACGTTAGCCCCGGCCGCTGCAGACAGGCTAACGTTGGCCCCGACCGCTGCAGACAGGCTTAACGTTGGCCCTGGCCGCTGCAGACGGGCTAACGTTAGCCCCGGCCGCTGCAGACGGGCTGTCGTTAGCCACCCCCAACTCATAAACAGCTTTAAAAACTGAGAGAAAGTCCAGTTGCCTCCAGTTTAGGGCCAGTTTTGCGGTTGCTATGACCCAGATGACTAACAATGTAAACAGGAATATCTGATTTATCTATTTGCTGTTTGGGTGTCACATGGAAGATGCTGGGGATAATCTGCAAACCTTCCAGATGCCTCTGAGAGCAGAATACATAAATAAACTTCTGCTTCGTCATTAAAACATCAGGAAACAGAGAGAAGCTGTCCGTCATGAAGAGACGTAATCCTGCTGTTTACGAGCAGGACTACAAGCAGCACAGACTGATTCCTTGTCCAGAACCAAAGCCGCCATTATTGATCTCAGTGCTTTCAGAGCCATCTCCAGAAGCAGAGCCGGGATTATCCGCTCTGATAAAAACCATTTCATGTGCTTAGTGTTCCCAAACTGCCTTCATTGCCACATACTCGCACTAAAAGGCTCTGTTGGAAATAAATTAAAGCCTTTTCAGGTTCAGGGCTGAAGCATAATTGCTTTGTTGCTAAAGTATTCTCAGTCCTTTTTCTCCTTCTATGTCAACCCAGCTGGAAGTTATAAAGACTGACCAGCTGAGCTGAGCAACACACATTAGTTAACCTCAATGTGTCACAACATCTTCATCCTGCATCCAAAACGCAAACAGGAGAATAAAACTGAAACTAGAGTTTCACTGCAGAGGCGGTTACTGATCTGTCTCTGGGTGCAAGCAAAGGGGTGAGTCACCGGGGGAGAGCTCTGGACAGGCCGCCGGTCCATCAAGGAGACCAATGAACCAATTAGGAGTACCCTGAGAAAACCTATGCATGCATGCAGACAACATGAGTCCATGAAGCAAGACTTTAGGCTGGGAATTGAACCCAGAACCTTCCTGCTGCAAAGAAGCAAAATCTGAGTGAAAGTTTTAGTGTGTGCAGGAAGTGCAATGAAAGGTCCTTACAGAGCAGAAAAACATGACGGCCTTTAAACATTTATGTTTGTGAAAAAATATATTTTTTAACAGATTCCAATAAATTATACTTTAGTTTATAGATGGAATGGGGGAAAAAAATGCAACAGTTTTTTATGCATCTATGCTCTAAGGTTGTGTGACTGTTGATGGGTTTCTGCATTAAATAAGATGTTAAATAAGATGTTTTTCTTTAGAAAGAAATAAAATATTAGTTTACATTCTACAGATCATCCCTGCTGTTCTAGATTTCTGGGACTTGTTGGAGTCATGGCGACCAAAATTTAAATGTTCTGCTGTAAAACGAGACGTGAATTTGTTCAGGAATCAATGTGGGTTTCTGGATCCAGCGAAGCACATTTTCTCCGCCAACTAGTTTCTCTTTGACCAAAGCTCGCCTTCCTGCCAGAGTGTCGCCTCAGAAAGCCTCTGAGGAGCGTGAAGCCCCCTCCATCCAGTGGAAGTCTTATCCGTGCTTTAATGATCTTCTGGGTGTCGAATCCTGCTGTTTGTGGTCAATACCCTGCAGGAGTCTGAGAGGAGCCGGAGTCAGACAGCAGCAGAGAGTCAGAAGGAAAGGGCACGCTGGTTAGGGAGGCCGTCCTCCAGCCAAAAGGTCACCCACAATCATCACAGCCAAACACCTAACGGGAATCCTGCGTGTCTTTCTGGATAAACCTCAAGCTGAGGCTCTGGTTTTCAAAACGTCACCATGGTAACGGCTGATAAGCCTTATGAAACAGTAAAAGGTCCGCAAGCCTGGACACGAAAACTCCCCGATTATTGCTTCAGTCAGACTGAATCAGGACAAAGATTCAGGCTCCAAAAAACAGGTGAAGTTTGATTTAACATTTTTAAAAATTGGTCATAAACTGTGGAGTGGATTTAGGAGCAGAGGGAGATCATATAAAAACCCAGATTTATATGATCTCTGTGAATCTTCTTATTGTCATTTTGTATGTTTACAAAACCAAATTTTCGTTTAGTACAGCTTCCAGCAACATTTCCATAAAGTTCAGCAGTGATCAAATGTGTGGGAGAAAAAACATGATGCAAAAACGCTTTGATCTGGAAGTTCAGAGCATCAATAAATACGGTGCAAATCTGCAGTATTTAGGTTTGGTGTTATCAGTGTGATGCAGAGTCTGGGACATGACTTAGAGGGTTTTTTTCTCAACTGTTGAGCAGTCAGAGATATATATTTCAAGAATAAAGATTAGGGATGCAGGATATTGGGATTTTGGCCGATATCCGATATGCCGATATTTTAAAACTCATGTAGCCGATAACCGATATTGATACCGATGTTAAAGCTGGACAAAAATAAGTAGTCATTGAAAATAGCAGTTTTGTTATCCATTTCTGACACTTTGAAAAATAATATACTCAAATATATTTTCATATGCTGATATCAAATAGATTTTTAAAAACGCGGTATCGATCTATTTTACTTTCAAAATCTGGTGAAATTTCATCGTTCTGTTACAAACTCTCGTGATATTTTGCAAATTCTTGTGAGATTTTGTTAGTAAAATAGATCGATACCGCGTCAATATATCAACATATAAAAATATGGCAACATTTGGTGAATTTTCGGGGGATTTCGTAGCATAACGATGACATATAGCAATATTTCATTAGTAAAAGAGATTGATATGGTGTTTTTAAATGGCAATATATCAGCATATGAAGATATTGGGATATTTTAATGGATCAATATTTTTTCCCTCGTCTTTAGAAGTTTTTAAGTCTGTAAAAAAGAAGTTTTTGAGGAAGAAGAAGTATTTGATTTTTTTAGACTTTAGAAACTCAGAAGCTGATCAAATATCGGGTTAAATATCGGTGGGGTGGCCGATGTCCGATATTCAGTTTTAAGGCCGATACCGATAGGGGGCCGATTATATCGTGCATCCCTACTACATATATATATATATATATATATATATATATATATATATATATATATTAGGGATGGGTATTGCCAAAGAAGTCACGATGTGATTCTATCACGATGCATCATGATACTTGAATTATTGCGATGCATCGCAATATTTTCACTGAACACTGTTAGAAAAAATACAGCCCTTACCAGTGGCTGCCTGGCTGGGTGTGACCTGGATTGTGTCTTCAATTGATAAATAACTGAAAGCAACTGCATTCATACATAGCTGTATTTTTGAAATGACTTTTGGAGGTGTTGCCATGGAAACAAATATTACTGTAATAATATATCAATTTCATTTTTACCTTTGTTTTTAAAACCAAAATGCTTCCAAACATCGGATTTGAAATGTGATGGAGCCGGACCAAGTTTCTCAATCACCTCCGTGTTTTGTTTTTGAATGACTCGTCTCAGTATCCCGCAGCCGAAAATGCTTGTGACACAAAGCAGCGTGCGTCAACACATCCGCAGCGACATCTACTGGACTGGAAGTTGTATTACACCTGTTTTTGGCTGATGTTCGCCAACCATTCATGCAATTTTATTTATTCATTTTTTAAAATTAATAATCGATACTTGGCGTCAAGAATCGATGCAGGTCACGAAAATTAGAATCACGATGCATCATCATGACGATTATTTTGCACACCCCTAATATATATATATATATATATATATATATATATATATTCATTTCAAGAATAGATATGTAATGTTATGACTTTATTCTCAAAATAAAAAAATCCTTTCTCGTACCTTTAAGATCAGCGTAACTGCAGGTAAATAAGTTGATCTGACAGTGGAATGAGGGTTTCTCCCTATAAAATCTGATAATTAGTTATTATGCAGTTAAAATAAAATAGTTTTGTTGTTTTTTTATGTAAATCATCTCATTCCGTTGACAAACAGTCTTACTTTCCCGCTCCAATCAAAGGAAAAATCCAATTATTTTAAGTGTTTGCTTGTATTAGATTTTTTTGCAGTCAAGTAAAAAAGAATCAGCCTTTAAATTTAGACGCACTTACATGTTCTCTGCTTCATTTTGGTTAATGAATAATAACAGCGAGTAATTCTGTGTGTGATGAAGGACACTTTGGGTTTAATTGAACTAATCATTATATCCTGATCCATAAACCCAGCAGGAAAGAAGCTTCCTTTTCTCTCTGTTGTGGTAAAGCAACACCTTCAGCAGCTCGGCGCTTGACAACCAGCCTCCCATGGCAATAAAAGACGTATCCGCTAATTACCTCAGCTCCTGTCATCTTTGTTTACAGAGTTATTTACCAATAAACAAACATCCGGAGTGTTTGACGGGTAAACAACGGACTAATTATCATCCCGGTGGAACGTATGGAGGGAACATTATGTCAGCGGAGGTGAAGAAGGAACAAGAGTGGAGCTCCAACGTCTTTGGAGAAGTTAAACACGACAGAACGATTCGTGCTAAAGACAAACAAACTAATCAGAATCAGTAAATAAAAAGCTTCCAACCCATAGATGTCTGGAAACTAAACTGGAAAAAATAATTTAATAACCTTGAAATCAGATAATCAGATGATCCGTAATTGTGTTCAAGTCCAGCAAACACATGTCGTCTGTTTTTGAGTCGTCCAGGTTCAAGCCGGACGTACGCTGTACGAATTTAGTGCCATTTTCGGTGCGATTTTCGGGGATAATTTTCGGATCAGGCCGACATCCAGCCTGATGGTGCGTGGTGTAGCTGTACTGGGGGTAACGAGGAGCGATCAGCCTCTAACGACCACCCCCCCATCAGGAATCGTTTGAAATTCAGTCGGCCATCTTAAGGTGGTCGTGATCAAATCGCTCAGTAGGAAAACAAGGATTCTTCTTCTTCTTCCTCTCAGAGTAAAACCCAGCAGCATGGCGGGGGGGCAATGAGTGAAATGGAGTTCTTTCTGTCAAACTGTCAGACCGTAGTAGCCACGTTAGCTCAGCCATGTCTTTGTCCAAATACGTCGTCTCCTTTTCTTTTTAGGGCTTTCAGCATAAATTGCCCAAATATCCAAGGCAGCTCGTTTCACGCTAGTGAGCTTCATGTTCCTCTGCTACTGGTTTGGCTTCCAGATAGACGAGTCCCAGTAGCGCCATCTCACTGCGGAGCTGAGTCCCACCTGGTTTATAGACGTAGAATGTGAACAGGTAGATCGCATAAGAGCGTCGGGTCGCACAGCGTGAGAACAAACATCGGAAGTTGTGATGTAAACCCTGCGGTTTCATCGTACAGTTTCAGCTGTAGCTGCGAGCAACGATTGAAAAAATCGTACAGTGATTGGCTCGGCTATAGATGTCCAACAACTCCTGATTGGTCCAATCTGCTCAAGCCTGCAAATAACCGTCTATTTAAGCCTGAAACAAAAACAAACAGGGCCGACTTAAGGCCTGGTTATCCTCCAAAATTACGAGAATAAAGTCCTAATATTCCAAAAATAAGGTTATATTTTATAACAACTCTTCCCAGAATCCCTTTCTTCCCTAAAATGAGGAATGTGGAGCATCATGGGAAGTTCTACTTTAGCATCGGCTTGACCAATCAGGAAATCTTTTAGCAGCAGCATCAAACTGGGCAGGATGTCAAAGTGGACTCTGGTTGCTGATTGGTGGAGCTGGTCGGCCGTCATCTGCTGGGCGGAGCTCCAAGCTTTCTTTCTGAAACGGGTTGTTGAATGAGAACTTTATTCTCGTAATGTTACAGCTTTGCTGTCTGCGCTATGTTATTCCACGCCACGACGCCAGAGGGCCAATCAGGAACTAGCTGTGGGTCTAGATACGGCCGAGGTGGTGAGGAAGTGGGGAAAAGTCTGTCCGACAACGGAGGGACATGAGGGCCAAAAAGAGCGGGGATCCAGGTGGAAAAAGGGTCCCAGCGTTCTCGCGCACCTCGCTCTGCTAGCTGCTCCATCTTCACCAGTCGTTTTCCAAAATGGCGGTCAGACAAACAAAACAAGCCGCTAAGGAACCAAACAGGAAATACGGATAGAGTAGAGCGGGCTAGATTTGACCAATCAGAGGCCTCCTGTCTGCGATCACCTACAATTGTGGAGAGGTGCAGCACAGTGTCTGCGGACAGGGGCGGGGCATATCTGCGTTTACTGCGACACACGCAGACCACCTGGTTTCTGAGTATAAATCAGCTTTTAATGACAGTCTAAACAACTAAGATCCGATTTTTTCCAATGCGATCCAGGCCGCTTGGGTCTGTGAATCCGATTCGAACCCGATCTTCTCAAATGCGACCTGCATCTGAACGGCCAGGTCGCATTCATCCGACCTGAACGCCATTAATACCCAACAAAGGTCAAGGTTTAAGGTTGGTAAAGATCGCTAGATGAGCTCCAGCGCTAATATCCATGTTTACTTCCATAAACACGGAGCACGCTGGCTAGCTGCGACGTCGATGCAGCTGTCTGAATGCAGTTCACGCAGGAGATCACACACAGGTCGCACATATTTGGAAATGTGAATGCAAAGAATCGGAACTGAGCATTAAAGGCACACTATGCAACATTTTTCAGTTAATTAATGTGAGCCACAGGATCAGAAGTCTCGTGCATCGCGACAGTCGGTCTTGCTTTACGGCGAGAACTGCTACACGCCCCCAGTGAAAGGCACGCTCGTTGCTAGTGCAGTGCCAATATTTGTGCAGTTTTCATGGCGGGACCAGCGAGAAAACAGCGAAAGCCCATGTCGGAAACATGCTAGATTTTCAAACTCGAAAACTGGAACAAAATAGTCACTTACCGCAGTAGACATGGTGATTGGTTGCGTTCGCCAGTCTGCTAAGCTCAAAACAACCGCGCCTGGCTTGACGGAGAAACCAGGAGAACAGCTGAGCATATTTACGACAGTGCACTTTTACTTTCGCCCTCTGGGGGGAGCCTCGCTGGAAAATCAACACCGGTTGCATAGTGTACCTTTAAGGCCTGCAGTGTGAACGTAGCCTTAGGCAGCTGCTTCTCTATAAACACGTCTTCCTTCCACTCTATTTCCCATCAATGTTCCTTTTTGCAACTTTTTGAGCTTTATAACAGCTCTTGATGGGATTAAAACAAAGTTCGTCTCTATTTAAGACACCAGAGAATGAGTTTGCTGTATCAGAGTCCTGCAGGTTCAGCTCTCCAACAGATTCAAATGAGGTCAGATAGCGTTCTGCTGAAGGCTAAATGATTTGAATATAAAACATGCTGAGCCATGGGGACCTACGGAAAAAGTACGAGAAAATATCTCATAATTAATAATCTAATAATAATTAGATCTTATCTCCTAATTATTAGATATTTTCTCGTATTACAAGATAAGATCATATTGAGATCTTTTCTGCTAATTAACAGATCAGTATCTCGTAATTATGAGAAAAGATTTCATAATTATGAGATACTGATCGTGTAATTATGATATAAGCTGCCTGATTTTTTTTCTTTGGTGAATGCAATACGTTTCAGCAGGAAACAGCCTCAATGAATGCTGGAAAAAGGAGCAAAACTTTGTTTCCATAAACTGACTTTTTCCTTCCACTTAACTTTCCTCACTTCCTGTTAGATTCTGGGCTTTTAAAAGCAAACTTCAGGCTTATCTTCTCCTTCTCGCCGCCCTTCAGAGCGTCTGTATTTGGACTGTTTGTGACTTTAATCATCTTAATTTCCAGAAAATCCAGAAGTTTCAGAGCTGTTGGTTTTTTAGAGCTAACAGTTAGAAGCAGTTAGAAGCATTAATGGCTGTCATGCATGTTGTGTTTATCTCCAGCTCATGCAGGCTGTGCAGCCAGTAGAAGCTCTTCCATCTAACAGTGCTTTGCATGTGCAGCAGCTGATAGTGAAGCTCTGGAGGCTGCAGACTTTTCTGCTCCAGCAGCGCGGCCCTGCGCTCCCAGGCTATGACTCATCCCGGCTGCCAGTCACCGCTGCTGGACACGACCGGACCTCCTCACCGAGCAGGAGCCTAAACACCTGCCTGCTCCCCCCGCAGCAGAAAGCCTCACCTCTCTGTGATGAAACTACTCCGATGCTGCCGTCAGGTGCGCGCTGCTGCCGGGCCGCTGGCTCTCCTCTTCCCTCTCTCCTCCCGGACGTCGCATCGCCTCCCCGGTTGTGATGGACGGGAGGCTCCGCTGCTTCGGAGGAGGAGCGCTCAGTGGCTGAGGACCTCCGTGGGAGCAGCGGCTCTGATGGATGTGGTTCCGTTGGCTTCAGGGGTGGGGGACCGACGCTCACGATGCCTTCAGGGACTACACGTAAAGTCGGATTTCCAAGCTCTCGGCGAGAGATGCGCTTCTCTGTTACCATGGTGATTTAAAGGCAGAGTGCTTTTGTCTTATTTTATAAGAGGGATCCATCCATGGCTGCTCAGTGGAGCAGTGGCTAGCACTGCTGCCTTGCATCAAGAAGGTTCTGGGTTCAATTCCCGGGGTCTTTCTGCATGAAATTAGCGTGTTCTCCCTGAGCATGTGTGGGTTCTCTCCGGGTACTCCGGCTTCCTCCCACTGTCCAAAACCATGACTGCTTAGCTTAATTGGCTTCTCTAAAATCTCCTTAGGTTTGAGTGTGAATGGTTGTTTGTCTCTGTGTTGCCCTGCGATGGACTGGAGACCTGTCCAGGGTGGACCCGCCGACTTTACACGAGTTAATTTAGTGAATGTGATTGGTCGTTTAGCTAGGCGGCGGGATTGTTGTGACAGAAGGTGCTCAAGCATGTCTGGTTGTGGCCAGTTTGTTAGCATCTTGCTAACCAGTTAGCAACTTAGTGCTAGCAGGTTCCCAATGGGAAATTCCATTGGGACCAAGTAGCACTAAATTGGTGACTTAGAAACGACGCTGTCAAGGAACGCTATGGACAGCGGAAACATGCAAGAGGAGGAGAGTTTAGTGTCGGAGGTCGTGGATGAGTCTCCTCCGTCATCCATTTTTTATTTAGAGGAGGAAAGCGGGGACGAAGATGTTGTGGAAGAGGACGCCAGGGCGGCAGAAGCTTGGTTTGGTGTAGAAGGCTTCCAGCCGTACATGTTTGAGCCCTTGCCTCGCAACGCTGCCAGTTCTGTTAGCTCTACGCCTGCCGAAGACACAGACGTCCATCCCCGTGAACACTGGGACGCAACTCAATGGGAAAGGAAAGGATTCTGGTTTCAACCGTTGCGTATATTAGCTGCGACATATGAATCAAGATGCTATGACCGAAAACATTTGATTGACAGATAACCGTTGATATATGATTGGCCGAATTTAGGTGTTCAGGCTGACGTAGAACTAACTGGCCTGCAGAAGATAACTGAAAAAAAAAAGAAACTGATTTTAAGACAGGATTTTTTTAAAGATAGAGATGTTCTAACTTTTGGGACAATATGGTCTGATAAAGATTATATTTATTATACATGTTTAAGCCAGAATGATTTGACAGTTAAATATGATTTCCCTACGACTTTAACTTTTCTTCTGGAATCTTCTTCTTCTTGTGTTTGTTTGGCAGTTGGCAAACCACTTTATTTGTGCATCACCACCAACGACTAGTACAGAATGTGGAAAGTAATGGATTCATCTTTAAATAAAATCTTGAAATAAAATGAAATTCTTTTAAACAATTTGGTCCTTTTTAAAAATCTTAGAACCATGTATATCTGTTCGCTTCCTGAATTTCTTTTCAATATATCAGTTATATCAAACGTTTCCTTAATTTTCTCAAATTCTTTTCTTGTGTAATTTCTTTATATTTGATACTTTTGACAATCTAATATAACATTTCTATTGTTTCATTTTTCTCACAATAATTCCATTTTCCTGTATTATGTTTTTACACTGTGAATTTAACTTTGTTAATAACCTTCTTCCATTTTTTGTTTCCTCCAAATGACTTTTTTGATAGTATAAAACTCTCTCTTTCTATCCCATCGTTTCTGCCCTTCGTTCTTTAATTTTTGTTCGCCTCCTTCCTGGTCCCAGCTCCTAAAGAGGCCCCACTGGTTAGGAGTAAATGCCAAACACCTGTGGAGCCACACCTGCCATTCACAGCCTGCAGCCAGAGAGCAGCTAAAAAATAAACAACCTGCACACAGTCTGAGTATGACTTACCCCCCCTTAATGGATGCCCCCTGCAGTCCATCCAGGAGAAGATGCAACAAAGATCAGAGAAGGATCTAGAACAGAGGTGGACATTTCCAGTTGCTGATGGCTGCTATCCTGCAGCTTTTAGATTTGTTCTTGTCAAACACTCCTAAATGAAATAGCTGAATCGCCTCCTCAGTATGCTGCCAGTTTCTGTACTTTCTTAATCATCTAATTACTTGATTCAGGTATGTTGCACCAAGGACACCTCTAAAGGTTGCAGGATAGTGGCCCTCAGGAACTGAAATTTATATACCGGTATATAAATATATGGTCTGTTTTTTTTTTTTTTTTTGTTATTAATAAAATGACTCAAAAACTTTAAATTGATGAACTGGTATTCACTTGTAGGTTTCAATAATTGCCTGAAATGAACAAACAAATAAATTATTGACAAAAAATGAATAAAAAGAAATTCTCGCTTTTCATGATTGAATTATTAAAAGGAACCACACATTTATTTATTTTTTTGGGGGGGGGCTTCAATTGTTTATCTTTTTTAGCCAATTCAAGTTTCATATTAAAATAAACTGAAATGTTGTAAAAATATTTTATGCACGAGTTTGGGGATGACAACTGATTTTCAAAACAACAATGGAATAAAATCTACGGAAGAGGATTAGGGCCACTGGGGGAAAAAAAAAAGTTAACTGATTTTTAACGTTTATTTCAGTTTACTATGGGAAAAAAGTCAGAATTCTGACTTTATTTTCTCAGAAGTCTGACTTTAATCTCAGAATACTGACTTTTTTCTCAGAATTCTGACTTTTTTCTCAAAATTCTGACTGAATTCTGACAATAAAAAAAGTCAGAATTCTGAGAAAGTCCCATACTAAACTGAAATCAAATTTTAAAATCAGTAAACTTTTTTTTTTTTTTTCCAGTGGCCCTAATCCTCCTCCGTAAAAAGCAGATAGATTCAAACTATATATATATATTTTTTTTTTTCTTGGAACGTTATTAAACGTAATTTGCTCGTTTTCCACTTGGGGGCGGTAAACAAGTTTTGAGGAACCAAAGAAGAAGAAAGACACGCCTGCTTAGGAACAGTAGACAACCACGGAACCAGGCCGGTGGTGCATGGCGCGTGTTTTGAAGCTGCTTGTGGAGAGATGTCCTGGGCCGTGAGTAGTGAGGAAACAGGAAGCGATTCTTGTGGGATGGAAGAGGGAAATAGTGACAATGAAGGTTGGAAGATAGCAACATCAAAAAATGAGAAAAAGCGGAAAAAACAGAGATCAGTTAAAGGGGAATCTAGTTCAGAACAATCCAGTGATGATCATTCCATACATTCCACAGCACAACAAAATGAATTCAAAGTCATATTCAAAGTCGTTAATCAGGCAGACTCTTTTACAAATTGGAATCCGGTTCACTTAACAAAAACCATCAATAAACTTGTCGGAGAAGTCAGAGGTGCCAGAATTCTGTACAGTGGAGACCTGCTAATTAACTGCAGAGACAGCGCCCAGCAAGGCAAAACAATACGGATCAACAAAATTGACGGGATAAGAGTTCAGTGCAGCTTATTGGAGAACAAAAAGATCAGCAGGGGAGTCATTGGAGGAGTTCCTCTAAAAATTTCTGAAAAAGAGATTCTGGAAAACATAAGCGGTGCAAAAGTAAAAGAAGTAAAACGGTTAAAAACAACAAGAAACGGAGAAAGATCTAACAGTTTATCGGTGTTAATTAAATTCGAAGAAGAGCAATTACCAAGCAAAGTATTCATCGGTTACATAAGCTATAATGTCAAAATCTACAATCCTCCACCATTGAGATGTTTCAAATGCCAAAAATTCGGTCACATTGCAGCAGTTTGTAAAGGGAAACAGAGGTGTGGAAGGTGTGCAGGAGAACATGAGTACGGAAAATGTGGAAAAGAAGCTAAAATAAAAAGCTTGAATTGTGGTGGAGAACATACTGCTGCTTATCGCGGCTGTGAAGCAAGCAAAAGGTCTGAGGAAATTAAAAAAATGAAATTTGAGCTCGGAATAACCTACGCTGAAGCTGCAAAAAGGATCCCATCTCAGTCAGAAAAACCCAAACCTACAGTTCAACACACGGCAAATTCCAAATCTCTAGAGAAATCTCCAAAAATTGATGAAGACTCACTAATTGTTAAAAAGACAAATTTTGTTCTTTTCATGGTAGAAGTGATTAATTGTACTGCACAGACAACAAAAAAAAACTGAAAAAATCAAAATAATAGTGAAGGCTGCAGAAAAATATCTGGACATTAAAGATTTGAACTGGGAGATGGTTGGAAGCATGATGGGAGGACCGATGGGACCATCAGAAACTGGCAGAATTACGATGACCTAGAGTAAATTAAAATTATATGGGCAAATGTGATTTAGTATTATGTTGGTTTAAGTTACACAGGTTTTTTTTTGTTTTTTTTTTGGGGGGGGGGGGGATGAATCGTTTCCTGTTTTCTTGCTTTACTCCATATCAGTTGGTGGCGGTAATGCACAATTCACAAGTCTGCCAACCGCCATACATAAAATCTCATAAGAAGAAGAAGAAGAAGAAGAAAGACACGCCTTTCCTGTCAGGAATTGGCCAATCAGGGGTCTCCATTCCGGACGGCGCTGTGCCTTGCTGTGCGCTAAGCTAATTTTCTGGCAGAAAGCTAAAAACAAACCTCATAAACCGACCGCACCTTCTGGTTTCCTGCTCCGAACATCTCCAGGAGGATCAGGGTCGGACTTTAGTCCAGAACCGAACCATGGTTGGTGTTAAAGTGATCAGCAGCGACCCGGACTTCCAGCCGGAGTTAGCGGCCGCCGGCTCCAGGCTAGCCGTGGTGAAGTTCACAATGGCCGGGTAAGGATCCCCACACACCCCCACTGGGAGCTGCTAACCGGGACCTGTCTGCCGGTTCTGGGAACCATAAAGACCCGGATGTAACAGATTGAAAGAACTAAATGATATGGCTGCTGTAGTAGATCTAATTAGATGTTCTTTGACCAATGCTGCTGTTAGCTGCTAGTAGCTAACTAGCTGTGCTGCTTACCATGACTGTGCACTATTACAGTAAGTTAGCTGCTGAAGTGCAGCGCTGCTGTTACCAAAGACCTTATTTAATATGTAATAATATGTTGATAAAAGCTGTAAAACAAACAGTCGATAGAAAAGTTCAACCAGTCTCTTTAAAACGATCAAAGATTCCCGCTTTGATTAATAACTTCTAAACTTTTCCACACTTCAAGTGAGCTAAAGCCTCTGAGACTCAGCTGGGAAATGAAACTGCCATTATAATATTACAAAATAATTAGTATTGAACCGATACCGATGCCAGTATCGGGCGGGGCCCCGATCCAGCACTAACCTGGTATCGGTATCGCGGGTTACCAACCAATAGGGCACCGATATCATTCTGAGAGGCTAAAGTTTCTTCAACTATTGTCGCCCATTCCAGGGAGGAAATAAAAAGTTCTACTGATTCACTTTATTTTAGTCTTTTTCCTGCTTCACAAAGGAAGGCAGCAGCTTGAAACCATGATGGTGATTATTTTATATCCCAGTAGTCTGCAGTTCTTCATAGACACACCAATTTCAAACAGGTGGTATCGGTACGGGCCGATACTGACCAGCCAGGTATCGGGGCCAAAAATGGAGTCGGCTCAACACTAAAAATAATGAGCGTTTAGAAATATTCCACCTTGAATTGATATTATTTAAGCACCAGTTCAGCTTATTGCTCTGCTCCATCCTGGTTAGAGATCTGATCATATTTACCAATTTCTGTCAATTTGTTTGGATTGTTCTTGTTCTTTATGGCTTTATGCTCAGAAACCAGGTCGTCTGCGTGTTTGTAGCAGTTAATATCAGATATGCCTTTCTGATTGATCAGTTCTACATCCGCTCTACACTATATTTCCTGATTGGTGCCTAATGGCAGGAACTCTGGCTGTAGCTCCGCCCACAGCGCCTGGCACACCTCAGACTCTATCCCAGACGCCGTGCAGGACGCTAGTTTGTAGCTCTGAGCGACGGTCTGTTGGTTTGCACCAGAAGCCAAAACACGCAGCCCCACGGCCGGTCTTTGGGGAACACTCACCGGGGTGAACTGTGTGTCGTCTGGCGTTGGATGAGGGGTTGTAGACGGCGAACAAGCTCATCAAACTGACACACGGACACCCATAATCCTAGCTAGTTCCTGATTGGCCCTCTGGCGTTGTGGCGTGGAAGAACAGCGCAGACCACGCTTCAATATTTAGCATAAATCAAAGACACCTGCGACACACTGCTGCCGGAGGATAACCAGCCCTTTAGAGAACCAATGCATGACGCGGCCACCACCGTGCTTCTTGTAGATATGGGTTTTCAACTTTTATGGAAATATCACAAACAAAATCAGCCCCAGTTTTGTTAGACCGTAAAACATAATTCCATCTACTTATGCTAGAATTAATCGTGTTTTTGTAAAAGTTACTGAGGCTTGGATGTTTATGAGAAAAGGGTTCAGACTGGACTGAAGATTGCTACGTCAGCCACCTGCCTGAACTCTGCTGTGGCCGCTCCTTAAACCATAAAAATATGTTAAAATCTGACATTTATAGCCTATGATCTACATCCAAACAGCTCGTTTGGGATTAGATCAGATCAGAGGTGAAGAAAGGTCTGAATTTGGCTCATTTTATGACATCAGCGTTAAGCAGAGGAGGTTTTACCCTGATTTTCTCCCTTCTTTCTGCAGCTGTCGGCCCTGCATCAGAATAGCTCCAGCTTTCAACATGTTCAGCAACAAATATCCTCAGGTGGTCTTCCTGGAGGTGGACGTTCATGTCTGCCAGGTAAATCCTTCACTCTCATTGTTTATTCTTTTATTTCTGGTTCTGTGGTGCTAGAAGCTGCCGTCTGCAGCAGTCAGTTTGAACGTGATGTGGAGTTTCTCTCATCCAAAGAGCCTCAAATATACCTACAGCACTGACATTTTGTTTAGTTTTAGGAGATTCTGGGACGTCAGGCAGACGCTGGATAAATCTGCAAGGTGGGACAGGGGGCCTAACTTTATAAAACCAGTTGGGACGCCTGTTTGGGCTAGTTTTCCTGTTGGATCAGCCAACTGTAACCATCTTCCAACTATTCAGGTTGATTAGTATTATTAGGAACCAAACAGGCCCAGAGCATGACACTGCCACCAACATGTTCTCCATCTTTACCTCATCTGGCCGTGGATCTTTTCTCTAGAAGACATTTTTCTCGTCCATGTAGATAGATGCACGTTTCTGTGATGATGAAGGTGTGTTGGAGCCAGAATGATGAAGATGTAAAACCTGCTTCACCCTGGATGGCAGCGCCGAGGTTCTAGCAGCTTTCTTCACGTTGGCGGCTTCCTGATCGTCCCTGAACCGTTTCTTTTCATCCGTTAGAGACATTTAGTCAGATTTAGGAAATTTAGGATAACTGGAAATTTCAACAGAACAGTGATTCACAATTCTATTCTATTCAGTGTATTTCTATAGCTCCAATTCACATCATGTCATCTCAGGTCACTTTCCAGTTCACCAGATCATCCAGTCAGATTGATTCAAAGTTTTCTATCTAAGGAAAACCAGCTGATTGCATCGACTCGTTGACTCTTCAGCAATCCCTCACACTAAGCATGCTTGTAGCGACAGTGGAGAGGAAAAACTCCCTTTGAACAGGAAGAAACCTCCAGCAGAACCAGGCTCAGTGTGAGCGGCCATCTGCTGAGGCCCACTGGGGTTCAAGGAGACAGAAGCAGACATAGAAAAAGAAGCATAGATACAAAAGGCAACTGTCAACCAGCTCCACAGGCGGCCCCGTCCAGGAAACACACAGCCAGGCAGACGAGCTCCGAGCCAGCTCCCATGTCAGAGGATGAAGAGAGCACATCCAGTTAGTCACAGTCAGAGAAACAGGACTACACTGGAAAACAGGCCAAGCTCCAACATGGTGCAGAAAGCTAAAGTGGTTTAGGAACTGATCGATCAGGCTAAAGTCCCCCCTGAGGCTCCACAGACTGAAGCGCAGCAACAGGAACTGATTGGTTCTTGTTTTTCTTCTCTAGGGAACCGCGGCGGCCAACAACATCTCAGCGACGCCCAGCTTCCTGTTCTTCAGGAACCGGGTTCGGGTGGATCAGTATCAGGGAGCAGACGCCGCGGGCCTGGAGGAGAAGATCAAACAGCACACAGAGAACGACCCGGGAAACAGTGAGGACTCCGACATTCCCAAGGGATACGTGAGTTCAAACACTCGCCTCCAGATTGCGCCATGGCCCAGCTGTGCTGGTTGCTGGGAGACCGAGAGAAGCTGGAATCTTAATATGAAATGTGTCACAATGTGAGACCGAAGAGGAATCATTGATTTCATGAATATTTTCTTTGAAGGAAAAGTCTGGTCAGCAATGAATAATCAATTTATTATTTAAACCTAAAACTAGCAGATGAAGGAAAGAAGTTCAAACTTAAAGTGCTCTTAACTTGTTTAATAAATTATATCATTACATTATATCTATTGATTATCGATTATGTCTTAAAAAAAGGGGGGGGGTATAAAGAAGTGAGAAATAATTGAATCAGACCTCTCCTTCCTATAAAATAAAGATAAACGATTTCCTCCGATTATAAATAAGATAAAAGTGAATTTTCTCAGTTTAATGAGGTTAATCAGAATATTTAAAAGGCTTATTGATTTCAGATTTAATGGAAGATTGATGTTGATTCGTTTTACTTTATTTACTTTGATGTTTGAGTCTAGCTTTAGCTTCAGATAAAATGTGAAAATGTAATCTGAGCCTTAAAGGAAAAGTCTGATCAGCAGGAATAATCAATAGTTTGTTATTTATACCTAAAACTAATACGTTTGCAAACATGGATGCCTCCAGTAAAGCACATTCACATGAAAATTACTCTGAATTAAAAACACTGATCATTTATTGAACAGGATGGAATCATTTCATTACTTTTATGCCACTTGTGGCCCATTTTTTCGGACGGTAGGCTGACAGGAATGAGAGACATGCGGCAAAGGACCGCAGGTTGGATTCGAACCCGGGTCGGCCACGTCGAGGACTAAGGCTAAAAATGGGTCGTTGGTGCTAACCACTGCGCCGCTGAAGCATGCTCCAATGATTATAAACTTAAAGGTACACTATGCAACCAGTGTTGATTTTCCAGCGAGGCTCCCCCCAGAGGGCGAAAGTAAAAGTGCACTGTCGTAAATATGCTCAGCTGTTCTCCTGGTTTCTCCGTCAAGCCAGGCGCGGTTGTTTTGAGCTTAGCAGACAGGCGAACACAACGAATGACTAAGCATCTGACGCGCTGCTGCTCGAGATGGAAAAATTGAATTTTTGCTGCTCGACGCACCGCCATAAGAGAAGCTGATCTGGGAGCTGGCTGGGAGAGAGACACAGCGCTGATGATCAGAGCGCTATGATCACTCCTCTTAAACAGTTTATTGACGCCTAAATTAACTTAAAATGCAGAATATGTTGGCTTTTATTATCCTGCTGCCTGCAGATCGGATTATTTAGATGAAAAACACCTACCAGCTGCCGCCGTGAACCGCGAGGAGGCGACCCGGCCAGAGGCTGCTGATGAAGGGATTCCAACTGTCGGCGCACCGCTGGTATGTGGGGGTCTGAGCGCTCCGACAGAAATAATATTGGAAGGCAGGATAATAATCTGGATGAACTGACGGCACTGATTACGTTTTCAGGTGTATTTTCTCACTTAAAAACATATTAAAACTACTTTATTCCAAATGATCACAGCAAATATAGCTGCAAGGCAGAGAAAGGATAGTGAAGCTCCGCCCACCGCGCGTCAGACACACTTTTGCACCGCGCAGCCAGAGCAGCAAAGCTGCTTCAGCCGCGCGTCAGAACTAACTGGTACAAGCAGCAAAAAGGAAGCAGCAGACGCCATTTTGCTGCTTTTGCTGCGTGAACGTAGCATAACTGCACAAAGATCGCCACTGTCTTCTTCTTCTTCTTCTTCTTGTTTTACTGGCGACTTGCAACCAAATGGAGCATTATCGCCACCTACTTGATCTTATTTATGTTTCCTTAAATCCTTAGGTTTAGTCCAGTTTGTTGAAGATAAGATGACATGATTTTAAATACTGTCTTTCTGGATTTATTGATCGCCACTGCGCTAGCAACGAGCATGCTTTTAACTGGGGGCGTGTAGCAGTTCTCGCCGTAAAGCAAGACTGACTCTCACGAGACTTCTGAGCCTGTGGGTGCGGGTCGGTGCTCCTGCAATTGCAAGTACGGTATTTCCCCCACAGACCACCAGGGCGGCCGAGAATACCTTTGTTCAACCTGAAATGACTCATTTAATCATCCAAAACGTTATGGAACACATTAATTAACTGAAAAATGTTGCATAGTGTGCCTTTAAAGGACTTTCAGACTTTTCCTTTAAACAGTCCCAGTTCAACTCATCAAAACCATATTTCATGTTTTTGGATCTTTGGTGACGTCAGATAATGAATGTTTACACATCCTAATGGTTAAGAACTTCTTCAGGTAGTGATGTTGAACCAGGAGTCAAACATAAACCCAAAGCTTGGAGACGGAATAGAACCTCATGTGATTCGATCCGTTTGTCTGTGTCGGTCAGATGGACCTCATGCCTTTCGTCAACAAAGCCGGCTGCGAGTGCCTCAACGAGAGCGACGACTGCGGCTTCGACAACTGCCTCATCAAAGACTCGTCTTACCTGGAGTCTGACTGCGACGAACAGGTGAAACGTCAGAGTGAGAGAACTTTTCTTCCGCTTGGTTCTCCCTCTTTTAACTCAGTGTTTCCTCCTCAAGCTGTTGATAACCATGGCCTTCAACCAGCCTGTCAAGCTGTTCTCCATGAAGCTCCAGTGTTCAGATTTAGGTGAGTTTTCTTCTTTCCTGCAGAAGCGAGGCCTTTAAAATCCAGGAATTCACCTTCTTCCGCATGTTTCCTCCTCAGCTCAGGCCCCAAAGGAGATGAAGATCTTCATCAACCTTCCTCGGTCGATGGGCTTCGACGACGCTGAGCGGAGTGAAGCCACCCAGACCCTGGAGCTGTCTGAGGAAGACTACAAAGACGACGGTCTGATTCCTCTACGCTACGTCAAGTTTCAAAATGTCCAGAGTGTAACGGTGAGGACCTTTAAACGTGAATAGATTACTCCGGGAAACCTGAAAGAAAGACGGAAAACAAATGTCAGCAGAAAATACAGATATTGAGAGCAGCAGGGGAAAGAATCAGAGAGAGGAAAAGTGGTCCCTATGTCTTCCAGCAGCCTTAGCCTATAGCAGCATAACTAAAAGTAGACAGAGTGACTGATAACTAAAAGATCTGCCTCCCATTCTACTTTAAAAAATTCTAGGAACCACTAGTAAACCTGCAGATTGAGAGCGAAGTGCTCTGTTAGGAACATATTCCTCATAGTAGAGAATCCTAATGGAAGGATCAGATGTTGGTTTTACACCATGAGAAGATGCTGCTGAAGATTCTCATTCATCCAGATCAGTTATTCCAAAAAAGTTCAAAACAATCCACTGGACTTTGTTTCCAAGTTTGAAGACGTTTCTCTTCCATCCAGGAAGATTTTTAATTCAAAATGTCAGAAATAGCGTTTAGTTCCAGGTTTTATCCAGCAGCCCAACAAAGCCTTTTGTTTGGTGAGAAGAAGACCTCACCTGTTCATCCAGGCCAACTATTCCCTCTAACGACCCCCTTTCAGAGACATAGACAGGTATGGGGCATTGCAGGCTAACAAAGAAGCCAAACGACCCCCATTCCAAAGGGGGGGACCCGTTCATCCGTTTCTATTTGCATGTTTTCTAAACTAAAACCAGGCTTTGTTGGGCTGCTGGATAAAACCTGGAACTAAACGCTATTTCTGACATTTTGAAAATGTTTGAGTTTATGAAAATTTATGATTTTTTTGTCTATTTTAATATGGTGTGCTGGAGGTCAAACAAAGATTTATTATGTTTCCACAATGCTGTAAACATTTGTATAATAAATAAATGCAAACGTTTCCTTTAACGAAAGCTTGCGTCACAGCCATAGAGGTCAGAGGTCAGAGCCTGCAGCAGGTTTCAGCGCGGCGCCGGGCAGGTGGCTGATGTAAACAAAGCGGTGGGCGTGTCTCAGGCCGTGGAGGCCAAAGGGGGAAAAAGGAAGATAGTTGATGAGAACAGAGGATTCAGAGAAGGATGGAGCGAATCGTTTGCTTTCATTACTAATGAGGAACGATTGTCTGCATGTTTGCTTTGGAAGGAGAAGTTATCAAATAATAAAAAGATAAATTAGGAAAGGCTTTTCCAGGGACGGCTAAATCTGCAGGACGCCACCAGCTGGGAGGGAGAGAAAAAGACAGATTGCAGAAGTTCTGGATAAATTAGAGGAGATCACCTCACCTCATGCTGCCGTGTGACATTTGTTCCAGGATCAACCTTGAATCATGAATGATTATTTTATATTTAAGCCCACGTAGTCATTTTTTATAGTGGGCTAACACACTTAGAGCTACTCTCAGAGAAGACTTTCCCATTTTTGCAGCTCCAGACAGATTTATTTTTATTTTTTGTTTTTTCGTCCGAAACGGCTCTTTGAGCAGTTAGAGTTTCCGCGTCGCTACCCGATCCGTCCTGCACAAACAGATATACAGCCAGGTTTTCATAAAAAATGTAGTTATGGTTTAAAAATTACTTATTTCTATCCTTTACTCTCTAAATAATGCTAAAACACATCTTTATAAAATGTTTTATGACTTTTCTGAGACAATTTTGATGCTTTTTCCATTTTCTCAGTTTAACAGCTTCTCTGATGTCATCATGGGACACGATCAGAGCTGTAAATCTCATTAAACCATGTTTATATCACGCACTATAAAGCATAATGTAAACATGGAAGGAAAACATAAAACTCAAAAAGACAAGATTTATGTTTAAATCCACAGCTGATAAAGTTAGCTCCTGGACGTAGCGTAGCATCCCATTTCCTCTACAGATCAGGAACAGAAGATAAAAGAGATTTTAAGGCTTTATATTCTCAGGAAATACATTATTAACCTTTAACACATTATAGTTTAGTACATTTACTATTTTCGGGGAGGAAAAAACATCATTTAGGTCTTTTTAACGGAATAAAAATCGAGGGCAACCGGGATGAATATCTGGAGGCGCAGATGAGCTGATGATGCAGGACGGATCGGGTAGCGACAAGCCCGACCTCTGCTCTATATGAGGCGGTAAAGAGAAGCGACCAAAGTTGATAGAGAAAAGAATTCAGTTAGCATAGAGCTGCAATAACTAAACAGGCCAGCTGGAGGCATATGGGCTCAGCAGAGGTGAGGAAGGGTTATGATCAGCCGTGAATGATGATGTCTGTAGAAAGACGTCTTTCTCTGCATCAAAGAAACACCCACCATCATCATCATCATCCAGCGTCTAACCGAGCCCCCCCTCCTCTTCCTCTCTTCTCTAGTTGTTTGTCAAGTCAAACCAGGGAGAGGAGGAGACGACAAAGATCAACTACCTGACGTTCATCGGCACCCCGGTTCAGGCCACTAACATGAACGACTTCAAGAGGGTAAGGAAGCGCCGCCGCCGGCCCGTCATCCGGGCGTTTGGAGCGTCTGCCTCATCAGTCACCTTTTCCCCCTGCAGGTCGTCGGGAAGAAAGGTGAGAGTCACTGAGCAGCAGAACCCAGTCCAGGGAGGATGAGGAGAAGAAGAAGAGGCCGCGGGAGGAAACCATCCGCAGCGACCGCCATCTTCCCTCCTGCTGCGGCGTTCAGACCTCATTTATATTGTAACTCTGTTGAAATCGCTGTAAATAAAATCCAACCCTTTTTCAAAGGCACCATCTTTCAGGTGGCTTGATTCAGAGCAGCAGACCTAAAGTGCTTTTAACACCTTTAATAAATAATAGAATTACATCGATTATGTCTTAAAGAAGTGAGAAATAATTTAATCATTCTTCTCCTTCCTATAAAATAAAGATTAACAACTTGTTCTGATATAAATAAGATAAAAATGATCCAATGAAAGTGAATCTTCTCAGTTTAATGAGATAAATCAGAATATTTAAAAGGTTATAGATTTCAGACTAGATGGAAGTTTGATGCTGATTCATTTCAGTTTTTATTAACTTTGATGTTTGAGTCTCAGTGAATAAAAACCTTGTTTAGCTTCAGATAAAATGTGAAAATGTCATCTGAGCCTTAAAACAAGGTTTCACTGTGTGTGTGGGGGGGGTCCTTATTCTCCGCTTTCCTTGGCTGATCTCCATCCATTCCCATCTAAACATCAATATTTTCACTAAAATATTCTTTCTGTGATGATTTATGGACATTAAGATCTAAAGAGAGGCGCCATCTGCTGGTCAGATGCTGTAATTCAGTGAAGGGATAAAGTCAGAGTAAAATAATGTGCAAGAGGGCTGGAAGTTGAAGGGGATTCTGCTGGGAGTTGCAGGGAAGTTGGCTGCCATTCAGCTGGCGTTTTACTGGGAGGAGCCATTTTAAATGGCTGCTGCTGCATGATGCCCAAGTTGCTGAGATGAGGTAAACTTTGACCTTTCTTCATGGCGTAGAGCAGAGAAACTGTTCTGAGTGGTTAATAATCGTTAAGCGTTCTCTCCTGTTGTGCTTTTACACAATGGAGGCAACAAATCGGGGATCGTTTTCTTCCTCCACCGTTTAACTGGTCCTGATCGGACTGAAAGCCCCTTCCAGGATACGGAGCAGATCCTAAAGAGATGAGCTGCAGCTGGAGGCAGAGCGTCACAATCCTCAACACTAGAGATCCAGAACATCTAGAACTGGCACAGTTCTGTGGAGATCAAGTTCTGAGGGATTTGGAAATCCGTTCTGTTCGTGGAAAGTTTAGTTGAAGGAAAAACTGCTGAAAAGACGAAGCAGCGGCTAGAAAAACTGAAGCCTTGAGAGGATTTTTAAGCAAAGTCAAACAAGAATTTAAGCTTCTTTCACAATGAAGGCGAATACGACCGATTCCGACACACTTACTCGGCAATATTCGAGTAAAAGGTTTGGGGAAAAAAAGGAGTATTTCCAAAAAAGTTAAAATCAATCCACTGAACTTTGTTCCAAAGATTGAAGACGTTTCTCTTCCCATCCAGGAAGATTTTTCAATTCAAAATGTCTTTTTTGGAATGAATATAACCTGGATGACAGAATCTTCACCTGCAGGAAACCTTAAGGAGTATTTTTACTGCACTGCTCTTCTGGCTTTAACTTTGGTAATATTGTTGTGAAGTATCACTACTTTTCCTTCAGTTAAAAATCTGGTTACTTTGCTACACAGTTACAGGAAACAGCAGCTTCTATCAGTGGAAGTTCTATAATCTGTTCTGACATATAAACAGTTCTCAGGGTCAGGTTTGGCTTTATGTTTTATGGAGAAGGGAAAACAGATCAAGCATGAATTAGTTATTTTGTTATTACATTATTTATATTGTAGTTTTTTAAACTAGCAGAACTCTTTGTTCTGTCAGAGCTGACAGTTTCCTGAATCTGTCCCCAAACTAGAAAACTAACCAGGATTCATGGAAACGTGGCTGCAGAGCTGCAGAAGTCCTGCTCCCATAAAGATCACACAGCTGCTCAGTCATTTTATGCTCATTTGGATTGAAAACATCAATATTTAGAAATAATAATAATAAAAAAAAAGGTTTTTGATTTGTTTTTGAGAACATTTCCAACATTAGAGCCTGGTGCTCTGTATCTGCAACTCTTCACATGTTCCAACTGTTATACATTCTTATAAACTAATAAATCATCATTCGGTCCTTATTGCTCGGTAATCAGCCCTGTTCTGATCTGAGCAGCGTTCGTTCCTCCTTAGTTACAATAATGGAGTCTACACTAATTACAGACACTTTGGTTAAACAGTAACATGTTATAAACCTGAGAAAGAATGTCTGCTCTACAAACCTCCTCATACAGGGGAATTATGAGGCCTTACAGGGGAAACAGGCTGAGTGAAAACTTTTATAGTGACTAAATAGAATAAATTAATATATAAAATAAGATAAACTAAATGTTCTGACTACAGGTGATAATTTTGAATGTTTTTTTTTAATGACCTCTGGCTGTGAACAGCAGAGGGCGCTGTAGTTCAGCGGTTTTTATTTTCCTTTTTTTTTTAACTTAGCACATGTTGAGAAAAAGAAAACAAATTATTAAAATATCTGAAATTATATCTTGGATTATTGGATTAGAGCTGGAATCTCTGAATTATTGGAAAACATTTAGTTCCTCCCTCCTCTTTCTGTCAAAGTCCACTGATCTCTGTTTATTCCCTGATTAGTAGAACAGGTTAAAGTGAAGCTACCAGCAGCCATATTGGTACTCCCCAGTTAGACCGGGCTCAATGTAAACAATCTGTGCTCTGCAGCATCGAACAATGATGATGTTCTCACTTTCAGGGACTGAAGACTTTTAAAATAAAGATAAATTAATCACTTTGAAACAGACTGGCTGTTTCATAGCATCAGTAGATTACTTTGACTAGGCCCATTACATTGCAAAGTCATTATGAAGTCTATAAATCATGTAATATAACATATTATACAAATTAATCACAATAACATGAATGTGCTAATGGAGCAGAATAATACAGATGAGCCAAAAGTGCTAAATTGATGATGTAATAAACATGGATTTTATTACATTGTTAGGGGAATTACATATTACATGTCTGCTAATGCATGCAATATTATATATATATATATATATATATATATATATATATATATATATATATATATATATATATATATATATATATATATATATATATATATATATATATATATATGGATTTATTGCTTAGTTCATCCACTAACTGGGAAATGACCAGTGGAACGTCTTCCTGAGGCCAGAAACCTGCTGGTTTTAGCATCCAGATGCTGCACAGGGAGGCATTCTGACTGTGCGTCTCCGTGAGAGTGGGGAGTACCAAGATGGCGGACTGTGGATTCACTTTTGTCAAGAGACTCTCCTGTTTTCTTTTAATAAAAAAAAAAAAAAGAAAGAATCATAATCTCTGTCCCTTATTTGTCTCATTTCTATGCTGAAGTTCTTTCCAGGCGGTGTAGAATCTATAGCAGGTAGTTCTACACATCAATACATCAGGAAGTTTCTGAAAGTTAAAGGTTCTTTAAAATTAGACCGAAATGTTCTGATATTAGAATATCTAATTTGTAATTGTGAGTACTTACATACTTTCAATAGAGAGTATTTCTCTTTAGTAGATGTTTGACTGAGTAACTTTTATTTGCAGTAATTTTACTGCAGTAGTACTATTGAGTACCGGTACTTCACCCCCCACTGCTGCTGCCACCTAGATCCAAACAGGAAGTGGAAGTGTAGCTGTGACCTAAGCAGAGAGGCGTCTCCTGCCTGTTTGGGCCTGTTTTCAGTCCTGGGGACTCGCTCTGTAAAGGAGGAACCAACCAGTTCCTGTTTGCTGCTCTTCTCCTCTCTGATCCTCAGACCTTCATTAAACCTCATTCCAGTCTGCAGGTTGGGCCTCGCTGATGCCTGGAGAGCTTCAGATTCCTGCAGCGGTTTTCCTTTCACAGATACTGAGATCTGGTTTCCTGTTAAGAACCGATGCAGGTTGAATGGCAGCGGTTTCTGCCGACCTTCAGCAGAACTTTGAGGAACCCAAACACCAGCGTGGAGGTCGTCCCTCTGCTGGTTTATTGTTTCCTCACACAAAGAGAAAAACCTGAGAGCCATCAGGCCTCCCCTCCCTCCATGCCGCTTGTTTACCCTCCTCTTGGTTTCTGTCCTTCTTGTTTTCTTTGTTTCGCTTCTGAATCTGAGGAGCCCAGCGATGCCAGTCAGTCCTGTAAACTGGTTCCAGCTGGAGTCCAGTCTCCATGTTTTAATGGAGCGCTGCAGGAGGGGAGTGTTGCTGTGGATCCAGGTCTGACCGGTTATTTCAAACCTCTCAGTAATGAGTTCATCTCTGCCAGGCGCAGCCCTCCAGTCTGACTCGGAGCCAAACTGGTTTGTGACACGAATGCAGCTCTGAGCTGACGGGACCTGCAGGGTTTCTGGGCCTGACAGGACCTGCAGGATCAGCGCAGGGAGGACAGTTTGATAGGAGGAGGAAGAAACCATCCTAACGCACAAACAGCGTAACCAAAACACGTCTGAAACAAAGATTCTCGATACTGTGCGGCGTCACAACATCTGATAAAGAAAAGCAAACACCCCTCAGACCGGTTAATACATTATCATCACTTCTATGAGAACAAACTGGAGACATGAGACTGAATCAGAGTCTAACTAATTTAAACTTTAAATCTCAACCTTTAAACTGCAGGACAAAAAAGTAAGAATGATGTCTGGTTGGTGCGTTTGATCCCCGTTAGATTTATGGAGGAGGTGTTAGCTGTAGAGCTGCAGCTACAGATTATTCCATTAATCCAACTGTTTTTTTCTATCAGTCAAAAAGTACTTTAGGGTAAATTTATAAAAATTTCAAAAAGAGATTTGAGGAAAATAACATTTGTTTCCTTTCATCATTTATATTATTGATTATATATTACTATACATCTACTAGAACTAAAATCAGATCAACGCATCCAAGTTTAAATTCTGCTTCTTTTCTGTGAATCTGCACTAAAATAAAGGAAAGATTAAATGTTGTAGAATATATGACTTTATTATCTTTGTATAAAACAATATTTATTCAGTTTACTTTTATTTATAGAGAACTTTACAAACAAAAGGGCAGAATGGGTTCATTTTTAAAATAGGCATAAAAACTGACCAAAAAGATTCAAACACCTAAAAAAAAAAAACTAAAACAGGAAGAAAAATCAAAGGAGATTAAAATGTTCTGACTGATCAGATCAGACTCTGATTGATCGGCTCTGATTGATTGGTTCTGACTGATTTACTCTGTGCGATCGGTTCTGACTGATCGGTCAAAGCCAATCGGTCAGAATCGATCGGTTCTGATCAATCTTGTACCGTTTGAACAAAGTGTTTTTTCAGATCCTTTATCTCCTCTTTCCTCTCTAACAATCTGAATAATGTTCTGATGAAAGAATCGCTGCTTCAGCCTCGATGTTTGAGCTGAAAAACCCAAATAAGAATCAAAGTGTTCAGATCAGACCCGCGGAGGCCGATCAGATCCAGACCCGCGGAGGCCGGTCAGATCCAGACCCGCGGAGGCCGATCAGATCCAGAACCGCGGAGGCCGATCAGATCCAGACCCGCGGAGGCCGATCAGATCCAGACCCGCGGAGGCCGATCAGATCCAGACCCGCGGAGGCCGATCAGATCCAGACCCGCGGAGGCCGATCAGATCCAGACCCGCGGAGGCCGATCAGATCCAGACCCGCGGAGGCCGGTCAGATCCAGACCCGCGGAGGCCGATCAGATCCAGAACCGCGGAGGCCGATCAGATCCAGACCCGCGGAGGCCGATCAGATCCAGACCCGCGGAGGCCGATCAGATCCAGACCCGCGGAGGCCGATCAGATCCAGACCCGCGGAGGCCGATCAGATCCAGACCCGCGGAGGCCGATCAGATCCAGAACCGCGGAGGCCGATCAGATCCAGACCCGCGGAGGCCGATCAGATCCAGAACCGCGGAGGCCGATCAGATCCAGACCCGCGGAGGCCGATCAGATCCAGACCCGCGGAGGCCGATCAGATCCAGACCCGCGGAGGCCGATCAGATCCAGACCCGCGGAGGCCGATCAGATCCAGACCCGCGGAGGCCGATCAGATCCAGACCCGCGGAGGCCGATCAGATCCAGACCCGCGGAGGCCGATCAGATCCAGAACCGCGGAGGCCGATCAGATCCAGACCCGCGGAGGCCGATCAGATCCAGACCCGCGGAGGCCGATCAGATCCAGACCCGCGGAGGCCGATCAGATCCAGACCCGCGGAGGCCGATCAGATCCAGCTGGGATCTAAAACCGATGAGATTTATGTTTGAGTAAAGCGGCGATGGACGATGATCTGGAGACTTTCACCATCTGGGCCACCGTCCGCGGCCTCTGAGCCGAGGAGGCCGACGACAGGTGATGGCGCCGGCGCTGCTTTGTCGGCTTCCAGTCGGGCTCGCTGCTCCCCGCCTCCTCGACCAGCGCGGCTTTAGGCGGCGCCCCGAGCAGCTGCAGGATGTCCGGCGATCTGTCGCTCAGGTACTGCCAGGGCTTCTTCCCCGCCATGTCCCTCAGCTTCACGTTGGCGCCGAACTTCTTCACCAGTAAGCGGATAATGTTCTTGTGGCCGTGGATGGCGGCGATGTGGAGCGGGGTCTGACCGCCCGTGGACTTGGCGTCGATGTTGAAGGTCAGGCCTTTCTGCTCCACTCCGTACCTGAAAGCAAGAGCAGAGAGCAGCTGAAGCTTCCGGTCCGGCTGAGGGAAGGACACACCCACCCAAATATCCACACCAACAGGGAACCGGTGATGGATCGGTACCATCGCCGTCGGATGTCAGGACGCCGCCGCTCCTCCCTGAATCTTTAAAGGACATTTATTGCTTTATAGATGCTGTATAGAAAGTTTATTATATTTGTTCTTTCTCTGCTTCTACCACAGATGATACATTTTGGGTCTATTCAGAACCAGAGATGGAAAATCCAATCCCAGAATGTACCGCCATGTTTTCCTCCATCCTGGTCACATTAACAGTCTCTGCTGCAGACCTGGACCTGATCTCTGTACAGATGTTTTACTTCCTGGACGGCTATGGAAACGGGTCCATCAAGGTGACAGGAGACAGCGAAGGCTGCCTGATATAACCAGGGTCACTGGAAGTCGTTTTGAAAAGGGGAGCTGTGAAAATTTGTTTTTTTTTTTGGACAAATCCAATCATGCTAGGTTGGGTTGCAGGTGCTGCGGCTGGGCCTACCTGTGCAGCTGCCATCAGAGGCGGGCAGACAGTCCCCTGACTCCGTCTGCTCTCCGTTGTCATGGTCGCGGTGCTAATGTTCTTCCTCACTGGTTGCTGTTTTCCCCAAAAATCTAAAATGTGTTTCTGTGCCGTTTTTTGTCATTAGACTATGTAAATTTACTTGTCTGCTGCCACGAGCGGGATACCTCTTCGGTAACCATTAAGCTTGCGTGACGTTGCCATGGCAATGTAACTTCAGTGAACTTGCATTGATTAGGCCTCAAAATAATTTACGGTAATTAAAGTCGTAGGGAAGCGGCTGTTCCAACCGTTTCATTTCCAAATTCTCCCGACTTTACACGAGTGAATTAAGTGAATGTGATTGGTCGATTATCAAGGGGGCGGGATTGTTGTGGCGGAAGGTTCACAAGCTTTTTGGTTGTGGTCGGTTTGTCAGAAGCATCTTGCTAACCAGTTAGCATCTTAGAGCTAGCAGGTTCCCAATGGAGGACGATGACTGACAGCTTAGGCACCTGGACAGAAATGTTTCCAAATGTTGCATTCAGGAATCGTAGGAAATTAAAGAACAACCTGGAAAAAATAATCCATGGAGCTGAATTGGGACCATAAAGTTTGTTCAAAAAATTTTTTTTTAATAAAAAAGAATTATTTGAAACTGAAAAGAAAATTGAAAACTGGAAAAAAAAGATTTTAAAATGAAAAAAAAAACTAGATATTTTTTTCTATTTGTAAGAGCTGTGGGGGCGGGGCTTAGATGACGGGAATATTTTGTCCACGCGTTAGTCATCAATACACTCCACAGGTAATTTAAGCCCCGCCCCCACAGTCGTTTAAAACAGGAAAAAAAATTAATAATTAGTTAATTATAATTATAAAAATTTTGTTTTCAGCTTTTTTTTCTTCAAATCTGTTTATTCAATCTGACTGGATGGTCTGGTTGAACTGGAAAGTGCCCTGAGATGACCTGTGTTGTGAATTAGCGGTATAGAAATAAACTGAATTTAATTTAATATTTCAGTTCAAAATATTATTTTACTTCTCAAAGAACTTTTTTCAGTAAAAAAAAAGAGTTTAGATTTCTTTTCCAAAATAATTTTTCGAAACTTTATGGCTCTTATTTAGCTCCATATATCATCATATGGGTCTAAAAGCAGCCAAACCTGTCAGAGATAAAATGTAAAAGATAAAAAATAATCCTCTGAGCTGAAAGTTTCTGTTTTCCTTCTGATTTAGAATTAAACATCATTTCCTGCAGTTCAGTCCTTTTCCTGCTTTGTGTAATGCCAAACATCGCCTGTGCATCTCAGAGCTCCAGAGAGCAGCTTACCACAGGGTGTTGAGAACTCGGTGGTCGCCATGTTTGGCGATCCAGTGCAGCACGGTGAAGCCGGAGATGAAGTCCTGCTTGTTGAGCAGCGAGGCGTCGTCTCTGAACAGCGTGTAGATGTCGGGCCAGGCGCCCGCCGCCCCCTTCACCATCCAGGCGTGCTCGTTGGCATCCAGAGGAAGCGGCGACTGTGGACCAGAAAAAAAAAACGTCAGACAGAAACACGGTTTGAGAGCTTTCCATACATCCTATAGGATTTGGCTTCTGCTTCCTGATAGGCCACCTTCCCAGCAGAGCCCGCCTCCTGCAGTCTGACATCTCTAAGATCTGTTCCTCTGACTCCAGGTCTAAACCATCTGGAAGAAGTCAGAGGGAGTCCTCTCTCACCTCCATTTTTGTTCTGTTCTTTTTGTGTGCAGTAGTAGCAGTGCCGCAGCATGATGCTGTCACCGCCGTGCGCGACCTTTGCTTCACCCAAACTAAAAAATCTCATCCTGCAAAAAACATCCATTGTGAAGAAATGACACAAATGAGACATTTCAACCCTACCTCTCCAGCATAGTGAAGGTTCCTCTTGACTTCCTTCCTCCCCTCTACCTCCATCTTGGCCACAGGGCTGGGACAGCGAGGCGGCGTAGCGCAGGACGACAGCGACGAGGATGACAGGTGGTGGGGAAGGCTCAGCGACGAGGAGATCCGCTGCAGGCGCTGCAGTCTGGCGGCCTCGATCTCTGAGCAGGTTTTCTCCAGGTGGAGATGGTCTAGGTCGGTTCCCAAGCTCTGACAATTGCGGTTCCTGAGCCGGCTGCTCATCCGCCGAGCCGCGGATGGGCGGAGCTTCACATGTGGGGAGTTGATGGAGCCGTCGCTGGACTCTGCATCGTCATACAGATCAGCTGCAGGATGGAGGAAATTTTCAATTCTTTATTTACTACAGATATAAAGAACATTTTTTTTTGTTTTTATCTTAGAATGAAAACAAATATTGACTTAAAATTTAACATTTTTTTAAATCCAAACATCTGCTGATCTGGGCTGCAGCACCAAGCCTGCAAACCTATTGTTGTCATTGAAACATCAGCGTGTTAGGAACATGCAGTGTGGCTTCAGAGTCTGACAACATTGACAACGTTAGCCAAGATGTTCCGGATCGTTTGTTGAGAAGGACCGCCTCTTTTTCTGAGGCTGGAGATCCGGAAATCACTCTGGAAGAACTTCAAGAAGAACCCGGAACCCTAAAGGTCCTCCATAGCTGAGCAGAGGTAACCTAACCGGCTCAGCAGAGAGGAAGCCTGATGTCAACCTTCTTCTCCTGAGGTGGGGGCATCTTCTCTTGGATGGAGCATCTCTGGGTCAGAACCAGGATCCGGATCACTAATCCAGATTTTTCTAATAAAAACTGATCAGGAATGAATTCAGATCAACAGAATAAAGTCCAGAAGTTTTACACAAACTTCAGCAGATGTGAACTGATCTATGATCAAAGGAAGAAGACGCCCCCTTTGCTCTGCTAAAATACAGGACAGACACCTGAAACGCACAACAAACTGAAAACTAAAGCGCCATCACTTCTAGAACATTAGCAGCAGATGGCCGCTCACACTGAGCCTGGTTCTGCTGGAGGTTTCTTCCTGTTCAAAGGGAGTTTTTCCTCTCCACTGTCGCTACAAGCATGCTTAGTGTGAGGGATTGCTGAAGAGTCAATGAGTCGATGCAATCAGCTGGTTTTCCTTAGATAGAAAACTTTGAATCAATCTGACTGGATGATCTGGTGAACTGGAAAGTGACCTGAGATGACATGATGTGAATTGGAGCTATAGAAATAAACTGAATAGAATTAAATTACCACAGGCGTCCAAACTATTCATGTTTATTCCTCCAATATAAATCCTGCTGTTTAAAAAAACTTTAGTAGAAGTTAGAGGATCAACTTCAACTTTTTCCTCCAGTAAAAGTGTAAAAGTATCATTTTTAAAACGACTTAAAGTATAAAAGTAAAAGTAATACAGGAAAAACTGTTAATGCCAGAAGCTTTACTGCTCTACTCTGTTAAAGGAACATTTTTCTACCATTCTGGATGATAAATTCCTTATACTTCATTTACTTAGTTTTATAACTAATAACTTTGCATCATCTTAAAAACCTATTTATTTTGGTATGTGGTGAGCAACTAGTTGGGGCAGCACCAAGTCCAACCACAGAGAAATTAATTGTCTGGATGAAACTAATTACTTTGATGGTTTTTATTCCTTTTTAAATACCGAGAGGCCATAAATGAACTAAAATTAAACAAAACTAACGAGTTAATTTATGTAATGTAAGGAATAGAAAGTAAAAAGTCTAAAAAATAATGACTCCAGTAAAGTACAGATAGCCAACATTTCTGCTTCAGTAAGCTAACAAAGTATTTGTACTTTATGTGACTACTCTAAACATTATCCACTAATGTACCGGGTCTTATACGCCTGCTTTGAAACCACAGTTTAAAGCTAAAATGTTGTAAAACAAACAAAAAAAAACTATTGTAACCAACAGCATTGATGCAAAATGTTTGACATGCATCCATTTGAGCGATGAATGAGGAAATAATTGAAGCCGTGATGTTTAACTGAATCCAAAATGAGCTAGAAACACTGCGTCCGACCAGGAAGCTAAAGCTGTAAAAAGTCTCAGACAAATTAACAAATGCAACATATATTGAAAGGGATTGAAATGAAGAAACGGGACACCTCTGAACAGAACCGCAGAAGCCTGAGATTTTCCTGAAATTTACGGACGTCTAAAAGTCTAAAACGATGATCCACTATTTACATCTGATATGGATCCGACTCTCCAGCCTTTTCTTCTGGAGGCTGAACACTGGATCATTTCTCACGTCTTTGCTATATTTTTTGTTTGTTTGTTTAACAGTAAAATAAATAAAAAAATCTTTTTACGTAAAACAGCCAAGAACCAAATGAATCACCTTTGAGGCAGAGCTACAGCTGGCAGAACGACCCAGAAGATCCAGAGTTCAGAATAAGAGCGGATTTTAGATCTCACCTGAGGACAGGTGGACGGGCTTCCCTCTGAGTGGGAACTGCCGGTCGTCATGGAAACGGTGGTCATGGAGATGGTCGGTGGAGTGGTACAGCTGTGACAGCTCTCCCAAAGGTGGCTGTTCATCGTAGAGATTGCCCATAGACTGATGGAGCGGTGTCCTCCCATAAATACGAGGAGCCAGACCGTCCGGCTTTGTCCCGCTGGACTCCTGCAGGACCTCCTGGGATTTCCACACCGCTGCAGGTCCATCTGCCAAAGGAAACAGACAATAAAGAGAGATATATTCTAAAGCTGATGGTTAGAGACGACCTTCACAACAGATCCAGAACCCTTCTCAACCAAGCCAGGAGATGTTCTGAAGGTCCAGACAAAGAGGTGACTCTTACCTCCTCTAGAGCTGCTGGTCCAAGATGGAGAGCAGTCGCCGAGGGACGACCTCCCGTCAGAAGGAGGGTTGGAGACGCTGGAGTACGGCGGGGTCCGGCTCAGACCGGGCCCTGGTTCTGAGGCCCGAGCTGGATGCTTGGCAGGATGGTGTTCAGACTGCGACGCTTGAAAGTGGCCCTCTACGTCTGAGGGCAGACTGCGTCTCATAGACTCCACAGGTCCTGGTTCCAGTCTGGGCCGGACCTTTGAGGGGGCCTGAGGGGCCAAGATCTCCGAGTCCTGGATGTAAATCTGAGGAACCTTCCTCCCTGAAGAGGAGGTGAGGGGAGTAGGGACCTCAGTGATGCAGGGTGAGGAAGTAGAAAGGGTCCTCCCCGCATCCCCAAGCGGGCCGCTCAGAGGCCAAGGTCCTCCTGCTGAGGCCCGTCGAGTCGGGGCCTCCTCCTCGTCTTCCTCCTCGTAATCTTCATCCTGAGAGATGGCGGTTTTGTAGCTCGGGCGGTGTCTGAAGCGGCGGGTCCGAGTCGTATGGGGCAGAGGAGGCTGATCCTCCTTTTGACCAACTGGTTTCGGGTCAGGGTCTGTCAAAGTGACCTGCTGTCCAACAGGTTCAGGATTCTGAGGGACCTGATGTCCTCTTACGGGTTCAGGATTCTGAGGGACCTGGGGTTTTCTGACGGGTTCTGGATTTTGAGGGACCTGGTGTTTTCTGACGGGTTCTGGATTCTGAGGGACCTGGTGTTTTCTGACGGGTTCTGGATTCTGAGGGACCTGCTGTCCTCTTACGGGTTCTGGAATGAGTTCCTGATTAGAGTGTTTTTGTTCTCTAAGTGGTTCTGGAATAGGTTCCTCATCAGAACTGATTTGTTCTATGAGGTGTTTTGGGTTCTGAGGGGTCTTTGGTCCCCTCAGAGGTTCAGGATTTTGTTGGATCTGCTGTTCCCTGCCAAGTTCTGGATTGGAGTTCGGATAGGAGGTTCTTTGTGCTCTGATGGGTTCAGGGACAGGAACCTGATAAGGGATCGGCTGTCCCCTCAGAAGTTCTGGATTCTGTTGGATCTGTCCTCTTCTGATGGGTGGGGTCATGGGAATGTGAGGAGACACGTCCCAGCCTCTGAAGGGTTGACCTCTCATGTCCTCATAAGGAATATTCTGTCCTCTGAAGGGTCTGGGGAACTGGCTGATGAAGTTTTCTCTAAATGGTTCTTGGATCGGATCTTGATGAGCTGTACCCGCTCCTCTGATGGGCGCTAGAACTGGACCTTGATAAACCATCCGCTGTCCTCGGACCGGTCCAGGGAAGCGGACATGGCGGTTGATGATCTGTCCTCTAAAGAGATCCTGGTGAGTGGCCCTATGTCCTCCAGGGTGTTCTTGGACATGGTCCTTATGGCCAACGTGTCCTCTGAAGGGTTCTGAGAAGGTTCCCTTAGGTGGGGGATCCCACCTTTGGACTGGGTTTGGGACATGATCCTGACGGCTGACAATGTGTCCCCTGTTGGCTTCTGGAATGGTTCCCTGATGAGGTGAGTGCGATCTCCTGGTAGGAACATGGGCCAGGTCCATCTCCTCCCCTTTGGTCAGTTCAGGTTTGTAATCCTGACGGAGGACAATACGTCCTCTGGTGGGTCCAAAGATCTGCTCCTGATAATGGACCTGCTGTGCTCTGATCGGATCTGGAACCGGGTCCTGATAATGGGTCTGCTTTCCTCTGATCGGTTCTGGAACCGGGTCCTGATAATGGGTCTGCTGTCCCCTGATCGGATCAGGAACCGGGTCCTGATAATGGGTCTGCTGTCCCCTGATCGGATCAGGAACAGGGTCCTGATAATGGATCTGCTGTCCCCTGATCGGATCGGGAACAGGGTCCTGATAATGGGTCTGCTGTCCCCTGATCGGATCGGGAACAGGGTCCTGATAATGGATCTGCTGTCCCCTGATCGGATCGGGAACAGGGTCCTGATAATGGGTCTGCTGTCCCCTGATCGGATCGGGAACAGGGTCCTGATAATGGGTCTGCTGTCCCCTGATCGGATCAGGAACAGGGTCCTGATAATGGGTCTGCTGTCCCCTGATCGGATCAGGAACCGGGTCCTGATAATGGGTCTGCTGTCCCCTGATCGGATCGGGAACAGGGTCCTGATAATGGGTCTGCTGTCCCCTGATCGGATCAGGAACAGGGTCCTGATAATGGGTCTGCTGTCCCCTGATCGGATCAGGAACCGGGTCCTGATAATGGGTCTGCTGTCCTCTGATCGGATCAGGAACAGGGTCCTGATAATGGGTCTGCTGTCCCCTGATCGGATCAGGAACCGGGTCCTGATAATGGGTCTGCTGTCCTCTGATCGGATCAGGAACAGGGTCCTGATAATGGGTCTGCTGTCCCCTGATCGGATCAGGAACAGGGTCCTGATAATGGGTCTGCTGTCCCCTGATCGGATCGGGAACAGGGTCCTGATAATGGGTCTGCTGTCCTCTGATCGGATCAGGAACCGGGTCCTGATAATGGGTCTGCTGTCCTCTGATCGGATCAGGAACAGGGTCCTGATAATGGGTCTGCTGTCCCCTGATCGGATCAGGAACCGGGTCCTGATAATGGGTCTGCTGTCCTCTGATCGGATCAGGAACAGGGTCCTGATAATGGGTCTGCTGTCCCCTGATCGGATCAGGAACCGGGTCCTGATAATGGGTCTGCTGTCCTCTGATCGGATCAGGAACAGGGTCCTGATAATGGGTCTGCTGTCCCCTGATCGGATCAGGAACAGGGTCCTGATAATGGGTCTGCTGTCCCCTGATCGGATCAGGAATCGGGTCCTGATAATGGGTCTGCTGTCCCCTGATCGGATCGGGAACAGGGTCCTGATAATGGGTCTGCTGTCCCCTGATCGGATCAGGAATCGGGTCCTGATAATGGGTCTGCTGTCCTCTGATCGGATCAGGAACAGGGTCCTGATAATGGGTCTGCTGTCCCCTGATCGGATCAGGAACAGGGTCCTGATAATGGGTCTGCTGTCCCCTGATCGGATCGGGAACAGGGTCCTGATAATGGGTCTGCTGTCCCCTGATCGGATCGGGAACAGGGTCCTGATAATGGGTCTGCTGTCCTCTGATCGGTTCTGGAACATCCTCTCTTTCTGGGATCTCCTGTCCACTGACTGGTCCAGGGTTGTAGTCCTGATGTCTCCCAGTTGGACCAGCAGCAGCAGGGACAGAGACCAGTCTGTCAGGGGCGGAGGCTGGGACCTGGTGTCCTACCTGGACGGACCCAGCTGCAGATCCAGGACTCAGATCGTCCCTCAGCTTCATGTTGGACCTGTTCTCCAGCTGGTCCTGGTCCGCGTCCATGATGCCAGCCGCCGGCAGGGTGGCTCCGGCAGGGAGGAGGTCCGCTCCTTCTGTCCAGGCTCCTTCTCCGGGGACATGTCCTCTGTACTTCTTCCTGAGGACCACATTGGACACTCCGTCGATCTTAGTCACTGTCGCCACGGAGTTGACGAACTTCTTGAAGAGTTCTCGGTTCCGGACGTGATCCGGATGTTCCCGCAGGAAGGGCCTGAAGTGGAGCAGCAGGTCCGAGTTCCTCACCGAGCCGCCGCAGCTCTGCAGGAAAACCAGGACCGAGTCCAGAGTGAAGTCTGTGGCCATACTGGGAGCTCCGCTGCCTGCGGGTCTCAAAGGTCGATCACCGGTTTCTGTCGTCTCATCTAAGCCCCGCCCACCGCAAACTCACCTGCTGCATTCCACAAGGTAACCCGGATGTCCGAGCATCACGTGGCTCCTCACATTCTGCTTTAGGAGGAAAAACACAACATTTCAGATTTTATTATAAATCTGGAAGATTTTATCCAAAATTACATCCAGAAAATTAAATTCCCGAGAAAATAGAATCAAATGTTTGTTTCTGACCTTCCTTCATCTGATCCCTGGAGGATCTGTTTAACCTTTATAGTTTAGATTTATTAAAATGAAAAATCTGATTTAAACATCAATCTATGAACCCAGATGTCAAATGTTGCTGCTTTTGCTCCTGTTAAATTGATTGTTTTTATGCTAAACATCTAAATGTAAACATTAACCCGAAAAATGGCGATTTGCAGATATTTCCTCATCAAGGCTGTAAAGTTACAGGAAAGTCTTTGCTTGAACTTGACTTTTCCATTTAAATCCATAAAAACTAAACTGATTTGTTTAAAGGTGGCAGTGAGAAAATAGGTCTTCTGCTTGTTAATAAAGTTTTTATTTTGTATTTCAAATATGAACCTATGAGTCATGCTGCTGACAGAGGCGGAGCTAGATGGGGGGCCAGGGGGGGCCATGGCCACTCTTAGCCAATCAACCCTTTTTTCTCCCTGTAATAAGACAGACAGTGGCAGCAGTAATACTCTCAAGTGAAATATTTAAAACATTTTAATTTTTCATATATTAACAAATACTTGACAACAAACCACTGTGGTTAATTTAATTATAAACATCAATTAATGCTCTTTTTAGAACCAGATTTTGTATTTTATGGGGTAAAGAGAAAATTATGTGTCTCTGAAAGGAGTCTTATTGAAATCATAGATAGATAACTATTTTAATAAAAACTTAATAATCAATTTATGAAGATATTAGTACTTGTAAATATCAATTTTATGCATAATTGTTGATAAAAGTAGGTAAGTAATGACAATGGGAAAGATGTTCGATATCCTCTATACCTTTTATCTAGAAAGCACAAATATTTTAAATACAGGTGCTGGTCATAAAATTAGAATATCATGAAAAAGTAGATTGATTTCAGTAATTCCATTTAAAAAGTGAAACTTGTATATTATATTCATACATTACATACAAACTCATATATTTCAGATGTTTATTTTGTTTAATTTTGATGATTACAAATGACAACAAATGAAAATCTCAAATTCATCATATCAGAAAATTAGAATATTACTGAAGACCAATAAAAACAAAGGATTTATAGAAATGTTGGCCAACTGAAAAGTATGAACATGAAAAGTATGAGCATGTACAGCACTCAGTATTTAGTTGGGCCTCCTTTGGCCTGTATTACTGCAGCAATGCGGCGTGGCATGGAGTCGATCAGTCTGTGGCACTGCTCAGGTGTTATGATAGCCCAGGTTGCTCTAATAGTGGCTTTTAGCTCTTCTGAATTGTTGGGTCTGGTGTATTGCATCTTCTTCTTCACAATACCCCATAGATTTTCTATGGGGTTAAGGTCAGGAGAGTTTGCTGGCCAATTAAGAACAGGGATACCATGGTCCTTCAACCAGGTACTGGTAGCTTTGGCACTGTGTGCAGGTGCCAAGTCCTGTTGGAAAATGAAATCTGCATCTCCAAAAAGTTGGTCAGCTGCAGGAAGCATGAAGTGCTCTAAAACTTCCTGGTATGTGGCTGCGTTGACCCTGGACCTCAGAAAACACAATGGACCAACACCAGCAGATGACATGGCACCCCAAACCATCACTGACTGTGGAAACTTTACACTGGACTTCAAGCAATGTGGATGAAGTGCCTCTCTTCTTTTCCTCCAGACTCTGGGACCTTGATTTCCAAAGGAAATGCAAAATTTACTTTCATCAGAGAACATGACTTTGGACCACTCACCAGCAGTCCAGTCCTGTTTCTCTTTAGCCCAGGCAAGACGCTTCTGACGCTGTCTGTGGTTCAAGAGTGGCTTGACACAAGGAATGCGACAGCAGAAACCCATGTCTTTCATACGTCTGTGTGTGGTGGTTCTTGAAGCACTCACTCCAGCTGCAGTCCACTCTTTGTGAATCTCCCCCACATTTTTGAATGGGTTTTGTTTCACAATCCTCTCCAGGGTGCGGTTATCTCTCTTGCTTGTACACTTTTTTCGACCACATCTTTTCCTTCCCTTCGCCTCTCTATTAATGTGCTTGGACACTGAGCTCTGTGAACAGCCAGCCTCTTTAGCGATGACCTTTTGTGTCTTGCCCTCCTTGTGCAAGGTGTCGATGGTCGTCTTTTGGACAACTGTCAAGTCAGCAGTCTTCCCCATGATTGTGTAGCCTATAGAACTAGACTGAAAGACCATTTAAAGGCTTTTGCAGGTGGTTTGAGTTAATTAGCTGATTAGAGTGTGGCACCAGGGGCCATCAATTTTGAACCTTTTCACAATATTCTAATTTTCTGATATGATGAATTTGAGATTTTCATTTGTTGTCATTTGTAATCATCAAAATTAAACAAAATAAACATCTGAAATATATGAGTTTGTATGTAATGTATGAATATAATATACAAGTTTCACTTTTTAAATGGAATTACTGAAATCAATCTACTTTTTCATGATATTCTAATTTTATGACCAGCACCTGTATATGCATCTATCTGTTAGCAAAGGTCTTTATTCAGGATGTTTTCCTGTTGCAATAGTGTAGATTAACCCTCAAGGTGTCCACTTTTGGCCTTTTATAAAAACTTTCTGGTTACGCCTCTGGCTGGTGGAGATTCTGGGTCATCCAGGTCAGAGTCACTCCAAAAAAAAGAAAATTAAAAACAATTTACCGAACTTGGTTTCCAAGTTTGAAAACATTTTGCTTCCCGTCCAGGAAGCGTTTTCAATTCAAATGTCAGGTCCCCCCCTTTGGAATGGGGGTCGCTCAAACGACCGTTTCTATTTGCATGTTTTCTAAACTAAAACCAGGCTTTGTTGGGCTGCTGGATAAAACCTGGAACTAAACGCTATTTCTGACATTTAGGATTGAAAAATCTTCCTGGATGGAAGAGAAACGTCTTCAAACTTGGAAACAAAGTCCAGAGGATTGATTTTAATTTTCTTTTTTTGGAACCTAAGCTTCATTATGATGTTTGGCTGAAATAGAACTAAAAGCAGAACAAAGACAAAAGAATTAAAAGCTGCTTCAGGTCACGTATGGATATCACACATAAACATTGGCTGTGATAATTAAAGTAGAATTCAGAGGAAAGTGTGTTTAATTCTAAAAAGAGAAATGAAAGCAGTAATAAGTAGGAGCAGCATGATCAGGGTCATGATGTGATTCCAGCAGGAAGCAGAACCTCTGGCAGGTTTGGTCCATGGCGGGACGGCGCCTCATCAGCGGAAAAAAACAGCCGTTAAATCAACCCTGCTGGATTCATCCTGTCTGATAACTTTATTAGGAAAGAAATCCAAAATGATGTTAATGGTTTTTATTGGAAGTGTTAGACTGCGGGCCGGCCCAAGGCAGCAGCGAACCAGGCACCAATTAGCAAAAGAGAAATTTGGAAAAATAAAATTTTAAAACTATATAATCATTAAATAAAAGTTTGAAAAAAAAACTGTACAAAAAATTGGATTTTAAAAAATATATATATAGAAAATTTGAAATAATAAAATCTGAGAAAACAGCAAAGTTACTCTGAGAGCCGATTTTTGATTAAGACGTTCTTGGATTGCATTAAAAAAAAATCTATTTATAAAACACATTTTCTTTGCAACAATAATGTTGGAGCAAAATTTATTCCATAGATCCAAAGAAAGTACAAATTTTCGTCTAAAAATGGAATAGACTGTTTGTTAAATCTGTTCATTTACAATATAGGTGAATAAATAAACAACAATAGTCGCCAACAAAGAAAATATGTGAATGATTATATATTTAGTCTTTTATTTGGCTTCATAATCCTTGTTGAATCAGTGTGAATCTTTTTTATTTCCAATTAAAAACAGAGAATCTGTGATGTAATCTAACATTTTTAACTGGTTTTCCTAAACATCCAGAAGTCCCAGTTTTTCCAGGAAGAACAGAAACAGAAGGAGCTGAAAAAGTGCTTTAATGGAACAAAAACTTCCCCTTAAATAAGGAGTCCTGCTGCTTTTCTCAAACTGATCCTCACAGCCGGACGATCGAAGGCGCTTTTCTGGGACGACCTCTCGGAGGCGAAGGTCCGTCCCTCTGCGGTTCACTGCCAACAAAATTAAATATCTTTGGGAACCATTTTGTTTTTACTTCAAACGGACCAGAGGATCATCGTATCGCCGTGTGATGGAGATCCTCCTCCTCCTCCATGAGGAGCACTGAGGGAGGAGAAAAGTTCAACAAGCTGCGTGGCGATGGCAGTGACAGCGTTCCTGCTCCGCAAGGGAACTACGCCTCCGTCCTTTACGGTCCAGTCCAGGGTCGCTGGACATGTGTGCGGGCGGTCATGGAGGGACGCCTCTATGCAGGTGTCTGGTCCTAAGGAAGGCAGACCTAATGAGGTCCCTTTAAGGACAGGTGGGGTCCTAATGAGGTCCCTTTAAGGACAGGTGGGGTCCTAATGAGGTCCCTTTAAGGACAGCTGGGTCCTAATGAGGTCCCTTTAAGGACAGCCGGGTCCTAATGAGGTCCCTTTAAGGACAGCTGGGTCCTAATGAGGTCCCTTTAAGGACAGCTGGGTCCTAATGAGGTCCCTTTAAGGACAGGTGGGGTCCTAATGAGGTCCCTTTAAGGACAGCTGGGGTCCTAATGAGGTCCCTTTAAAGACAGCTGGGTCCTAATGAGGTCCCTTTAAGGACAGCTGGGTCCTAATGAGGTCCCTTTAAGGACAGCTGGGTCCTAATGAGGTCCCTTTAAGGACAGGTGGGGTCCTAATGAGGTCCCTTTAAGGACAGCTGGGGTCCTAATGAGGTCCCTTTAAAGACAGCTGGGTCCTAATGAGGTCCCTTTAAGGACAGCTGGGGTCCTAATGAGGTCCCTTTAAGGACAGCTGGGTCCTAATGAGGTCCCTTTAAGGACAGGTGGGGTCCTAATGAGGTCCCTTTAAGGACAGCTGGGGTCCTAATGAGGTCCCTTTAAGGACAGCTGGGTCCTAATGAGGTCCCTTTAAGGACAGCTGGGTCCTAATGAGGTCCCTTTAAGGACAGCTGGGTCCTAATGAGGTCCCTTTAAGGACAGCTGGGTCCTAATGAGTTCCCTTTAAGGACAGCTGGGGTCCTAATGAGTTCCCTTTAAGGACAGCTGGGGTCCTAATGAGGTCCCTTTAAGGACAGCTGGGTCCTAATGAGGTCCCTTTAAGGACAGCTGGGGTCCTAATGAGGTCCCTTTAAGGACAGCTGGGGTCCTAATGAGGTCCCTTTAAGGACAGCTGGGGTCCTAATGAGGTCCCTTTAAGGACAGCTGGGGTCCTAATGAGGTCCCTTTAAGGACAGCTGGGGTCCTAATGAGGTCCCTTTAAGGACAGCTGGGGTCCTAATGAGGTCCCTTTAAGGACAGCTGGGGTCCTAATGAGGTCCCTTTAAGGACAGCTGGGGTCCTAATGAGGTCCCTTTAAGGACAGCTGGGGTCCTAATGAGGTCCCTTTAAGGACAGCTGGGTCCTAATGAGGTCCCTTTAAGGACAGCTGGGGTCCTAATGAGGTCCCTTTAAGGACAGCTGGGGTCCTAATGAGGTCCCTTTAAGGACAGCTGGGGTCCTAATGAGGTCCCTTTAAGGACAGCTGGGGTCCTAATGAGGTCCCTTTAAGGACAGCTGGGTCCTAATGAGGTCCCTTTAAGGACAGCTGGGGTCCTAATGAGGTCCCTTTAAGGACAGCTGGGTCCTAATGAGGTCCCTTTAAGGACAGCTGGGGTCCTAATGAGGTCCCTTTAAGGACAGCTGGGGTCCTAATGAGGTCCCTTTAAGGACAGAGGTCCCTTTAAGGACAGCTGGGGTCCTAATGAGGTCCCTTTAAGGACAGCTGGGTCCTAATGAGGTCCCTTTAAGGACAGCTGGGGTCCTAATGAGGTCCCTTTAAGGACAGCTGGGTCCTAATGAGGTCCCTTTAAGGACAGCTGGGTCCTAATGAGGTCCCTTTAAGGACACCTGGGGTCCTACTGAGGTCCCTTTAAGGACAGAGGTCCCTTTAAGGACACCTGGGGTCCTAATGAGGTCCCTTTAAGGACAGAGGTCCCTTTAAGGACAGAGGTCCCTTTAAGGACACCTGGGGTCCTAATGAGGTCCCTTTAAGGACAGCTGGGGTCCTAATGAGGTCCCTTTAAGGACAGCTGGGTCCTAATGAGGTCCCTTTAAGGACAGCTGGGGTCCTAATGAGGTCCCTTTAAGGACAGCTGGGTCCTAATGAGGTCCCTTTAAGGACAGCTGGGGTCCTAATGAGGTCCCTTTAAGGACAGCTGGGGTCCTAATGAGGTCCCTTTAAGGACAGAGGTCCCTTTAAGGACAGCTGGGGTCCTAATGAGGTCCCTTTAAGGACAGCTGGGTCCTAATGAGGTCCCTTTAAGGACAGCTGGGGTCCTAATGAGGTCCCTTTAAGGACAGCTGGGTCCTAATGAGGTCCCTTTAAGGACAGCTGGGTCCTAATGAGGTCCCTTTAAGGACACCTGGGGTCCTACTGAGGTCCCTTTAAGGACAGAGGTCCCTTTAAGGACACCTGGGGTCCTAATGAGGTCCCTTTAAGGACAGAGGTCCCTTTAAGGACAGAGGTCCCTTTAAGGACACCTGGGGTCCTAATGAGGTCCCTTTAAGGACAGCTGGGTCCTAATGAGGTCCCTTTAAGGACAGCTGGGTCCTACTGAGGTCCCTTTAAGGACAGAGGTCCCTTTAAGGACACCTGGGGTCCTAATGAGGTCCCTTTAAGGACAGAGGTCCCTTTAAGGACAGAGGTCCCTTTAAGGACACCTGGGGTCCTAATGAGGTCCCTTTAAGGACAGAGGTCCCTTTAAGGACAGAGGTCCCTTTAAGGACACCTGGGGTCCTAATGAGGTCCCTTTAAGGACAGCTGGGTCCTAATGAGGTCCCTTTAAGGACAGCTGGGTCCTACTGAGGTCCCTTTAAGGACAGCTGGGGTCCTAATGAGGTCCCTTTAAGGACAGCTGGGGTCCTAATGAGGTCCCTTTAAGGACAGCTGGGTCCTAATGAGGTCCCTTTAAGGACAGCTGGGTCCTAATGAGGTCCCTTTAAGGACAGCTGGGGTCCTAATGAGGTCCCTTTAAGGACAGCTGGGTCCTAATGAGGTCCCTTTAAGGACACCTGGGGTCCTACTGAGGTCCCTTTAAGGACAGAGGTCCCTTTAAGGACACCTGGGGTCCTAATGAGGTCCCTTTAAGGACAGAGGTCCCTTTAAGGACAGAGGTCCCTTTAAGGACACCTGGGGTCCTAATGAGGTCCCTTTAAGGACAGCTGGGGTCCTAATGAGGTCCCTTTAAGGACAGCTGGGTCCTAATGAGGTCCCTTTAAGGACAGCTGGGGTCCTAATGAGGTCCCTTTAAGGACAGCTGGGTCCTAATGAGGTCCCTTTAAGGACAGCTGGGGTCCTAATGAGGTCCCTTTAAGGACAGCTGGGGTCCTAATGAGGTCCCTTTAAGGACAGAGGTCCCTTTAAGGACAGCTGGGGTCCTAATGAGGTCCCTTTAAGGACAGCTGGGTCCTAATGAGGTCCCTTTAAGGACAGCTGGGGTCCTAATGAGGTCCCTTTAAGGACAGCTGGGTCCTAATGAGGTCCCTTTAAGGACAGCTGGGTCCTAATGAGGTCCCTTTAAGGACACCTGGGGTCCTACTGAGGTCCCTTTAAGGACAGAGGTCCCTTTAAGGACACCTGGGGTCCTAATGAGGTCCCTTTAAGGACAGAGGTCCCTTTAAGGACAGAGGTCCCTTTAAGGACACCTGGGGTCCTAATGAGGTCCCTTTAAGGACAGCTGGGTCCTAATGAGGTCCCTTTAAGGACAGCTGGGTCCTACTGAGGTCCCTTTAAGGACAGAGGTCCCTTTAAGGACACCTGGGGTCCTAATGAGGTCCCTTTAAGGACAGAGGTCCCTTTAAGGACAGAGGTCCCTTTAAGGACACCTGGGGTCCTAATGAGGTCCCTTTAAGGACAGAGGTCCCTTTAAGGACAGAGGTCCCTTTAAGGACACCTGGGGTCCTAATGAGGTCCCTTTAAGGACAGCTGGGTCCTAATGAGGTCCCTTTAAGGACAGCTGGGTCCTACTGAGGTCCCTTTAAGGACAGCTGGGGTCCTAATGAGGTCCCTTTAAGGACAGCTGGGGTCCTAATGAGGTCCCTTTAAGGACAGCTGGGTCCTAATGAGGTCCCTTTAAGGACAGCTGGGGTCCTAATGAGGTCCCTTTAAGGACAGCTGGGTCCTAATGAGGTCCCTTTAAGGACAGCTGGGGTCCTAATGAGGTCCCTTTAAGGACAGCTGGGTCCTAATGAGGTCCCTTTAAGGACAGCTGGGTCCTAATGAGGTCCCTTTAAGGACACCTGGGGTCCTACTGAGGTCCCTTTAAGGACAGAGGTCCCTTTAAGGACACCTGGGGTCCTAATGAGGTCCCTTTAAGGACAGCTGGGTCCTAATGAGGTCCCTTTAAGGACACCTGGGGTCCTACTGAGGTCCCTTTAAGGACAGAGGTCCCTTTAAGGACACCTGGGGTCCTAATGAGGTCCCTTTAAGGACAGCTGGGTCCTAATGAGGTCCCTTTAAGGACAGCTGGGTCCTACTGAGGTCCCTTTAAGGACAGAGGTCCCTTTAAGGACACCTGGGGTCCTAATGAGGTCCCTTTAAGGACAGAGGTCCCTTTAAGGACAGAGGTCCCTTTAAGGACACCTGGGGTCCTAATGAGGTCCCTTTAAGGACAGAGGTCCCTTTAAGGACAGAGGTCCCTTTAAGGACACCTGGGGTCCTAATGAGGTCCCTTTAAGGACAGCTGGGTCCTAATGAGGTCCCTTTAAGGACAGCTGGGTCCTACTGAGGTCCCTTTAAGGACAGAGGTCCCTTTAAGGACAGAGGTCCCTTTAAGGACACCTGGGGTCCTAATGAGGTCCCTTTAAGGACAGCTGGGTCCTAATGAGGTCCCTTTAAGGACAGCTGGGGTCTGGATGGGATAATAAATTCATTCATTTGAATCTATCCTTTAAAAACCTCTAAGAATAACACTGTAGGTCGGAGGGTTCTGCTCTTTACATCACAGTGATGTCACAGCAGTGGACCTCACAGAGTGGGCGGGGCTTGGGGTTGAGGGACACAGGGCTGAGCTTGGCGTCCGGCCGCCAGCCTCAGTCAGCTCCGCTGGAAGGCTCTCTGTCAGTCGGCTCAGCTGCTCCTCCCGCCGTCGAATGAGGTCATCGAGGTGCCGCTGGCGAATCAGAAGCGAGGGTTTGGCGCTGACAAACCGGCGGTAGTCTTGCAGCTGCGTTTCGGTGAGGTAGCCGGACAGGATGGCGTTGACCACGCGCTGCCGCCGGTCCAGGTTCTCCTTCAGCTCCCGGGCATCCTCGGTTTGACGGAGCAGCAGAGAACGTTTGTGATGAAGGGAGTCCTGAGGAAGAGGAGGAGGAAACAAGCTTGATCAGAACGTTCTGGAAGCTTCTCTCTGGACTTTAGCAGCTTTTGGAAGATTAATCAATAACATCAATTTATCCACTTTTCTGTTTATTAACATGATATTTAAGGAAAAATGAATTTCTTGGGTTTCCACGGCTCAGAGCGCCATCACTGCATCACCAGCAACCGGCTGACGGTATCACCACCCGCTGCAAACATTTACTTTGAAATATTTCACTGTTTTCTGTAAAAAACTGTTTTCCGAACACTTTCACGACGTGAACGTCTGGCCCCTTCATTTCAATTCTATTCAGTTTATTTCTATAGCTCTAATTCACATCATGTCATCTCAGGTCACTTTCCAGTTCACCAGATCATCCAGTCAGATTGATTCAAAGTTTTCTATCTAAGGAAAACCAGCTGATTGCATCGACTCATTGACTCTTCAGCAATCCCTCACACTAAGCATGCTTGTAGCGACAGTGGAGAGGAAAAACTCCCTTTGAACAGGAAGAAACCTCCAGCAGAACCAGGCTCAGTGTGAGCGGCCATCTGCTGAGGCCCACTGGGGTTCAAGGAGACAGAAGCAGACATAGAAAAAGAAGCATAGATACAAACATTAAAGTCACCTTCCAAAGGGGATGATTGAAATAAAATAGTGTTTTAAAGTAAAAACTTAGATTTCTTTTGTGGTTTTTCTAATGAAACCTAAAGGAGAAATAAAAAGATGGATGATATTTGGTAGGAAAACGATCAGAGAATCCTTCCTTTGTTTCAGACTCATTTTATTTCTTTCAGCTTTGAATAATTGGGCTGTAAAAAGTTTGTTTGCCTTTAGATCAACATAATTTACATCCTTCCAGCAGTATTACCACTTTTATGCTTCTTCTTTTCATAATAGTTCTAATAATAAAATGTAGCATCAGTATGAATTATGGGGGATTTTTTATAGCATCATTATGCTTTTTTGACATCTCTGCTAATCTTGGCTAATTCTGTTTTTCTTTTTTTTACTCATGGATCATCATGTTTTTGCATCTTTATGCTTGTACTTTTTAGCTTCCTGATTTTAATGTTTTTATCTGCCTGTACAGTGTCATTGGGTGTTGTGATAAGGCACTTTCAAATAAAATGCATTATTATTATTTTGTTTTTTTATTAAATTTAATTGTCCCCTTTTAAATAAATCAACCAAATCAAAATAATAATGATATTTGGATTCAATGTTAGCAGCTTCCTGTCACAGATTTTCCATATTTCATCGCCTACTGGATGTTAAATTAGAGGTTGGCTCCCTCTAGTGGTGGACAGAAGAAATGTGCCTCATCATACAACAGATCAAACCATCAGTGGAAATGTATACTTCGAACCTGAAAAACTGAGAGAAATTTTGTTTTAACCCAATTATTGATGATGAATAAATGTGAAACCAGTAGTTCCAGCTGATGGTCTCAGGTTTCCTGAGTTTGATCTTTAGTCATTTCCTTATTTGATCTTGTTTCGTTTCCCAGAAACATTTTTGATTTGTTTCCAGTCGTTCTATTATTTGAAATGAAAACTTTCTCTACATCTCTAAACTTATACCTTATTAATTATGCTTCTCTGAACGCATTGTATGTTTTAGGTTGTTTATATTTATGTTTGACTTTCTGCAACCAAACCACAGTTTCAGTTCAAACTTTAAATCAAATGGGAGAAACATTTCAGACATTTAGCTGCTGCTTCAGTCAGAAAAGGAGACATGGAGGATTCAGCTGCCAGGATGCAGTAGAAACCTGATCCATGTATCTCTATTCAACATTTTAGTTTCATAAAAAGTTTTATATGGCAACAAATATAACAAACTTTTCAGTATGAAATTTAGAGCAACTTTTTTATTATAAAAGCTAGTTAGCTACTGTCAATCCGAGCTGAGGCCACGCCCACCACACGTCCTGCGGTCCTCCAGGTTTTTCCTTCCACTGGACAGAAGTAGGGACCTTTTCTAAATTCACCAAGTCAGTTCTTGACTAGAACCCTGGAAAGTCTGGACTCGGGGAGAACGGGAGCAGAATAAATCTGGATCAACTGGAACAGCAGCGTACTGATGACATCACCACATTCAAAGCTAGTCTGGAGCTTCATTTCAACTCCTGTTATTTATAGTCTGTAAATAATAATAAATTATGACTTTTATCATTTATTGGAGGAATAATAATGAACACAGTCAGATAAACACAAATCAAATGAAAATTTTACCAAATAAAACAACATATTCTCATTATCAGTTCGTATGAAAAGCAGATCCGCGGACGGACGTAAAACTGGGAAAAACAGTGCAATCATCACTTCTTCATGTCTCTAACTACGTTGCTTGCTGTTTTATATCTTAGGGTTAGGGCTAATTGTAATTTATATTCTATATTCGTGAATGGTGCGTCAGATGCGCATGCGCATACGACGTAAAAAACGTCCAAAATGTACGAAATTACGGTGCATAACTTTTCGTACGATTTCATACGAACTCATAATGAGAATACACTGAATAAAACATCAAACCTCCATCAGAGCCAGCGGTCCTTCACACACGGCTATGCAGAGAGAGGGCTGCTGCAGATGGGCTAAAAGCCCCATGCTTCTGTTCTAACTTCTACCCTAAAATCTATCCTCCAGCCCACCAGCAGAGGGCGCTCACTAGCCGACTACATGAGGATCAGAGAGGAAGCCGTGCTGTTGTCTGACAGCAGCCTCTGTAAAAACTTTTTAAAGGAAATCATAGCATTTAGCATGGTTAGCATGCTTAGCATCTGTCTGCATATCCCGCTGATGATTCAGACCCTCTGATCAGTCTGACCATGGAATGACCTGGACCGTCTCTCTCTCTCTCGCCCTCTTGCAGCCTAAATGAAGAGGCGCCTCTTTAACATTCTGGCCTCTTTCGTTGCACAGATTCCTTCTGACTTTAATTCAATCGCCATAGAGACCCTGACATCCACTTAAAGTCCTTCACTCTGCAGCACCTTTGACTCTGAGGGATGTTCAGGGTAACCAGGACGGTGGGGGGGGTCCCTACACAATGTTAAATCTCTGAGGTTTAGACCGGTGATCATTGCTTCATTCCTGGCTATCAAGGAGTGGGGTTTGATTAAATGTGAAGATGGCCTGCCGTATGTCTCACCCTCTCCTCAGCAGCGTCCTCCGTCATCAGCTCATCTCTCTCCAGAGAAAGCAAAGCGCCGTCCACTCTGGACAGGCGGCTGCACAGAGACAGCAGCAGGTTGACGATCCTCTCCAGATCTCCTGCAGAAAACAACAACCTCATCAGCTGAGTCCAACCCCCCCCCCCAGCTGGTAAAATGGTCGTGAAGCAGGTCTCCAGGCAGGTTTCCTACCAATGTAGATGCTGTACTTCTCCTTCTCGTTGGTTTTGAGCTGTTCCTGAATCAGCGCCTCCACGTTGGCACCAAGGGCCCGGTGGCCCCTCTGCTCCTCACACAGAGCCTTCTTCTCACGCTGCAGGGCCTCCAGGTTGATCCGCAGGGCCTCACAGAGCTCTACCTGGTGGACATGAACGCAAATAGCACCCTTCTTTATTTCAGCCAATGGCTGAAGTCTGACAGTTTATGAACCTCTAAAGACCATTAAGGGTCAGGATAGAGATAACCAAACACATTCTTTATCTTCTTACTTTAAATTTTGTTTGTTACTAGTTTTCTTATTTCTTTCAGTTCTTAATCATTTTATGATAATTTACATTCATCTGATATTGTCAATAACGCTTGTTTTTAGGATATATTTTAAAGTTATGCTGCCTTCCTTATTTATTTTTTGTTCCATCTCCAGTTTTTATTTGTTGCAGACAGAATTAGATGCAGCTTGCTAATCTGACTCAGACATCGTTAACGTGTTGCGGCCCTTTAATTGGTTTTAGCTCAATTGTTTGTGAGGTTTAATCTGAGGGTTTTAATCGCTCCTTTGCTTTTTTTTTTATATATCTTATTGGAAAGTTAGATGTTTACCTTCCTGGTGTTCAGGTCCGTCTCCTCATCCACATCAGTCTCCCCCCGTTGGTCTGCATCAAAGATATCAGGCTGAATCCTTGGAAATCAAAACAACAGATTAATAATCCAGAAAATAATCAGATTTAAATCCGGATTATCAAACAAGCAAAAAGACAAACTGTTTTTTTTTCTTTGATTTAAATCAACTTCATTTCCAAGTAACTGCAGATTATTTTCTGATAAATTATAATAATTCACTGAAAAATTTTCCTTCAATAAATTCAGATTTAGAAAGAAGAATAAAAAAACTTAAATAATTTACATAAAAAAATGAAAGAAATTTGGTTCTTTTTTTCTAAGAGAAAAAATAATTAATTAAAAGTAAATTTAATGTGTGACATCATTTTAGCTTTAACAAATACAGTGAGGAAAATAAGTATTTGAACACCCTGCTACTTAGATTGTCATCGTAGCTGTTTAGCTGACATGATCTAAAAAAATAAAAACTGAAATCACAATGAAAGATTTTTTTAACTATCGTATTTTTCATACGAAAAGCTGCTACTTTTTCGCCAAGCTTTGAACTCTGCCTCTTATCGTCGTCTTTTCAAGGAATTCTTCATGGTTTTAATGACATCAGCGGATGTTTTGGTTTGTTGCGTCGTACGGCTATCCTTTACCTGGCAGAAGGTCACGTGATCAGACACACAGTATCCATGGAAAGGAGTGGTATGTTGGTCACATGTCCGTCCGCCAGGCAAAGTAGTGCCGTACGACTGAGCGCGAAAAAGAGCAACTGCAGCGACGTCAGTTGGTTCAAAGTAGCGCTATAGGTTCAGGATGATCAACAGTCACTAAAACTGCTCGCATGCGAAAAAAAGCAAGTTTTCCCCAAGTCTGCCAGTGGATTCTGACGGCGTGGAGAAGTGTCAAACATCCATGATCACCAGTGGCGGTTCTAGACCAAATGTACCAGGGGGCCAGGAGGGGGCCAGGGGGGGCCATCGGGTTTTCATGGGGGAACAGTAAAGCATGAAATAAAAAATATATTAAGAGAGCTGCATGAAGTCAAATTTCTATTCAATTAGGTTTAATTAAATTTCTATTTCTTATTAGGTCCATATATATTCACAAATTAGCAATTTTACATATTTTCTCTCAAATCTGAATTAGAATTCAAGAAAAACTGATAAATTTGGCTGTAAAGATTGGAGTATTGTTTAAAAATGTGTTTTGAAAAAAACATTTTAGATGAAAGCTGGGATCCGATCTCAAAATAGAATTTTTTGGTCATAATTCCACAGACCGTGTTTGGAGGAAAAAGAATAACCAGCACCATCCCAAGAACACCTTCCTTACTGTGAAGCATGGGGGTGGTAGCATCATGATTTGGGATTGTTTTTCTGCACATGGGACAGGCCGACTGCACTGTATTAATGACCTCTCCTTATTACAGCATTGAAGATGGATGGAGGCAGGGTCTTCCAGCATCACCATGGCCTGAAGCACACAGCCAGGATAACTAAGGATTGGCTCTGGAAGAAGCAGATCTAGGTTCTGGCGTGGCCTAGCCAGTCTCCAGACCTAAACCCAATAGAGAATCTTTGGAGGGAGCTCAAGCTCTTTGGTTCTCAGCGACAACCCAGAAACCTGCCTGATCTGGAGAAGATCTGAGTGGAGGAATGGGCCAAAATCCCTCCTGCAGTGTGTGAAAACCTGGTGAAAACCTACAGGAAACGTTTGACCTCTGGACCAAATATTACATTATTATTAAAACATTGATTTTCTCAGGTGTTCAGATACAGTTTTATCATACCAATAAATAGTAAAAAAAAAAAAATCATATATTATGATTTCAGAATATTTTTGTTTTTTTAGATTATGTCTCTCACTGTGGAAATGCACCTACAGTGATCATTTCAGACCCTCCATGATTTCGAAGTGGGAGAACTGAACAGTTGTGAAAGAAACAGTTTTAAAATGACACTTTTTACTAAAACTAAATTATAATTAAGATAAAATCTAAAACAATTAACTGATTACAAAATAATTATTTTCAACTTTGCATCGTGAAACTATTTTAAGGCTGATTAAACATGTTCTCTAATATCTGACTGGAAATATGTGAAATTCTGTAGAGAAATCTTAAAAAGCAGAAAAAGCTTCAAAAGTGGCCGAATTACAACAGAGATAAAGTTTTTCACACGTTCGACTGCAGCTGTTGTTCTAAAAGGAGGAAAAACCAGTTTACTTTTTCAAACCAGGACTGGGTGGTTTGGACTTTTTGCTCCTTCATAAAAGACTAACTTCATTTAAAACACAGAAATATGTTTAACTTGTTTGTCTTACATGCAAATTAGTTTGGTCTGAAACATCTGGGTGTGACTAAAGTACAAAAAATCATTACATTACTTTATTTGATGAATGACTAACATTTACTTTTAAATGTTTTCTTTATTTATTTACTTAGTCTTTTTAAATTGAATGAATAAAAACATTTATTTGCTCAGTGTATTGACTTATTTATGAATATAAATGGACCAAATGTTAGCAGTTACAGCAGCTGACCACTAGATGTCAGTGTTGACCAACAGCAGAAGGCCACCAGGTTCTCCTGAGCTTTTCTTTGTCAGATTGTCTCCATTTTACTGTCACTTTCAGGTCAAAGTGTGTTTTTGAGCGTGAGGACATTTGAGGGAAGGCTGAGGAAACGTTTGGAGGCTGAAATCTGGCTGCTGTGAAGCAGTGATCAGGTTAGTCTGGTCTCTCCAGTCTTTCCTGAAGATGCCACCTCAGACTGGCTCTGACAGTCAGCCAAGAAAAACACTCTGTGACCTCCAGGTTACCTCATCGCTCCAGCTGACAGCGAGTTCTGAAGGCTTTACATCCCCTCAAGCTAAAGTGTTGACTTCCGGTATTGAAATGTTGTTCTTTCACTGAACATCGAGTTCATTAGAAACCTGTTTTCTAATTAGAAACATGTTTCTAATGAACATCGAGTTCATTAGAAACCTGTTTTCTAATTAGAAACATGTTTCTAATGAACATCGAGTTCATTAGAAACATGTTTTCTAATTAGAAACATGTATCTAATGAACATCCAGTTCATTAGAAACATGCTCAGCATGTCGCTTTCTTTTCAGAGGTCTTCCTCCGCTCCGTCAGCAGCGATAAGGAGTTTGTCAGCGAACACAATCTGAGTGATAAAGGCTTTTTCTTCAAGGTTTCTCCCTGATCTTCGGCTGCTTAAAGCTCAGCCTGCTGTCGACCTCAGCAGGTATAAACATGCTGATTGTGACCTTCTGTCTGACACAGAAAACTGACACAGCTGCAGCTTCTACCTGAACACTAACAAACGTCGTCCTGATTAAAACCTGCTTAAGGAGCAATCAAACCCAAGACTGGGAAATAATCTTAGTATCTGTCCAGAAAAAAAACTGTCTGAAGTCTAAGATCAATTTGGAATAATAAATATTCACTTTCATTTAAAGCTTCACGTTAAAGACTCTGGTTTTTATGTTTAAATCACTTTTTTTTTTATATCCTTCAGCTTTCTTTTGAAAGAACTCCCAGTTTAAAGACCTTCATTTTGAAAGTCTGGGCTAAAAGTATTGCTTTAAATGTTTACGCTCTTATTTTGAAGGTTCTGTTAAATCCTCATTTGTAAATGTGTAAACCCCTAAAATTAGTCAAAGCACAAAATTGAGACCAACACACAAAGAACAAAGTATAGAAAAAATGCTGCAATCATGTAAAACTGAGCTGCAAATACATAAATGTTGTTAATACAGAAAACACATGCAAAGCAAAAAGTAGCAAAAACAAAGCTTTTTAAAAGGTAAAAGTCGTAGTATTGTCTATGTTCTGGTCCCATATAAGCGGATAATCATCGCCCCCTAGTGGTCTGGAGTATTTTCATTAGAAAGTTGTTTTAACTACAGGTGCTGGTCATAAAATTAGAATATCATGAAAAAGTAGATTGATTTCAGTAATTCCATTTAAAAAGTGAAACTTGTATATTATATTCATACATTACATACAAACTCATATATTTCAGATGTTTATTTTGTTTAATTTTGATGATTACAAATGACAACAAATGAAAATCTCAAATTCATCATATCAGAAAATTAGAATATTGTGAAAAGGTTCAAAATTGATGGCCCCTGGTGCCACACTCTAATCAGCTAATTAACTCAAACCACCTGCAAAAGCCTTTAAATGGTCTTTCAGTCTAGTTCTATAGGCTACACAATCATGGGGAAGACTGCTGACTTGACAGTTGTCCAAAAGACGACCATCGACACCTTGCACAAGGAGGGCAAGACACAAAAGGTCATCGCTAAAGAGGCTGGCTGTTCACAGAGCTCAGTGTCCAAGCACATTAATAGAGAGGCGAAGGGAAGGAAAAGATGTGGTCGAAAAAAGTGTACAAGCAAGAGAGATAACCGCACCCTGGAGAGGATTGTGAAACAAAACCCATTCAAAAATGTGGGGGAGATTCACAAAGAGTGGACTGCAGCTGGAGTGAGTGCTTCAAGAACCACCACACACAGACGTATGAAAGACATGGGTTTCTGCTGTCGCATTCCTTGTGTCAAGCCACTCTTGAACCACAGACAGCGTCAGAAGCGTCTTGCCTGGGCTAAAGAGAAACAGGACTGGACTGCTGGTGAGTGGTCCAAAGTCATGTTCTCTGATGAAAGTAAATTTTGCATTTCCTTTGGAAATCAAGGTCCCAGAGTCTGGAGGAAAAGAAGAGAGGCACTTCATCCACATTGCTTGAAGTCCAGTGTAAAGTTTCCACAGTCAGTGATGGTTTGGGGTGCCATGTCATCTGCTGGTGTTGGTCCATTGTGTTTTCTGAGGTCCAGGGTCAACGCAGCCACATACCAGGAAGTTTTAGAGCACTTCATGCTTCCTGCAGCTGACCAACTTTTTGGAGATGCAGATTTCATTTTCCAACAGGACTTGGCACCTGCACACAGTGCCAAAGCTACCAGTACCTGGTTGAAGGACCATGGTATCCCTGTTCTTAATTGGCCAGCAAACTCTCCTGACCTTAACCCCATAGAAAATCTATGGGGTATTGTGAAGAAGAAGATGCAATACACCAGACCCAACAATTCAGAAGAGCTAAAAGCCACTATTAGAGCAACCTGGGCTATCATAACACCTGAGCAGTGCCACAGACTGATCGACTCCATGCCACGCCGCATTGCTGCAGTAATACAGGCCAAAGGAGGCCCAACTAAATACTGAGTGCTGTACATGCTCATACTTTTCATGTTCATACTTTTCAGTTGGCCAACATTTCTATAAATCCTTTGTTTTTATTGGTCTTCAGTAATATTCTAATTTTCTGATATGATGAATTTGAGATTTTCATTTGTTGTCATTTGTAATCATCAAAATTAAACAAAATAAACATCTGAAATATATGAGTTTGTATGTAATGTATGAATATAATATACAAGTTTCACTTTTTAAATGGAATTACTGAAATCAATCTACTTTTTCATGATATTCTAATTTTATGACCAGCACCTGTACTTGCTGCATTTTTACTCTCCATGTTTTTGGTGTTAGCATTGTGTATGTTTGCCATTCTTTGCCGAACCTTCTGAATTTGGTGTGAAATCAAAAGACATTTGCACCCCAATTTGACCAATCAGAGGCCTCCTGTCCTGTCTACTCAAAAAAACTAGATTTATGTTTAAATCGGAAGCTGATAGAGTTAGCTCCAGGACGTAGCGTCGGATCCCATTTCCTGTACTGATCGGGCACAGAGTGATAAAACAGAAAGGATTTTAAGGCCTTTATTTTCTCAGGAAATACATTATTAACCTTTAAGACGTTATAGTTTATAGTATAATTTTTATGGAGGGAAAAACGTCATTTAGGTCTTTTTAACAAAATAAAATTGAGGGCGACCCGAATGTATATCTGGATACGTAAATAAGCTGATAACGCATGCGCAGGACGGATCGTGCTTATAGGACGGATCGGGTAGTGACGGGTGCAGCAGAGTGTCTACGGAAGGGGCGAGGCATATCTGCGTTAACGGCAACACATGCAGACGACCTGGTTTCTGAGCATAAACCAGCCTTAAAGGGTCACTGGCTTCTAAGCTGCAAACATTTGTAGGATTTTTTCAACTCTGCAGGATTAGCAAACCGAAAAATCCAGACAGAACCAGAATAATCCTGAAATATTCCTCGACTCACGTCATGTATTCCGGCTGGATCTAAAGGATTAAATCAAAAACAGCAGTTTCACCTGGAACTCGTATTATTGTAAGGTCTGAAGCACCTTTCACTCCGGGATGAACCGCCTTTCTGCTCCTCCTGGGCTCCAGCAGTCGGGCTGCTGTTGGAAAAGATCTCCTCCATCAGCTTCATAGTGCTCTCACCCCCCCAGGTGTCCAGCAGGGGCGCCAGAGAGCGCTCCTGCAACACCTAAACACCAGAACACAGAGCAAAAAAACAAACATTAAGCAGATTTAAGCAGCAATAAATCACATTCTGCTCAGTTTGAAGTGAAATCCACTTTTTTTTTTTCAGAAGAACATTTAAAAAACAACAAAACTGAACTAAAAAAAGATCATCCATCAGAGAATCTGATCTAATACCATCCATTTAGTTTTAGTTATTTTTTTGCGCTCTATAAAAGCTACCAGGAGTCAAACTACAGACCAGCTGACGAGCCAGCGCCTCCACTCTCAGCTCTTCTGCTGTCTTCTCCCTCTTGGGCAGCGGGTCGTACTCAAAGACGAAGACGTCCTCGGCGTCGGTGGACGTACCGACGGAGCTGGACGGCTGCGGCTTTGAGGGAGGAGGGGACTGAGCCAAGGACCTCAGGGCCGGTTCAGAGATGTTCACGGCCTCTGGGTCAGAGCTTTGAAGAGCAGAGGGACAGTTAGTGGGCAGAAGGTTAAACGGTTAATCTGGATGTTTGGGAACAAACCTCTGTAACGGCTGATGTTCAGGTTCCATCTCAGCTGGAGGAGGTGGGGGAGGAGGAAAGTCCTCCATGATGTCCATGTCCCTGAAGGGTGGCGTTAGAGGAGGGGGAGGAGGAGGTGAAGGATTTTGGAGGAAGACCTCATCAAACTCCCCCTGAAGGTTTCCCGTTGACGTCTGCAGCTCCTGCTGCTCAAAGTATCCGAGGAGGCTGGATTCAGAGATCCTCAGGGAGGACAGGTGTGGATGGGCTACCTGATGGGAGGGTGTGGGGCTCCCACTGGTGTATGGTGGTGGGGCCGATGTGACTGGTGAGACTGGTTTGCTGTTTTCAGCAGTACTTCCTATCAAGTCCAAACTGAGGGCCCTGCCTCGGTGTCCGTCCCTCGACGCTTCGTCTAACATTCTGCCGTCGCTCAGACTGTGTCTCGTCGGTCTGTCTCCGTTTCCACCAGCAGCGTTTTTCCCTCGTTCTCCATCACTGGTCGGCTGGACCTCCGGGAAAGAAATGGAGTCCAGGTTGGCCTGGCTTAGCCTCTCAGCAGCTCTCCACTCAGCAGCGCCACCTTCCTGCTGACGTTCAGCAGGAGAGAAGGGGCAGGGGAGGCCGACAGAGGCTGCTAAGGTGGAGGTGCTGTAGGCTTTGAGACGTTCCGTGTTCCTCTGTCGCTCCCTGCGACTGACGGGAGGGTGAGAGACGTCTGGAAGCAGAGGAGAGAAAAGATCCCAGCCTCAGTTTGGAGGGAAATTATTTAATACTGTTAGATTTCTGAGTGCATTAACCAACTCACCTGGAGAAGACGCTGCAGGCTGGAGATCGCTGTCCCTGTGCTCGGAGGACTGAGGAGGATTAAGGCTCTCTGATGCGTGGATGTCCACAGGTCTGACAGACAAAGAAATAAAAACATTTTAATGTTAATTAGACCTTATGTGTAAATGATATAGCAGGCCTACAAGAATCAACTAAAATGTTTACAATCAGAGGTGATATTAAAAATGCAAATAGCTTCTGTGCATCTTTTTAAAATGTTCTCTTAACTTCCTGTCCTTCATTTGATTCTCTTTTTTATCTTGGGTAATGTTATTCTAACTCCAGCTCCCCCTGTTCTCCACCGTTTAGACAACATTAATCATGTATTCTTGTCTTTCAAATGAAAACAAAAATTCCTCCATTCTCTGTAGCTCTTTGACCCCTAAATGTTTAACCATATGGAAAATGGTAAATAATGGAAATAAATAAAGAGTTTCAATCTGCATCTATTCATTAATCTTCTATTAGGTGTGTTCTCTTCTCCCTGAACTTAATTTTCCAGCAACATTTTAGTCTGTTAGCTGGGAAACATAAAGCTGGGCAACATAAAGCACGTAATAAGAAGGGTGGCCAGCACTCATCCCTAAGGAACACCTCACCCACATATTTTTGAAGAAATTGGAGAAATCAATTTGCTGTGGGTTTAAAATGCAAACTTCTAATTCAGAACCAGGTGGATAAAAATAGAGCTACATGTAACAGAATAGAAGCAAAGTTTAGATTGTATCTATCCTTTTGTTTCCTGCCACCCTTTCCTCCCTCTTTGGTTTTCACTCTCATTATATCTCTTCTCAATGACTCCAACATTAATTCCTCATTTATTTATTTTTTTTTTCACTGTGTTTTTGTCCCTTTTATACATAAATATTACTCCTCTGTGACTCTGACACGTCCAAACATTTATGTTGTTGGTTTATGTTGTTGAACACAGACAGCAAACCATCATCATCTTCAGAGCAGATCTTATATTCCTACAGGATGCTTACAAAGAGGTATAACATGTACTTCTGGTGTTGCTGACAGAGTATTAGTTTGGACCATCCATCCATTGTCTTACACGCTTAAATCCCTACTGGGGTGGCGAGGGGTGCTGGTGTCTACGGGCGAGAGGCGGGGTCCACCCTGGACAGGTCGCCAGTCCATCGCAGTATCAGTTTGGACCAGTTAGCATAATAAGTTTCATATATCTTCCAGCTTTTAACAGTATTTAATCAAGTGTTTTTCAATATTTAAAATGATGAATATCTTTATTATGTAACAAACAACTATGATATCTGCTTTCAATGACTTTTATTCATTGATTATATAATCAAAGATATTACAGAATAAAGATATAAGCCATAAAGATTGATGCTAACATATAATTGCTAAAGCTAGCTTAGTTTTATCAAAAACATACATGTCATATATTTTGTTTTCACCATAGGTCCCCTATGAGTAATAAGGTCATAGATGGTCACCTGTTTACTAAGAACTCTGCTGGTAAGATAAGAAACTTCTATGTGACCCATTAGAACCCGAAAGGATCCTGACCGTTTGCAGTAATTATTCTTCAGGTATCCCTTGGATACCCCATTAAGTACACTTTAGGTAACCTGTAAGTTCTACATTGGACAATAGTAAGTTCTATTTCATCCCTACTGACCGCCAGAGGCGGTGCTTCAAGCACTGATTGATCATTCATGCGCATGCGCAGGTCAAGTATTAATGACAACAAAGTCAGCTGTGACCTGCCGGGTGCCACGTGACTCTATATAGTCACGTGGCACCCGGCAATCAATCCCTTTTGTTCTTCTCGCACGCAGGTGTGTTGAGTACAGGAGTGTGGTCGTGTGAAGCTGCTTGCTTCTGTGTATACCACTAGTTTCCTGGCTGCTTGTTGCTGGTAGCCCCGTGACCGGGTTTGGTCGGAGCTGCGGGTAAGTCTCGCCCTCCAGGGGCTGCACAAGCTGCTTTCACCTTACCAGATCTGCGGTGACTGGTAAGTTTTCGTTCTTTTCTCAGCAGTAGTTTACTGTTCGCTTTGATTTGCCACGTTAATTTTGTGGCTCTTTTGACTCACGGTAGCGTTTCTGCTCGCGCTGAGTTGTTTTCAGTTTGTTTGCCTAGGCCCACCAGTAGCGTTTCTGCTCGCGTTGGGTTCTTCTATGTTTATCTACACTCACCAGTGGCGTTTCTGCTCGCGCTGAGTTGTTTTCAGTTTGTTTGCCTAAGCCCACCAGTAGCGTTTCTGCTCGCGTTGGGTTCTTCTATAGTTTGTTTATCTACACTCACCAGTGGCGTTTCTGCTCGCGCTGAGTTGTTTTCAGTTTGTTTGCCTAAGCCCACCAGTAGCGTTTCTGCTCGCGTTGGGTTCTTCTATAGTTTGTTTGCCTAAACTCACCAGTGGCGTCTCTGCTCGTGCTGAGTTCATCTTTAGTTAATAATCGATTTGCTAGTGGCGTTTCTGCTCACGCTGAGTTTGGGACCTCTACGGGGGTTTTCCTACAACGGAGTCGCCAGTAGCGTTTCCTGCTCGTGTTGACTCGTCCTTGGTAGCGGGCTGATCACGCCTTTCAGCAGTATGATGCTGGATAATTTATGTTGCTCGACCTGTCTGGCTCCACTTCAGCCCGATGACGGGCATGACTTGTGTCCCTCCTGCCTCGGTGTGGAACATCTCCGGGAGGCGCTGTCAGATGACGCTTGCCCCAACTGTCGCGTCATGCCCCGGTCGGTCAGACTGGATCGGTTGGCTGCTCCAGTGCATCCACTGGGCGGGCGCTTCGCCGCGTGCTCGTTTGCCGATGGAGAAAGCGGTGTGCAAACGATCTACTGTGGCTGCACCTTCGGTACCGACAAAGCGTGCTAGACGGACCGATGCAGGGAGGTTGTCCACGAGAGTGGATCATCTCACTACTGAGCTGGCCCAAATGAAAGCCCTCCTCCAGTCCTTTCAGACTGCTGGTGATCGTGGCACGGCTCTCCCAACCGAGCAGGATGAAACGTCAGTCGATGACGACGATGCTGTTTCTGTGGCGGCCTCTGGCACCCATTTCTGTGAGGACCTTCCGGAGCTGGGCTCCGGGGCCTCTGGGTCGGACTCCATTGCCTCCCAGGAGGATACGGGGGAGTCTGTGACATCCGCTATTCGAACGGCTCTTGCCCGTTTACAAATTAGTGTTCCTCAGGCCCAGCCTGCGGCTTCCAGCGCCTTCTTTAGGCGCAGTAGGTCAGAGACTGCCTTTGTGGTTCCTCCCTCGGTGGAGTATGTGCGGGAACTGCATGCTTGCTGGTCAGACACCAAGGCGTTTTCACGTCTGACGACGGATGGCAGGGTCCTGGCAGCTATGCAGGAGGCACCCAAGGTTGGCTTGGGGCAGATGCTAGCGGTGGAACCGGGCATTGCCTCTCTTATAATCCCGCCTGATGAGGCCTTGCGGCCCAATGCCCGTTGTCCGCGTCCTCAGTGCCGTATTACCGACGACCTTCTCTGCAAGGCCTATGACTCTGGGGCCCGCATGGGCCGGATTGGGAACTCTCTCTCCCATCTTATGCTGGCCCTGTCTTCCTCCTTGGAATCTGTTCCGCTGGATCATGCCACGCAAGGCCTGGTTGATGTATCTCTGCAGGCCTTTGCTCTTATGACGAGGGAACTTGGACGCACACTCTCCACACTGGTTCATGCTCGCCGCCAGGTCTGGTTGGCGCAGTCACCACTAACTGAGCCTTGTAGGAGGACCCTCCGGGCCCTGCCTGTGGTCCCGGGGGAGCTTTTTGGTTCTGTGGCACTGGACGCCTTGGACCGTATGGCTCAGGCCTCTAGAACGAGGCAACAGCTGGCAGGGCTTCACAGACGTGATCGCCAGCCAGTAAGCACCTGGGCAGCTGCGGGTCCTTCACGGAGGTCCTTGGTGCCTTCTCCTTCTCCCACTGAGCCCCAGGGTCTGTTATCGGTCCAGAGACCTGCTCTAGATCGGAGGAACAGAGCTCGAGACCAGGCTGGGACAAGGTCCTTTCATCCCTTTCGAGCCGCGCAGTCTGGCCGGCGTCCTCCCGGGCCTTCGAAGGGCCGGGGGATCCGCAGATGATGCCTTAGGGCCAGCGGTCGGTTATTTTTCCCCGGGACAGCTCAGCTTCTGGGCTGCCCGGACTTGTGGGTGTTGTCCACCCTGTCCCGGGGGTACCGTCTTCAATTCCGCCGCCGGCCACCTATCCCTGGTCGGGTCAGGATGACTGTGATCCACGACCCGGTGAAGGCACAGGCACTGAACCAAGAAATCTGCACCTTGCTGGCCAAGGGTGCTATAGTGCCTGTGGACCCCCTGGTGGATCCAGGGGGCTTTTATTCCACCTATTTTCTGGTTCCGAAGAAGACCGGGGGCCTGCGTCCAGTCTTGGACCTTAGAGGCCTGAATGTGTACTTGAAGGCCATGCCCTTTCATATGCTGACCACCAAGGAAGTGTTGCAGGCGATTTCCCCGGGCGATTGGTTCACTTCCATAGATCTCAGGGATGCTTATTTTCACGTTCCGATCGCTCCGCCCCATTGGCGGTTTCTTCGTTTTGCTTTTCAAGGGAGGCATTTCCAGTTCAGGGTCCTCCCGTTCGGACTTTCACTGTCCCCCAGGGTGTTCACCCGATGTGTTGCAGCGGCCCTCTCTCCTCTGCAGGCACAGGGATTGAGGATCCTCCCATATCTGGACGACTGGCTCATTTGTGCTGCGACATGGGACCAGGCGGTTCGAGATACTCGGTTAGTGCTCCATCATGTGGGATGCTTGGGCTTGCAGGTGAACATGGAGAAGAGCAGTCTGACTCCCTCACAGGAGACTGTCTTCCTGGGCATTGCCATGGATTCCATCTCAATGACTGCTTGCCCGTCACCCCAGCGGATGGACAGTATATTGAGCGTGCTCCCGGAATTCAGGCGCGGCATGGTGCTGCCTCTTGTACGGTATCTTCGACTCTTGGGCATGCTTACAGCTGCGTCCGCCGTAGTGCCCTTGGGGCTGCTGTCATTGCGGCCCCTCCAGATGTGGTTGAACAGCTTGAATCTGGATCCCACACGGAACACTCATCGTCTCCGAAGACTTCGGGTGGGGCCTCAGTGTCTTCAGTCTCTGTCCCAATGGAGGGTGAGGTTCCCTCCCGCTCGGTTCCCTCCCGTGTCGTCGGGAAGTTGTGTTTACAGATGCATCCTCCACGGGCTGGGGTGCAACCTGGCGGGGTCAAATGGCACAGGGGACATGGTCCCAGCGGCAGGGCAGGGAACACATCAATGTCCTGGAGTTACAGGCTGTACTTCTGGCTCTTCAGAGCTTTCTTCCAGGCTTGCGGGGGAAGCACGTGCTGGTGAGGTCAGACAACACCACAGTGGTCTTTCACATCAACCACCAAGGGGGAACGAGGTCAAGGAAACTGTTGTGCTTGACTCGACGGCTTCTGACCTGGGCAGCTCCACGCATAGCCAGCCTCAGAGCAGCCTACATCCCAGGGCCGGAGAACGTGCCAGCAGATTTTCTATCCCGTCAGAAGCCGCTTCCAGGGGAGTGGAAGCTTCACCAAGAGGTGGTGGACTGCATCTGGAAGGTCTTTGGCAGGGCGGACGTGGACCTCTTTGCCTCAAGGGATGCATTTCACTGTCCCCTTTGGTTCTCGTTGGACAACAGCAGCCCTCTGGGCCACGATGCTCTGGCACACGACTGGCCCCGGACCCTCCTTTATGCCTTTCTGCCATTCAGCCTACTTTTTCAGACTCTCCTCAGGGTACGTCAGGAGGGGCACAGGGTCCTGCTGGTGGCCCCCTACTGGCCAGCGAGGACTTGGTTTCCTCTACTGTGCGAGCTCAGCTCCGGCTCGCCAATGCGTCTCCCCTCCAGGAGAGATCTTCTTTCCCAGATGGGGGGTCAGATCTTGCACCCCGAACCGGACCGGCTCCAGCTCTGGATTTGGCCCCTGCAAGGCCGGGGTCCACCTTCTCAAGATACACTGGGTCCATAGGGCATACAATGGCTAATGCATGGGCGCCGTCCACACGAGCTGTCTATGCTAACAAGTGGACGGTCTTTGCGACCTGGTGCCGTGATAGAGGGCAGGACCCGGTGCAGTGTTCAGTTTCTGACATACTGACCTTCCTGCAGGCATTGCTGGATCAAGGACGGTCTCCATCTACCTTAAAGGTGTATGTGGCTGCCATTTCCTGTTGGCATGTTGGGCTGAATGGTTGTTCTGTGGGCCGAGACAAGGATGTTGTACTGTTTTTAAGAGGTGCTCGGCGTTTGCACCCACCCAACCGCCCTGTGGCACCGGCGTGGGACCTTTCTCTTGTGCTTGAGGCTCTTCGGTCCCTCCCTTTTGAGCCCCTGGCGTCGGCGGACCTCAAATGGCTCTCACTGAAGACTGCGTTCCTTTTAGCTATGGTTTCCGCAAAACGTGTAGGGGAGTTACAGGCTCTCTCGATAGCCGAACCCTGCTGCCGGTGGAATCCTGATGGCTCAGGCGTTACACTGTGGGCTGACGTAGCATTTATTCCCAAGGTATCACTGCCAGCAGGCAGCACCCAGCCTCTCCATCTTGCCCGGTTTGACTCCGGAAGTCCCTCTGAACCACTGTGTCCTGTTCGTGCCCTTGAGACATACATCAATGCCACGGCATCCTTCCGAAAGACAAATAGCCTTTTTGTTTGCTACGCTGGCTCACGGAAGGGTCAGGCACTTTCTAAGCAGCGACTTGCACACTGGGTTGTGGATTTGATCTCCAAGGCTTATGCCTTGCAGGACCGGCCACTGCCGGCGGGAGTGAAATGCCACTCTACAAGGGGCATGTCGACATCGTTTGCTGCTATGACTGGGGTGCCATTGGATGTTATATGCCGTGCGGCCTCCTGGAAATCACCTAGTACCTTTACTCGGTTCTACAGGGTGAATGTGGCTGCGCCCCATCCGCTTCAGGGAATCCTCGAGCAGCATGCCTCTACATCACATTAGGTGGGTGGTGTAGTCGTTGTTCCTTGAATGTTGCTGATTCCTCGTGACCTTGTTGATATGAGTCATCCAGTGCTTGAAGCACTGCCTCTGGCGGTCAGTAGGGATGAAATAGAACGAAAGTTACTACCGTAACTACGGTTCTATGAATCCCGGATGACCGCCAGAGTGCTTGGTCCCTCGGAATCTCTGCTTTCGCGAGAAGATTGAGGGATTGATTGCCGGGTGCCACGTGACTATATAGAGTCACGTGGGTCCCCGGCAGGTCACAGCTGACTTTGTTGTCATTAATACTCGACCTGCGCATGCGCATGAATGATCATTCAGTGCTTGAAGCACCGCCTCTGGCGGTCATCCGGGATTCATAGAACCGTAGTTACGGTAGTAACTTTCGTTTTAATTGTTTTTGATAAAGCTTCTAGTTAGAGTGGCTCAGGTTATCCTGAGCTATCTCTATAGTTCTGCTGCTATAGGCTTAGACTGCTGGAGGACATAGGGACCCCTTTTTCATCATTCTGCTTCATTCTATCTCTATTCTCCCACTCTGCAGAATCTGTTAGTTCAATCTCTAACGTTCTGCTCTCTCACAGTGTGAGCAGGTAGAGCGCATCAGAGCGTCGTGTCGCACAGTGAGAGAACAAACATGGTGAGCTGTGAACGTTTAAACCCTGCGGTTTCGTGGTACAGTCTAAGATGTAGCTGCGTGCAACAATTGAAAAAGGGCAGGACTAAGGTGACTATCAGACACATATTAAAACACTTAAAGTAAAAAAGTATATATAGATACTATATAGACACCATTTATATAGTTTCAATGCAAGGAAAGATCATTTTGGGGAGACTTACATTTAAATAAAACCAAGAGAGACCTGTGGATGGTCTGTTTGAATGTTCTATGAATGAAGATGCGTCCTACCTGTCTGCAGCCAGAGCACAGCGTCCAGATTCAGAGAAGGAGACACCAAACATCTTGACATCTCCTGAAAATAAGTTCTGACACACAAAATGTTCTGTCAGTGTGACTCCCTTCTTAGCATGGGGCCTCTCCCGGTACAGTAATTTGTAAAAGCTTGTAAGCTTATCTTAAGATTACCTGGTCAGGTTTCTCTGTGGTTGGAGACGAGCGAGAGCGAGCGTGTTTGGGTGAGTGTTGCTTCTCCAAACGCTCCAGGAGATCCTCAGCCGAGGCCGACCTCCCAGACCTGCGACCTGACCCGGCCCTCTGCAAAGCCTCGTTGAGTTTCGGAGAGAGTCCAGGCTTTTGTTGTGGTTCAGCGTTTTGCCTTTCTTGGCCTCGGTGCAAATCTTTCCTTGAAGACCGACTGTAATTGTTTATTCCTTCTTCAGGTTTCAGATCTTGGATGATTTGGGAATGGAGATCAAGACTGGAGCTGGAATGAGAACTGAGAGAATGCAGGAATGTAGGAAGAGCAGGAAAAGATCCACAACCATCAAAAACAATCTGCTGGCAATGCTATCCACTGAACTCCACTTGGTAGCGTCTAAAACCAGGCAGTAAAGCAGGTGTCTGAGGTTGTTTACCCAGGAATCGGTTGAGCTGGAGGTCTGGGAGTCGTCACCCTGCCTGGATAGAAAAGGTTTGATTGAAGGCTCCTCAGGTCAGATCCAAGAGTAAGGGTGGAGCAGAGGGAGTTCTCTTCAGAAAGGATGCCCTGATCTTGGCCGATGTCCTGGACGGAGAGAAGGCTGGAGCTGGAGGAGAGGCTGTACGCGTCTATGGAACAGGAGAAGACAGATATGTGTCATTAGCAGAAAAACTTCACGACATTCAGTTGTTTTGGAACAGGGACACAGCAACATGGCGCTGATCACCATGACAAACCAAACAGGACCCGGATCTTCACTGACCTGTGTGGAAGCCCTGCTCAGGCTGGAAAAACGCACTGCGTGGCCTTGGTCCACTCCTGTGCCCCCCCTCTTCTCTCCTGACTCCTCGCTTCCTCTTCACGTACTCCATCAGAGCGTCTTGGCGAACTTGCCGTAGATCAGACCTCGACACAGCTCCAGTACCAACATGACTTGCTGCAAGTTCAAACATCTTACGACGGTCTGCAACACTAGTTTCTGAAGAACCAGAAGACATTAGACAATGACCAGGTGAACAACTGTTTTTAGACACTACTGAGATCCTTTTACCTCCTCCGCGTCGGAAGAGGGCAGTCGTTTCTGGATCCAAAACTCCAACTTCATTCATATTCTCAGGTTCTGAGTAGGAGCGTTTCTTCTTGTCCGCTGTCAGACGTTTGCGGCCACAAATCCTTGTCAAAGGAGGAGGTCCAACGGGTGGAACGCTGGGGAGGGGTGGCGGGCTCTGGGCTCCATTGTCTGGGCTGACCACATGCCTCTTCTTCGGCGTATGGGGGGAAGTGACTTGTGGGTGATGGGTAATGGCAATGCTCTGGGGTTTGGGCTTGGTTTTTGGACCTTTTTTCTCCAGCGAGTTGTACCTAGCAGGAACGGGGAAAGGCTGAGGACCACTTGAGGAGCTTAGGTCTCTCTGTCTGGAGGAAGTGCACTGGGTAGCTCTCACAGAATCCTTGCAAGACCTGCTTGTAGAAATACCCAACATCAGGTCAAGAACATACTCATGTTGGAGGACTCTGAACCTTGTTAGCTTTCTCACCTGCTAGAGGATGTGTCCTGCAGGGGATCCGGTACCTCCTGGAGTTCCTGCTGCCAATGGGAGTTCTTGTTGACTTCTCCTTCCTTTGAGCCATCCAGCTGAAAGCTGCTGCGGCTTCTCTGCAGGGCTGAAAGAGGATCAGCTGGAGTCCTGAAAGACAAACAGCAGGAAGTTCAACTTTGCATATGCAACTCTGGCCATAGTCAGAATAAATCCAGGAAAGCAGAAATGCTTTTAGGATTAGGAAAGTATAATATGAGATAAACACCAGAATCAAGAGCCAGAAAAATCTGTGGAAAGAAAGAACAATCCATATTCTAATACCCCATAGAACCGTCTCAGAAGCAGTGGCTCAGACCAGACATTTCCTGATTGATTCGACCAACTCTTCATGTTGTTGTGAGCAAATTCAACACTGCTCTTCTTTTCAGGGCTGCTTCAGTAGATGGAGGCATGCATACATTTTATCTTTGCACATCTCCCAACACAGCCTTTTCAATCGGGTTGAGGGCGGATGCCTGAACTTTGACTAGACCACTGCAATGCTGTGTTTCTTTCATTTTTAGGCATTCTGTATAAAATCTAATGCTGCCTTTGAATCCAAGTTCCTTTGATGCCTACCTATGACTTTAGGAAACTTTGGAGCACAAAAGAGTTTGGGATCACGTCGACAACTGCAAGGTACCCTATCCAAGCGGATGCATTTGTCAAAAGTACAGTGCTTCTAAAATCTCATACTTGGTTCAGACGTTATGCTGCAAACCAACTGTAAGTCATGCTGCTATTCCTTAAAGAGAAATGAGACTAGCACTCATGTTTTTCCATCTTCCACCTATCCGGGACCAGGTTGTGGGGGCAGCAGTCTAGGCAGAGAATCCCAGACTTCCCTCTCCTTTGAAACCTCCTACAGGTTTGCTGGGGGAAACCCGAGGCTAGCCAGGAGACATAGTCCCTGTAGAGAGTCCAGGGTCATCCCCTGGGCCTCCTCTAGGTGGACTGTACCTGGAAGCATCTCCTAAGGGAGGCATTCAGGGGGCATCGGAAAAAGATGTCCGAGCCACCTCTGCTGACTCATTTTGAACTGGAGAAGCGGTGTTCTGTCAGAACAGCATAAGCTGTCAGATCGGCATACGTTGTTCTAATACACATGTGCAACAGAGAATTATTCCCACGTTGAATTTTAGTTATTTAAGTAGTATAAAAAAAACATGTGCAGGGAATTTAAATTTGGTTCGATTAGGTTATCATGTTTGAAATCATAGAAAACATTGCATGTGGTTTATATTGTGACTGAATTCATTCAAGTTAGATAAAAACTAATCGTATGCCGATCTGACAGCGTATGTTGATCTGACAGAACAGCGGCTCCACTCCAAGCCTCTCTCAGATGGCCAAGCTCTTCATCCTACCTCTGAGGGAGTGACTAGCCACCCTACGGCGGAAGCTCATTTCAGCCACTCGTATCCAGGATCTTGTCCTTTCAACCATGGTCCTAATTTCATGGCCATAATTGAGGGTAGGAATATAGACCGAAAACTTTCCCTTTTGGCTCAGCTGCACCAGTCTGCCATTGGTGGTTTGCCACCAGTCGATCTTCCACTCCATGATTCCCTCATTCCTTAAAGGAAATCCAAGGTACTTGAACTTCTCATTTTGAGAAAATAGGCTTTCTCTCTCAACCCTTCCCAACCAACAATACTTGTTCAGTTTGTTACTAGTCCTGTGGCGGACCTTAGCCTTGGACCCGCTAACTGAGGCCTGTAGAGTCTGAGCTACGGCTTTTTCAGTTGAACATTCTCTTGTTTCCATTTAGACTTTCCAACCTGTTCCTCATGAATTCATTGCTGGCTCCTCGGTAACTCATCGTCCTGTGGGTTTTGGTCCCTTTCGTGCTCCTCTCCAGCATATTTCTGATGTCCTCTGCTCCACAGGGGGAACTTCGACCTTTTTCAGTCATCTGAATACAAATCATAAACATAAAGTAGCAGATTTGTAAAAATTGCTTTAGAAATCTGATGTATTTAAGTTGAGGTTGCATGAAATCTTGATTTCGGTGAGAAGACTCACTCCTATATGTAGAGCTTTGCTATAGGAGTTGCTGCTGTGGCTCCGTTGTTTCCCCCCCTCTTTCCGACGCTCAAAGTGACTGATTTTTTCCAGAACGGAGAGACTGCGGGCTGGGCTGTTGGTGCCATTGCTGCCATGACTGTTGGGGCTGGCGCAGCGTTGGACCTCAGCGAGAGCAATCTCCAGGCGGGTCAGAGGATGCTCAAAGTCTGAGTCTCTGTGCTTCCAGTGCTGGTGCTGAGAAGCTGCTGAGCCAGGACCGGTGGTAGGGGGCACCTGGCCCTGGGCAACCCTTGAAGATTCGGGTGGTTCTGAATGAACACCAGACTGGTCTCTTGGTCTGAGTGAAAAGAAGCACAACATCATCATGAAAGATTAAGTGAAAGGAGGCTGTGAATGAAGCAGCAGGAGGATCCCGTACGTACCGGGTCTTGTCTCTTGAGTCACTCCTCTCCTGGCAGGGTAAGGTTCTAAGATCTGGGACTGAGTGGACTGGACTAATCCTGAGTTCATGGTTCTGTTCTTGTTGGTCTTCCTGGCTTAAAAGTGATTCCTGGAAGTTCTGGCTGAGTGGTCCATAGTTTCTGGAAGGTTTTTGGGGTCGAGTCGGACCCTCGGATCCACCTCCAGTAGGTTTTGCATACGGCCTCTGGGCGTCGCTGTCGGACTCCGGCTGCTGGTGCCAACTAAAGGGACCAGATTTAGTTAAAATGAGCAGAAAGAACAAGAAAACAACAACTCTTCAACCTGCAAATAATAAATAAGACTGCCTCTTCTCTGATTTAGGGAGTAACTAAATCCAAAGCTCACCTGTCTGCCTCTGGAACCCGAGACCTGAGCTGTGAAGAGCTGGGTCCGGAATAGGAGGAGTGGGAACAGGCTGAAGAAGTTATACTTTGGTGGCCATTTTCTGCAGCTGATGCTGGTTCATCCCTCACCCCCTCGCTCCTGACTCCCTGCTGCCGGCCACTCTCCTTGGGCAGGGCTACATAGACCCCAGAAGGACCTGGACCAGAGCTTGGTATCTGGGCGTACTGTGGCTCAGGCTGGGGAACTGGGTATACGCTGGCAGGAAGAATAAGGCGGCTTGGCGGGGAGGAGGGTAGGGGCTCGGTTGGGGACGGGGGCTGGGAGAACCCTCCTCCCTGTCTGGGCTTTATGGTGGGGCTGCTCTCTGGACTCTTCTCCATCACAGTGTGGAGCTGCCCTTCAGCGCCATATGATCCTTTTGCTGTAAAAAAGGTGAGACATCAGCGTTTGTTGGGTAAATTTCTCATCTGAACAGGATTTCCTTCTTCTTTTCTATGAAAGTCTTTTTAATCTGTAGCTCTCCAGGATTTCTGATCATCTATGAAAAGTTTATGACCCAATATGTGGAGACCCCAGGGGACAGTCCATTACTGTCTTTGTCCCATGCATCTCTTTTGGGTTGAACTTTGGAAAGACATATATCTATGTTTCCTCAGATTAGTGATTTATTCTGTGAGACATATAGAAAGCCTAGAAAACTGCTGACCAAACCCTCCATAGGAGACTGCAGGAACTTAATTCCCTTTACTCTAGAGCAGGCTTGCCCAAAGTCGGCCCTCAAGGGCCACTATCCTGCACGTATGATGCTACGTTCACACCTAAAGTCTACGGTTGATGCGCATCAAAAGGTCCTGCAGCGTCTGGAGCAGCAGGAGAAGCACGCCATGAGCTTCTGAGCATCTGAGGCGTGATGCGCTTCAGAAGTAGCAGCTGCTGGAGTTGAAAATATTGAGCTATAGCTGCTGGACGCGCCGCATGAACTAATGAGAGAAGCTGATCTGGGAGCTGGCAGGGAGTCAGACGCAGCACTGCTGATGCAGAGCGCTATGATCACTCCTCTGAAACAGTTTATTAACGCCTAAATTAACTTCAAATGTAGGAACCTGCCGGCAGAATATGTTGGCTTTTATTATCCTGCTGCCTGCAGTTTGTAGCACAGACCTGAAAAACGCTAACATCTACTTCCAGCCGCCACCAACAGGAGGGGAAAACCCTGGAGAGGCGAGCGGGCCTGAGGCAGCTGCTGCTGGGGATTCCCAGTGACAGCGCAGCGCCGGTATGTGGGGGTCTGAGCGGCTCCCACAGAGAAATAATCTTTGAAGGCAGGATGGTAATCTGGATGAACTGACTGCACAGACCATGTTTTCAGGAGGACTTTCTCACTTCAACATAGATTCTAACTACTTTCTACCCGCTGATCACAGCTAATATAGCAAAGCTGCTCTCTGGCATCGAACACAGGAGCAGCAGAAGCATCACCTTAATGTGGACAAGCATCAGAAATGAAGCAGCAGCAGCTTCTTTGCTGCTAAAATCGTGTGCGATCTGAACGTAGCATTAGAGGTTTGGCTGCTTCAGCACAACTGATTTAATTGAAAGCCGATTAACAGGAAGTTGCTGAGCTGCAATCACCAGAATCTGAAGCGGCGAAACCTCTAAAACCTGCAGGACAGCGGGCCGACTTTCAGCAGGCCTGCTCTAAGGTCAGTGTGTGGTTACCTGGGGCCAATTGACCACTAGAGTGATGCCAGGAGCCTTTCTGCAGAGACCTGCATGGAACATGAGAATAAAATCAGATTATCTACATGTTTCATCTCCTTCACACAGTCCTCACCCTTCACATCATCTTTTGAACAAAAGTTTATTGCCATCATTTATTTTTTTTTTAAAGTGGGGTAATATTTTTTGTTGTTTAAAAATGTTTTTGAAACTAAAAAAAAAAAGATTAAAAACATTAAAATATTTTTTTTCCATTTTGAAAGGGTTGGGACTTAGAAGACATGGAGTTTAGATCCGTTATTTTTCAAAACCAATCAAACAAACATAAAATATCAAGGACTTTTTAAACAAATTTGAGTTCCTACGGTTCCTGAACACACCATCAGGGAACTGTTGTTCAGGGACCAAAGCTCTTAGTCATCATTCCACACCCGTGTCATCTAAACCCACCTCCACCTCAAAAAGCAACAATCTGAAACAGAAAAAAACTTGAATCTAAGAAAAATGTAAAAAAAAAATTCTGAGTCTAACAAAAAATGTTTTGGTCAAACTTTATGGCTCCATATTGTTCAGCTCATAAATCTTCAGTGGTTCAAAGCATTTTTTAGATTTTTATTTTGTCGCTGCCACAGCTACCCACCGCAGCAAGCGGCCGTGGTCCAGACTGGACCAGGAGTTCGGCCTCTCGTGGTTCCTGATGGCGGCGTAGCTGTCGCTGCGCCTCGGTGGAGCCGGGGCCCCCTTCAGGCTCTCGTAGGAGTTGTGGCTGGCCGCTTGGCCCCATATGGGTCCCACACTGTGTCGGTTTGAAGCGGGTACGCCGCCGCCGCCGCTGCTGGCATTGCTGCCGTTTGCACCGCGGTAGCAGACCCCCCCAACTGAACCTACAGCATCAGCCAAATATTCACCATTAGTTAAAGAAAAACGTCCCTCAGCTGGTTGATCAGCAGGAAGCTGACCTTGAGGATCCCTTCCTGGCCCCGATCTTCTGGACGAGTTCAGCTCATGCTCTTGAGACAGACCCTGCTGGGCGTCATAAACCGTCCGGACGTAACGCATGTCAGCCTGCAGCATCTCTGCACTCCCCCCTCCCCTCTGAGGGACGGTCTCCAGAGAATAGGAGCGCTCTGGACTGAACGAAGGCGCCGAGGCGAGGTACTCTGGAATACTGGAACTGGTAGAGAAGGAGGAGTAGGCCGAGTCCCGCTTGCTGTGCAGGTGATCGATGCTGTTAGAGGACCTGGAACAACATTGAAAAGACTTTTAGGATGAGAACAGGGAGGGAAATGAAGAGAAATATGAACCACAGCATTCAGGCGCTCGATTCCTCACAGGATCCGCAGCTGATTAGAGGTGATTGGAGGTGATTGGAGGTCACTGATGAGAACATTAAAGATTAAACCCCACAGCGAGGGACTGTGCAGGAAATAAAAGGTTAACAGGATTTCATTTTGTTTATAATTTTCAATATGTTTTAGAAAGAACTAAACTGAACTGACTAAAGCTTACACTGGAAAAAATCTAAATCCAGATAAGTATTTTTTTCTTAAAATAAGTGCATTTGTTCTTGGATTGAGGAGATAAAAGATACATTTTGCCAATGGAACAAGACAATTTTCACTTAAAATAAGAAAACATAATTGCATTGTCTTATACCAAGTGCATATTATCTAATTATCTTATTTTAAGAGTAAAAATACTCACTCCATTGGCAAACTATCTCATTTAACAACTCAAATTAAGGATAAATACTCTTAATTTAAGACATTTTACTTATTTCAAGATCGTTTTTCTAATGTAAATCTGAAAGCAAATATACAAAATGAATTAGTTTATTAATCTCAGTGGATTAAATGAACTAAATTAAATAGATCGCGCTAAATTAGATTCGACTGATGATGATGTGTTATTTCCTGGATGTTTGGACGTACGGGTCACAATAATGGAAATATCTACAATACAATTATTTCATTTTGTTGAATTATAAAATTGTTTTGAATCAACTAAATTAATCATTAATAAAGATGAAATACTCATTAATTAAACAATCAATTTTCTTGATAAGATAACTCTTCCATTCATTCATTATAAATAAATTATTTTATTCAATAATCATTTAATAATCAGATTAAAAAAAGGAATGGCTTAGAAATTTAGCTAAAGTCATTCTGGAAAAAAACATTTAAAGACTATTTTAAATTAAATAAAACTTGACATGAAAATATCTTAAGAATCTTAAATGGACTTTTTTCTTGATAAACCAAAAACAGCAAAGTAATAATTTAATTCTATTCAGTTTATTTCTATAGCTCCAATTCACATCATGTCATCTCAGGTCACTTTATAGATCCAGTTCAACCAAATCATCCAGTCAGATTGATTCAAAGTTTTCTATCTAAGGAAAACCAGCTGATTGCATCGACTCATTGACTCTTCAGCAATCCCTCACACTAAGCATGCTTGTAGCGACAGTAGAGAGGAAAAACTCCCTTTGAACAGGAAGAAACCTCCAGCAGAACCAGGCTCAGTGTGAGCGGCCATCTGCTGAGGCCCACTGGGGTTCAAGGAGACAGAAGCAGACATAGAAAAAGAAGCATAGATACAAAAGGCAACTGTCAACCAGCTCCACAGGCGGCCCCGTCCAGGAAACACACAGCCAGGCAGACGAGCTCCGAGCCAGCTCCCATGTCAGAGGATGAAGAGAGCACATCCAGTTAGTCACAGTCAGAGAAACAGGACTACACTGGAAAACAGGCTGATCTCCAACATCTAGAAACAAAGGTGTTTTAATAAAACAACCAGTTTAATGGGGAGCGGTGGCCTAGTGGTTAAGGCATTGTGCTTGGAGTCCTGAGGTTCTTAATTCAAGCACCACTCCCACAAACTGCCACTCTGGGTCCCTGAGCAAGACCCTTAACCCCACCCTGCTCCCCGGGCGCCGCACAATGGCAGCCCTCTGCTCCCTAATAGGAGGGGTTAAATACAGAGAAAAAAACAGTTTAGATTTATGGTCAAACTGCAGCTCCTTTAAAGGCTTAAATGTTTAGCTCAGATCGTTTCAACTCAACAAGGATTTAGACTCCGACTGTTATTGTCGTTTTGGATACACAGACTGTCTACTAAAGGACATTTTGTTTAGTGCAGCTTTTTAAAGTGCAGCAGTGATTAAATGTAAACAGCCTGGGAGAAAAACATTGTGCAAAAAACGCATTGATCTGGAAGTTCAGAGCATTAATACATACGGTGCAAATCTGCAGAGCTTTAAATTAGTGTTATCAGTGTGATGTGGAGCGTCACTAGTTTTAGTTCTGACCTGCCCTTGGAGGAGCGGGTCGAGGAGCACCACAAACCGCTAGATTCTGCCTATGAAAGGCCGGAAAAGTAGAGAGTAGGACAGCTCAGAGAAATCAGGATGTTGCCCCAGATTCTCAGCAAGGAGACCTGATGTGTTCCAGAAATCATTCAGGAAGTCGCAACGAAATTCAGGACTTCTACGACCTAACTCCATATAGAGCAGTGACCCCGCCTTCTGATCGAGGCGTAGTCTGCTCTATAGCGCCTGTGGGTCAGGGAGGACGCCTTCATCAGGTCCGGCTTAGAGGTGTCCCTGACGACAGCGGGGTGGGCGGGGGGGCAAGATAACGGGTTGGAAGATGCGCAGACAGACGTTATGGGGAAGATGAGGTGGTGGGTTTGTCTGAATCTGAGGTTCCACCAGAAGCTGAGGCTGGACAGGATGGTGAGGATGATGAGGATGGTTAGGATGGAGAGGATGGTGAGGATGGTGAGGATGGAGAGGATGGAGAGGATGGTGAGGATGGAGAGGATGGTGAGGATGGTGAGGATGGAGAGGATGGAGAGGATGGTGAGGATGTGAGGATGGTGAGGATGGAGAGGATGGAGAGGATGGTGAGGATGGAGAGGATGGTGAGGATGGAGAGGATGGAGAGGATGGTGAGGATGGTGAGGATGGAGAGGATGGAGAGGATGGTGAGGATGTGAGGATGGTGAGGATGGAGAGGATGGTGAGGATGTGAGGATGGTGAGGATGGTGAGGATGGAGAGGATGGTGAGGATGGAGAGGATGGTGAGGATGGAGAGGATGGTGAGGATGTGAGGATGGTGAGGATGGTGAGGATGGAGAGGATGGTGAGGATGGAGAGGATGGTGAGGATGTGAGGATGGTGAGGATGGAGAGGATGGTGAGGACGTGAGGATGGTGAGGATGGTGAGGATGGTGAGGATTATGAGGATGGAGAGGATGGAGAGGATGTGAGGATGGTGAGGATGGAGAGGATGGTGAGGATGTGAGGATGGAGAGGATGGTGAGGATGTGAGGATGGTGAGGATGGTGAGGATGGAGAGGATGGAGAGGATGGTGAGGATGTGAGGATGGTGAGGATGGAGAGGATGGTGAGGATGTGAGGATGGTGAGGATGGTGAGGATGGAGAGGATGGTGAGGATGGAGAGGATGGAGAGGATGGTGAGGATGGAGAGGATGGTGAGGATGGTGAGGATGGAGAGGATGGTGAGGATGGTGAGGATGGAGAGGATGGAGAGGATGGTGAGGATGGTGAGGATGGAGAGGATGGTGAGGATGTGAGGATGGAGAGGATGGTGAGGATGTGAGGATGTGAGGATGGTGAGGATGGAGAGGATGGTGAGGATGGAGAGGATGGTGAGGATGGTGAGGATGGTGAGGATGGAGAGGATGGTGAGGATGGAGAGGATGGAGAGGATGGAGAGGATGGTGAGGATGGAGAGGATGGAGAGGATGGTGAGGATGTGAGGATGTGAGGATGGTGAGGATGGTGAGGATGTGAGGATGTGAGGATGGTGAGGATGGTGAGGATGGAGAGGATGGTGAGGATGGTGAGGATGGTGAGGATGGAGAGGATGGTGAGGATGGAGAGGATGGTGAGGATGGTAACTCTGTTCCGGTTTTTCTTTGCCTTTCAGCCACAGCAACCATAAGTTGGTGTCACGAAGCAATAAACTTGCATTTAATCCATAGAAACCCCCCAACTCGGACCTGTAACACCTTTAAGCTCATATTTGATCAACCGCATCCTTCTGTTTGCTGTTGCACCAAGTGGTCTCCTCTGGATGTTAATGTCTCATGATGAATGAAATCCTCTATTATTTGTTTCTAAGAGCTTCAAAAACCAAAGAATGAAACAGCAGTTTTCTCACCTTTAAACAGTGGTGGTCTGTTATCAGCGTCAACGAGCTGCATTAATGCTAAACTATTATCCGGCGATGACAGAAACGTCGTTAATCGATTCTCACAGCTGGGTTGGAAGCTGGATCTGCACTCATGATGACTTTTAACTTGATATTTTAGTGCGGACGTATATCTGGGGGTGAGAACCAATCAGTGTGTCGGCCTACTGTGAAATGAACACATCGAACACGACATTCTGACGTGGATGTAGCGATAAGCACAGCTCCATCAGCCAAGCTAACCCATCTCCTCGCTCAGTAGATCGCCATGAGCGCCGGCCCATCGTCCTCCAGGCGGCCGCGGGTGACACATCTAACAAACTACCTGCAAGGCGAACGACCGTGAGGAGAATAGATGACCAGTGCGCCGCTGGGAAAGTCACGAAAGATGAGAAGTTGATCGAGGGGACAAAGTGGGACACTACTTTACGCAGCAAAAACACAGAAACAAATCAGCAAAATAAGTATTTATAACTTTGTCAAAGTCTTAATTAAAAGGAGGAAACTATGTGTGATTTTCCAACCATAAAAGAAGTAAAGCTTTTGTTTTAAATTCTGGAGGAGGCACACACAGAACGTAGAATTCAAATCAGCAATTTTAATCTAGAATAATCTAGATTAATCCATAAAAGGAAGCAAGAAGAGCCAGAAAAACAACAACTAAAACCAAAAAGCAGGACAGTCACCCGCTAATAAACAGGAAATGATGATGATGATGATGATGATGAGATCAAATGAAAGAGGTGTTTTAATCCTCAAAACGTTTTAGTGAAGAACTGTTGAATTTTCTGAGTTAGTGATGGATAAAACCTTCAGATGCACCCAAAGTTAAACTTTTCCTTTATGCCATAAAGCGCTGACTGGTTGCTATGGTTTCACCTGGCAGAGGAGAGCTGCTGGCAGGAGGAGTACGCCGGGTGGGACCCAGAGTGGCTGCGGTGGCCCAGCGGGTGCTGCTCCTGAACGGCTGGGTGATGATGGGAGGACTGGGTGGGGTCCAGGCTCTCCATGCTGCCTCTGGAGCTGTACTGGTCCGGGCTCTTCCTCAGGTAGCCCCCCGCCGGATCAAAGCCACCCGAGAGGTCAGTGGTTGAAGCACTGGAGGAAAGAGGGAATAATTGTCTTCAACTGATGGTTTATAATTAAATTAATTAAGCTAAAGATTCACGGTGCGATTTTTCTCCAATAAAATAAATATATATTTTTATAATGATCTATTATTGAACTATTATCTCTTCTGTTTTTACCAGGATTATTTGTACTAAAAATAAATATTCTAAGTTAAACAAACAGAAAAACGAACCAGTGAAATTACTGATCCAAACACTGATCTCTGCGGAACACCGTCTATCGCTATATTTGCTGTTTTGTGGTTTCATAACCTCCCAGCAGTGTTGGTTTCGTCAACAATGACGATGATCCTTGATGACGTCAACATGACGACTCAAAGGTGACGAGACTAAATAAAAATTAGCGGGTGATTGATGACGTTTAAAATGCATCATTGTGCTGTAATCTGCTAAGCACAAAGTCCTGTTTGGCCACACCCCCACCTGCTGTGCATCATTCTGCATGACCACAGATGGATCATGGCGGCCTCATCAGGGAGAAAATAACCAGCAATGATCCGGTACGGCGCGCTGAACTGTAACTCTGATCTTCCAGCTGTGCAGAAATGCGTCTTTGCGCGGCTTAGCTCAGAGTCTGCGCTTCACGCTCCACTCTGATGCTTCGGTCTCAGCAGTACGGCTCTTCCTGCTCTCGCTACTTAATAAACTGTAAGTGGCTGATCATTAGATTTCTTCCAGCTCACAGGAGGCGATGCTAAACATTATTTAATTTCTATCTAAAGAAATCTAAATTATATCCAAAGCAAAGATTTAATTGAATTGTTTATTTTTGAATAAAGATCCAGATGAAAAGGTTCATAGATCTTTGAATATTTCTCTCTCATTTTTCTTGTTTCTATTTAAATATGATGGAAATGTTTCCTTGTATTGTCATTAAAACATTTTCTCTGTTTCCTTTAAATATTTCAACATTTTAGTAGCATATTCATTCACTTTAGGTCTGGGTTGCCATGGGAATTCTCAGAAGTAAAGTTAAAATTTTGTTCTTTGCTTTTTTGGACTGATTCAGATTTTATAGATCTGTGTTTAATGTAGAATTCATAGTAGATCAGGAATGTTTGCTTTGGGATGGAAACCTTGGATGATAAAATCATTCCTTTATTGGACATTTTGTCTGTCTGCTATATTAACCAATAGGATGTGTTGAACTAGATCTGCTATTTTCACAGCTTTTATGTGATACTTTTTTTTATAAAATAGGGCATTATTTAATAAAAAAGTTTATTTGAATTCTATAAATCAAAGTTTTCTGCTATTGTAGCATCTAGGATAGAGCTGTCAGTCTGGGAAAGAATCTGTTTTATGAATTATAACAAAAACCTGAGACTCACAGATAATTGTTGATGGCATTAAAATGATTTCCAAGAATATTAAAAATCATTCAGTTAGAGTAACGGATCCTGTATAAAGCCTGTAAGAAATGACCTGTTTTAAGATTCAATTACCTGAAAAAAAAATTAAGTTTTTTGTTCTAACAGTTTTTTAGAGTAATAACCCACCAACAACTAGTCTATTTATTTAGAGCCGTGGTTGAAAGTGCTGCTTCCCAGGAATGTAAATGTGTCGACGTCACAGTTTGACCCAGCAATTCCTTCGGCCGGACACAATGCAATTACACCCCCAGAGAGGAGGACCGGGTTTGAATCCTTTCTCTTTCTGTGCAGATCTCCTCTAAGTCTCTGGACTTTATCTTTCTACTCGTCCTGCACTACCGAGGAGAGATTTAGATTATTTATAAGTGCTCAGTTTACTAGGAGGACTGAGGAGTGTTGTCATGGAAACCCGGAGCTGGGGGGGTCTCTGTTGGCTCAGATATCAGGGATTTCCGTATTTCTGTTTAAAAGAATCTGTTAGGAAAGGAGCAGCAGATTCTATAAAGTCCAACAAGATTGAAAATAAATCAGCTTTAAAATGCAGCTCAGAAACTTTCCTCGCATGAATTCAGACACTTTTAGATGTTAATGAAAGTTAATCAGTAGAATGTCGACATCTGAATCCTTAATGCTTTTTTAAAAGACTGCCTTTATTTAAAGTCTAAACTATTGCTTATTTGTTTTTATTCTCCCTCCAAGTGGCCAGTTTTCCTTTCAGTCCTGCAAACCGCTGCAAACCGCTGCAAAACGCTGCAAACGGCTCTTCAGCAGCGTTTCTGAAAGTCTTTCTCAGGCAGCATTTTCACTCATTTTTTTCTGCAGCAACAAAAGCAGAAAACACCAAACATTTTGATGTCCGGCAGAAAAAAAAATTAGTTTATCACAAAAAGCGATTCTCAGAAAGACCAGATCTGCTTTGTTAATGTAAAAAATACATTTTGTTTGAGCAAGTTATTAAATATCAGCAAGTATTTCTTTTATAAATATTAACTTATCTGATTGGAAAAAAACAAGAAAACAAAACACAGAAATGTTCAGATTAATGTTCCTGAAGCGTCTCTGGACTTTCAGGACACTTTCTGGAACTTTCCAGCTTCTGTCTGGAAATGTGACGAAACAAAAACAAGGATCTAGTTCCATCACAAGACGATCAGTAATCTCAGTCTTTCTAGAAACTGTTGGTTACTTTCTAAAACTTTCAAGTATCATTTAGAGATTGGATTATTAGTTGTTGCCAAACATATATTATAAAGTAATCTGGTATTTTCTAGTCCAGGAGAGAAAAATGTAAGATTGTGAAATATTTCTGCAAGTTTTGGACAGTAACTTGTTGCTCGTGTTGAAAAGTTCACTTAAGTAACACGAACATTGCATGACATGACAGTAGTACCTGTTAAATATTATGACAGTAACTTACAAGTTCTAGAAATTAAAATTTTCTAGAAATTAGAGTTCTAGAAAGTACATTTCCTGCGGTAACTTGTCTGATTTGTGAAAGAAACTTTCTGCTTCTGGACAGTAACACTTTAGTAAACTACTTTTTCTGAGATTAATCTGTAAGTTAAAGAAAGTTCATTTCATGAGACAAACCTCTGATCTGGTGAAGGTAACCTGTAACTTATAGGTAGGAAAGTAGTAAACTAGGGACGCACGATATTGGGATTTTGGCCGATATCCGATATGCCGATATTTTAAAACTCATGTAGCCGATAACCGATATCGATACCGATGTTAAAGCTGGACAAAAATAAGTAGTCATTGAAAATAGCAGTTTTGTTATCCATTTCTGACACTTTGAAAAATAATATACTCAAATATATTTTCATATGCTGATATCAAATAGATTTTTAAAAACGCGGTATCGATCTATTTTACTTTCAGAATCTGGTGAAATTTCCTCGTTCTGTTTCAAACTCTCGTGATATTTTGCAAATTCTTGTGAGATTTTGTTAGTAAAATAGATCGATACCGCGTCAATATATCAACATATAAAAATATGGCAACATTTGGTGAATTTTCGGGGGATTTCGTAGCATAACGACGACATATAGCAATATTTCATTAGTAAAAGAGATTGATATGCTGTTTTTAAATGGCAATATATCAGCATATGAAGATATTGGGATATTTTAATGGATCAATATTTTTTCCGTCGTCTTTAGAAGTTTTTAAGTCTGTAAAAAAAAAGTTTTTGAGGAAGAAGAAGTAGTATTTTTATTTTTATTTTTTTTAGACTTTAGAAACTCAGAAGCTGATCAAATATCGGGTTAAATATCGGTGGGGGGGCCGATGTCCGATATTCAGTTTTAAGGCCGATACCGATAGGGGGCCCATTATATTGTGCATCCCTAATTAAACAGTTTAATGGGGCCCCCAGAAACTTGGATCAAAACTACTAAAGCCGACGTAGAAGTTCCTCTTTGACCCGCATCAAGATTTCATTTTTTAGACGCTGCGGATCAGCGGCCCTAAAGTACCATAGATCTGCATGTATTAGACGTCTCTCTGCTGCAGCACACCTGCTTTGAGTGTTAGCAGCCGTTAATCATCCTTTCAGATGAGGCGGCTGTTTGGCACCAAGGAGGCACCGAAAACTCAAGCACTGCTGTAGATGCTGAGAATAACGGTGTTTAAGGTTGAAACCGTTCATGGCTGAAAGGCTTGAACTGCAGTCGGTCACCATGAGCCTTCAGATAGCAGAATTTCCCGCTGGTTAAACAGACCAGACAGGATCCTCTCTATTCCAGATCTGTGATTTATAAAAAAGTCGACATTGCTGCCTTTTGTTCCAACAAATACCAACATTTCCAATAAAGGCTGCGGGTGGAAACAGGTGGGTTTGGCTTTATACGCATTTACGACTTGACCTATTTATAATGAAAAGTATGGAAGCCAGTTTCCGCCACTCTGTAAAAAAAATAAATAAAATTATCTCAATATAATGAGATATTATCTCATTATATTGAGTTACTGTCTCATTATAATGAGATTTTTTTTTCTTTTTTTACAGAGTGGCAGAAACGGGCTTCCATAGAAAAGCAAAGAAAAAATAATTACTAAAAAATATCTCGCAACTTAGTCGAAAAAAAAAAAATCTTAATTAAATATTTGAAGCTCAAACAAAGTGGTCAAAAAATAATTTTACAAAACCTCCCGTCCACATCAGACATTTACCAAGCAATCCACCGACACATCATCTAAACAATTCCAAATATGAAAAATAAATTACAAATTTTGGTTCTTAATTAACTTAAGTATTGTGTAGCTACCAGAAGAAGAAAACTGGATTGGTAGAAATTACAAAAAATTTGCATAAATGTCCAGAAAAGCTAATAATGAGCAGATCCTCCCCCTCCATCCACCTACCTGCTGGGGTAACTCTGGTGCCAGGAGGAGCTCACAGAGTCCACCATCCCCTGGTCCAGGTCCAGGTGACCTTCGCTGAGCTTCGTGGAGTGCCAGGAATGAGGGCGAGACGCCTGCTCACTGCGTCTGTAAAGGTAAAACGGAGCGAAGAGTTCAAACATGGACACCAGTGGATTTATGGCGCATTTAGGCTACAGCCGACTGATTTCTGCTATTTTCATTTGGATTAAATAATAGCTGCATGAATCATGACAGCAGACAAGATAGAGGAGAGCAGGAGGCGGGGTTACCAATCTACTCGCTCTGGAGAGCAGAGTTCGCTGCTTTTAGATGTTGTCTCCAAAGTCTCCAGTAGCAGAAAAAAGTCTCTAGATTTGGCGCTAGGAGCTTTTTAGAAATCAAAGTGCTAGAGGGGTCTGAAAAGTGGCTAAATATAGCGACTAAAGCGCTAAGTTGGCAACACTGCTCTTTGCATGGTTTGTTTTCAAATGGTTTGCTGCTGTCTGTTTGGACCTTTCTGAACATGTGCAGCAAATGGACTGATCCAATATGGTGGACACTGAAGGGGGGGGCTGAGACACACTTAATATTATCAGCGTTCTGATGGCATTTTAGCCAAAGGATTTTTATCAAAAACATAATTAATGTGCAGAAATAAGGAAAAGTTGCATTAACCATACATGGAAACAGAGTTTTATGGGGCCCCCAGGAACTTGGGGCCCTAAGCAGCTGTCTATTATTGCTTAATGGTAAATCCCCTCCTAATCATAACCTGAAGAGAAACTGAGTTTATTTTTTTTATAAATGAGGACCTAATCTTCAAAGTAACAGAAAAGGCATCAAATATTTCAGTCTGATTTTTTCTTCCATCATATGGTGCGTTTATAAACAGGAATCAAAACCGGATTTTCCAGTTTCTGACAGATGCAGGTTTCCTTCAGTCAGTCTTTAGTTTTCAGGCAGGTGTTTTTGAAAATGAGCAACTATGAACTTGAACTTCCTCTCAGCTGATGTTTGGGTTCTGATCAGACCTGGACCTGGACCTAGAGCTAGACCTGGACCTAGAGCTAGAGCTGGACCCGGACCCAGCTGCAGGTTCTGGTCCTGGTCTCCATGGTGATCAGTCAGCCAACCTGTCCATTCTGCTGCATTTCAATGTGACAATGCACCAAAAGGCTCCAGTCTGAGACCTTCAGGGGAAACTGGATTTCACTGCATCCGCTCCGGATTCTGAAAGAACGCGGCGGCTGCTCTGACTGTTGATCCGCCTGTTTCTGTTCAGTTTGTCATTTTCTCATGAAGGTTCTGCGGTGAGAAAACCAGAAAGAGGCTCTGCAGCGTCAGCCATGTTGCTCGCCTTTTCCTTTTATCTTTACAGTCCTTTACAAACACATGGGGGGGAGGGGGGGTCACAGACCGCTGGACTACAATATAATATTATCAGCGTTCTGATGGCATTTTAGCCAAAGGATTTTTATCAAAAATAATAATTAATGTGCAGAAATAACGAATAGTTGTATTAACCATACATGGAAACAGAGTTTTATGGGGCCCCCAGGAACTTGGGGCCCTAGGCACCTGCTTAGTATTGCCTAATGGTAAATCCCCCCCAAGTAGATGCAAAATACGTCAGAGAAAGCTAGCAGGCTACAAATAAACGCTACTAGAGAGGCTAGACGTTAAAGTTACAGGTCTAGCTCCCCTAGTGGCCAAAAGTTACATGGTGCACCTTTAACTACATTCTAGCCGTTTACATTTCGTTGCTCACTAGTAGAGAGCAACGAAATTCCCTCTCTGCATTTAACCCCTCCCCTTGGGGAGCAGTGGCTGCCATTGTACGGCGCCCTGGGAGCAGTGTGGGGTTAAGGGTCTTGCTCAGGGACCCATGTCTGGCAGTCTGTGGGAGTGGAGCTCAAACTCACAACCTCAGGATTCCAGGCTCTATACCCTAACCACTAGGCCACTGCTCCCGCATAACTTTACATCTTTAACTAATCAATAAATGACATAATTATGTGTATTTTAGGGTCATGATCTGTTGCTTTGGTATATTTCGGATCCATTGCTGAAATGTTTGAGTTTTCGTAGTTTAAACCTCCTGTTCTTCAGCAAAGACTCTACTGGAAGATTCCTGGAACATTCCTGGAACATTCCTGGGATCTTACTTCCATAAAACAGGACTTTTTTTCCAGACCAATGAAATGCTTGCTATTTTAGAAAGTTGGGAATCTTTAGGTTTCCTCGACAAAAACAAATAATTTATGTGGAAAATATCTATATTTAACATCATGATCCTGAAAACCCTTTACCCAATTTTTATTCAATTGTTCATAATATTTCGAATATACAACAGACAACTTGGGAATTTTATTATATAGATTTAGTTTTATTATTACGTAATTTATATTTTTAACGATATAATGTATATTTAATAAAATTGACCTTATAAATGATATTATGCATATTTACTTTTACAATATTGTAAATTATATCTCTAATTCGATTGGCTATCAGTATAATTTAATTTATAAATTGTATTATATAGATTTACTGTTCAAGATCATTTCAAAATATATATTTTTTTTATTCTCCTTAACATTTCCTTTGTTATGTCTCCTTCAGCATCTTGTACTTGTTTTGACATCAGACCAAATTTTTTAACTGATTATTTCAACCCTTTAGATGTTGACAGTCCCAGCCCTCCGTACAGATGAGTGATTCTGGTTCCTGTTTGGTTTCTCTGTGCTGCTGCAAATCATGCAACCTTTTTTTTTAAGCAGTTAAAATTTTTTAACCTTAAATGAGAAGTTAAATTATATAAATTAGAGGAAAAGTTTAAATTGTCTAAAATAGAAACAAGAAATGATTCAAGAGTTTTGACAGAAGCGTCGGAACAGCTCCTAATATCTTTGTTTTCTATCTGTCATCAGATAAAAGCAGTAAGAAAAATAAATCAATCTAAACATATCAGAAGAGAAATAAACATCTGGTCCTAATAAAACGTTCACCAGTTTGGCAAGAATAATAATTAAATTCAGATAAATGAGTTTTTTCTTCATCAGAAACCCAACTGTCTGCAGTGATGACCAAATCTGATTAAACGTTTTCCTCTTTGGAAAACTGTGACTGATGTTGTGACAAAGCCCAGATGTATGAGTCAGGCCAGGCAGTTAAACATGGCCGCACCCTGTGGTCTGCACACCGACATCCAACCTGAACAGATGCGAGGTCCTTCAGTGAACCAGATCTGTTTCATTTACTGATGATGGCGTCGCTCCAGTTCTTCTGTTCAATGCAGGCCTTGTTTCTGTCATGTGCTGCTGGTTGTGTGAGCAGAAAACCTGCGTAACGCTCAACAAGCGCATCCAAGTCATGCCTTCTATTCCTGAAATGTGTTTGTCTGTTTGCACCCGGAACAGATCAGCATTCACAGGAACAGATGTTTTAAAGTGCTGCAGGGAGTCGTCACTGAATGGCGTCTATTATCAGAGCTGAGAGCAGAAAAACGTTTTATTTTTTCACCATTTGCCCGATCGGCCTCCTCGCTCACGCAGCAACATCTGAACGCTCTCATTACGCAGAGCAGAAGAAGCCCAGAAGGAGAGGATGAAGAGCTGCTCTACCAAAGCGTTCCATGATGTGATCCTGGATGTTTCAGCACCAGAGGCGTTTAAAGCCTGTTTTTGGGGGGGCTGAAGCAACCCTAATTTGAATCAAAGCACCCCTAAAATATGAGCTTTTTTTCTAATACTTTGTGCACTTTTTACAATAAAAAACAAGCAAAACAAAAACAAATGTGACATTGTAAAAACTATGCAGGATTTGGTTATTTAACTGCTTCAATTCTGTTCTGGTTCATCAGAAATAAAAATAAACAATCGGAAAAAAAGAAGTAAAGCAGCCTGATGGAGCTCCTAAACTAAAACGCTGAGCAACGCTTTGAGGAATACGGAAGAGCATTAGGGCCACTGAAAAAAAAAAAAAAAGTTAACAGATTTTTATTTTAATTTTATTTCAGTATAGTATGGGAAAAAAGTCAGAATTCTGACTTTAATCTCAGAATTCAGTCAGAATTCTGAGATTAAAGTAAGAATTCTCAGATTAAAGTCAGAATTCTGAGAAAAAAAGTCAGAATTCTGACTTTTTTCCCATATTAAACTGAAATAAAATTTAAAAATCAGTTAACTTTTTTTTTTCAGTGGCCCTAATCCTCTTCCGTAGAGGAAAACGCTGCATTCAGGTGTTTCTGAAATAATCAGTCAGATTTCTGCGCCTATTGATGGTGTGTTGGTGAAATGTTCACCAGCGAGGTGCTCTAATGTATCTGAGACTGCTTTGTTTGATTATCTTTAAAATCACAACTCATTATTAATATTTACATCGTTAGTAAATCGTTAGCATTTTTCTCAGTTTGTAGTTATTTGAGTTTGTACTGCATTTTCTGATTGCCAGTATAAGAGGGAGGGGCGTAAAGGGGGAGCAGAGGAGCAAAGTGTGCAAACAGACAGAAAGCAGCAGCTGTTAAACCGGAAAAGAGAAATATTTCATTCAGTCGATTATTTTACATTTATCATGGAAGTCATTTTGGGACACAATGAGAAAAATCATTTCATGAAAACTGAGTTTTTCCATGAAATTAGTTGATTTAAAAGCTTTAATCGGTTGGAAAATTCTTCTAAAAAATGCTGCTTTTTGCTTTGCTTGTCGGGTTTTT